>NW_021604564.1:18387543-18398357 GCF_004785775.1 Grammomys surdaster | reverse complement strand
ATCTATCTATCTATCTATCTATCTATCTATCTATCTATCTATCTATCTATCAAAAATGCCCTACAGACAAGCCCACAAGCCAATCTGAAGATGATAATCTTCCCTCTTCTCAGATTACTTTAGTCTGAATCAAAAACTAACCAGAATACTTTGCAAGCACAAGAAACCAATCTTAGTCCTCAGAACACACTTAAAAATCTCTATGTAGTGGCACCATGGATATGCCTAGGGCTCACTGGACAACCAACCTAGCTTACTTACTAAGTTCCAGGCCAATGAGAAACCCAGTCTCAAAAATAAATAAAAGGAAAAAGGAAAAGAAGGAAAGAAGAAAGAAGTGTGGATGGTGCCTGAAGACTAACAGCCAAGATTGTTCTCTGACCTCCACACGTATATGGGCACATGTGCAAGCGCGCTTAAACACACACATGTGTACCTGCATACACATATTCACATATTCTCTCTCTCTCTCTCTCTCTCTCTCTCTCTCTCTCTCTCTCTCTCTGTGTGTGTGTGTGTGTGTGTGTGTGTGTGTGTCTGTATGTGTCTGTGTGTGTAAATACAAATATAATTCTGGTCCTTAGATATTACACCAAACTGATTTTTTTAAAAAAAAAATCAAAATTTCAGAGGTGAAAGGTTTTAGTGCCCCCATCACCCACATAGCTCTCTATGTACAATCCATTCAATATAATTCATGGTAAGAATCACTGTCAGAGTCAGAGGTTCACGGGTACCATGGTGCATAAGAGTAACTTGTGAGATAGAACTCTAGAAAGTCTAGGAACTTGGGAGATAATCAAAGATCTATATCCCTTATAAGCTCTAGTTGTCTCTGAATATAGAGGACTTTTGAAATATAACCTAGGAACTTGAGGCCTACATTTGACATTGCCTAGATGGCCAGGAACCAGAGGTTAGATAGCCCAGAGACCTAGGAAGAGAAAACCAAACATGACTAGCAAAAAAAAAAAAAAAAAAAAAAAGAAGAAGAAAAAAAAGAAAAAAAAAAGAAAAAAAAAAAGAAAAAAAGAAAGAAAGAAAGAAAGAAAGAGAAAGAAAGAAAAAGGGAGGGAGAGAGGAAGGAAGGTTAGTTGGTTAATGAAATGATTCCTAAGAATATTCTGCTATACTCATAGATTGGTCCCTAGCCCAATTGTAATCAGAGAGGCTTTACCCAGCAACTGGTAGGAGCAGTTGCAGAGAACCACAGGCAAACATTAGATGGAGAATCCCAAGGAAGAGGATTGTAGGAGCCAGAGGGGTCAAGGACACCAGGAGAACAGGACCCACACAATGAAGAAAGCAGGGCTCATAGGGGCTCACAGAGGCTGAAGTGACAACCTCAGAGCCTGCATGGGTCTGCACTAGGTCCGCTGCATATGTGTTCTTTATTATTTTATGTTATTTTATATGTGTTTTGCCTGCATTTATATTTGTGTATTATATGTGTGTGGTTCTCACAGAGGCCAGAAAAGGACATCAGACACCCTAAATCTAGAGTTACAAAATGGTTTCGAGAGATCAAGTGGGTGCTAGGAGTAGAACCTGGGTCCTCTGGAAGAGCAGCCAGTGTTCTTAACTGCTGAACCATCTCTCTAGCCTGTATTTTATTGTACATTTGTAAAACCCCACAGGATGTAGACTGCCCTCAGTGAACTTCAGTGTAAACTATACACCTTGTGGGTGACCATGACGTCCTCTCGGTGCTTTGGGTAAGATGAGCAAGGGGCCTGTGATTTGAAGCTTGAGAAAAGTGGTTCTGAAAATAAAACCAGAGAAATTCGGGATATTTTTATCTTAATTAGTGAGTCTCTGCTTAAAACTAGTAAATCAACTACCAAATTGTTAACTATTTAATAAACAAATCCACATAGATATAAACACAAGCTATTAAATTAAACCTTAAATCTAGAGTCTCTGGGAAGTAAATTCCTGATAATAAAAATTGATGACAGAGAATTTATCAGTTTAAGCCCATAATCACACAATAAAAGAAAGTCACAGGGCAATATTTTTGATAAGCATAGACACAAAAATGTTCAATAAAGTCCCAGAAACCAAGGCCAGCAGCATATATAAAGAGTAGTAGCTGTTCTTACAGAGGGTCTGGGCTTGGTTTGCAGCACCCACATGTTGGCTCACAACTCTTTGTAACTCTTCTTCCAAGGATTCTAACTCCTTTTGCCCCTATCAGCATCAACCATGCACACAATGCACATACATCCATGCTACCAGATAACACATACACACATTTTTTTAAAGCTTATTCACTCTTAGGGCAGTAGACATGTCAGACTTACTTCTGCATGCCATCAATGAATAATGGGAACTAGATTTTTAAGATAGATTTTATAATTTAGCTACAGCCCTCCTTTATTGTTCATAGAGACTACTCCCAGATCCCATGTGAAAACCAAAGTCCAAGGACACTCAGGTCACTTTTTACGAATGGGAGTGTTTTTATATGATTTTTACACATCCTCTCATATGCTTTAAGCAATCTCTAGATGTTACAATCGCTAATGTTATAGCAAATAAATAAATAAATAAATAAATATTGTTCGTTGTGATCAAATAGTATTCATCCCAGAAGTGTAAAGATGGTTCAGTGCACATAAACTAATGCAATATAATTAGATCAACAGAAAGAACCACATGTTCATCTTAATTGATACAGAAAAAAGCTATAGAATTTAACTCTGCATAATGATAAAAGTACATAGAGCAAATTGAGCATACAAGAAATACGTTTTAACCCAATAAAAGTCATTTCTAGTAAGCCAAAAGTTAAAACTGTATTGAATGAGAAAAGATATAAGATTTCTCTTTGCAGGTCTGAAATAAGAAAAGATGCCTACATGCCTACTTTTATCCAAAATGGTGTCAGAAGTCTAAGCCAAAGAAACTAAGCACAAAATAAAGATTGCCAAATTGAAAGAAAAGTCTTGTCGCTACTCTGTGAAATAGAAACGATCTTCCAAATTAAAAGCTCTTAAAAACTCTGCCACAATTATTAGAACTAATAAATGAAATCAGTAAGATTGTAAGATATAACAGCAGCATGCAAAAGCAAATGGCACTGGTATGTACCAAGAGAAAATTACCTGAGATAAAAATCAAAGAAGCAACCCCATTTACAATAGCTAATAACCAAGAAATTAAACCCCTGGCAACGAATTTAGCTAATAGATGAAAGACTTCTAAAACAGATATTTAAAAAGCCGTGGTGGAAAGAAATTGGAAAAGAAAGATGTGGAAAAACATCTCAGGATCTTGAGTTGGGAAAATCAATACTGTTTAAAAATAAGCACATGCTTCAAGTGGTTGACAGATTCAATGAATATCTTGTCCAAATACTAATGGAAATACTAAAACAGCTCTAAGGTTTATATGAAACCACAAAGAGCCCAATAAGTCAAAGCCATTTTGGTTAACAGCAACAAAGAGGAAAGGTACTGTGTGATCTGCAGTGGTTTGAATGAGAGTGGCTCCACTGGCTGTGTGTCTGAATGTTTAGTTCCCAATTGACAGACTGTTAGGGAGTATCAGGAGGTGTGGCTTGTTCCAGCAGGAGTGTTCCTGACGTCCATCTGGAGGTTTGCCATCAGCAGTGGGCTCTGAGGTTTAAGAGTGTATGCCATTGCCATCTTGTCTCTCCCTCCCTTCCTTCCTCCCTCCATCCCTCCATCCCACCCTTCTTCTTGTGGATCAGATGTGAACTCTCAGATACTGCTCCAGTGCCTGCCTCCTGCCTGCTGCTCTGCTCCCAGCCGTGATGATCATGGCACACAGTATGTCCACTCTAACATTGCCATTTTCTTAAGTCAAGAAGACACTTGCACTCATGCTCACTGCAGTAAGACCTTCAGCAGTCACACTGGAGTGCCACCAACTAATAAAGAAGAATGGCCATGTAAACCTTGACTACTATTCAGCTGTAAACAGAACACAGCCCTATCATTTCCAACAGCGTAGATGGGGGATGGAGATGATTGTATTAAATGAGTCAACCCAAATGCAGAAAGATGCAAACACTGAAAGATCTCACCCCTGAATTCTGGAAGCTGAGCTCAGAGAAGCTGAGGGTGGAGTAGGCAAAAAAAAGCAGGGAAATTCTGAATGATGGGTAGCAATTAAAGTCAGAGTGGGGTACCACCAGAAGTGGGGTACAGTCAGAAGGTATGGGTACCAACATGCAGAGAGATACTTCCAGACAGCAGCCACTTACTGGCATCTCAGAGCTAGCAGAGAGAACTTGAGAAGACCATAAAAAATGATAAATGTTGGAGAAGAAAAGTATGTTGGATTGATCTAAATTATACATGGTATATTAACATGTATGACCTTTATGTTTTCATGTATCTAATTAAAATGATCAAGTCCAAACTATAGGGAGGTGGTCAGCTACTCCAACTGGTCTTTTTAGTTCTGAAGTATTACTTAGAGCAACATTTTTCAGTATTAACTTTCCATCTACCTAAGTCTCCAAATACAGACAAGATTTTCATCCAGTCATCAAATGGAACAAGGTGTGTTACAATGTCTGGGGAAGGAGATTCCAGAGTGAGGCAGGTCTACCAGAACTGTCCTTCCATCATCCCTTCCACATGGCTTCATTCAGACAAATGTCAAAGACACACCTCTTGTGTCTAAGCAACCAGACAATGTGAAGGAAAGACTCTAAAACATACAAGCTTTTATAATAAAAATCAAAAACCATTATTGAGAACAAAGGAAGCAGAGATAAAGAAAAAAGTCTAGCTATTGAAAGTTCCATGTCGGCTTAGCTAATATCAAGATACAGTAATAAAATGAAGCAATTCATGAGAGACTATCAAAAGCACATATTCTGAGCCAGTGTGGCCATCATGGCACACTCAGACCCCTCTGCCACTTCATTCATACACGCCACACCCCCCTACATGGTCAGGAGCTTTGGTTACCTCAGAGCAGCCATACTGGACGGTCTGCACCCAGCTGTGGTGATGAGTTTCCCCAAGGATATGTAGATGAAGCCCATTCCCCTCTTCTTTCCCATCTACAGCCCCTATCTTTTCCCCCCAAGACCACATGCAGTTAAGGCAGAACTGCATACAGCTGGTTGGAAAAGGTCCCTGGATACTCAGGGAAGAGTCCCGTGATCCTCACTGCCCACTCCTTCTATGAAGGATAGTCAAGAATCAGTGGACCCAGCTGTGGTGATCATTTGAAAGCAGGAACAGCAGATCCTGAAGATGGGAGTCAGGCTTGAAGGATAGTCCTGTCGTATAGCCAGGATCAGACAGAGCAGCACAGCTCAACAGCTCTGTGCCCATTTCTATTAGGCTGGCCTGTAGGCTGCTCGCACCCAGTCCAAAGGGGCACCACTTGGAAACACTTTGATAACTTTCTGATTGTTTGAAGGTCAATACTGGAATGGTTTTTAAATTTGTGGAAATACTGCATGTTGGAATCACATCCAAGCCACATTCACAATGATGGTGCTGTGGGCAATGGCATCGTGAAACCAAAGAACAGATTAATATACTTCAGGGGAAGCAAAGACCAAACCTGAGAAATGCCAGAATAATCTCAGGTTTTGTTGCAAAGTCATAAGCTCCTTAAAATAACAGTTCCATGCCCAGCTCGTCTCTGTAGAGTCGGCCTTTCGGGCAGTTGAAATGATTTGGAGGGTAAGACACATGGTCTCAAGCCTGCTGACTTAAGTTCAACCCCCAGAACCCACTGTTGCAAGAGAACCAACACCCAAAACACATCATACATTTTTTTAAAGAGTCCAATCTTCTAACTTCATTAAAAAACTCTCCATGCACTGTTCCAAGAGTTTTCTTACTAATAGACTCCTTACCAATGAAAACAAAGCAGAAGTTGGAGATGTGGCTCAGTGCTGAGTGTTTACCTACCATGCACAAGGCTGGTAGGTTCAATCCCAGCACCACAGAAACTCTTCTCTACAAACTCAGGGGTGGAGGCAAGAGGATTAGTAGATCAAAGTCATTCTCAGCTACAGAAGTTCAAAGCCAACCTAGAATATGTGAGTCTCATTTTTTTTTCTTTTTATGATGAATTATTTTTATTAGAACAGATTGGTTGTACAAAATTATTGGATTTATTATACATCATGTGACAGTACTTTCCTGGAGAGACGCAACCCATATCTACTCACCCCAGATAGGGAACCCACAGTAAAAGCAAAGTACAAAAGAGACCAAAGTCCAACTTGGTGAACCTGTGATTTTTATTGGGTTTACTTACAGGAGTGTGGGTAAGAGGTTACTTACAGTAGCAAAGATGACACAAAAGACAGCTACATCACCAAATCCTACCCTAGCATGGGTGACAGCTCACAAAAGCTGGGAGCCTGAAGCACACTGCAGCTCAACAGGTTGGAGAGTGTCCTTTCCAGGCAGTTCATTTGGTTTGATCCGGTTCACATTGCTCACCTGGTTTCTGTTTGGTCTAGGAAGCTGGTTTGTGATTGTAGAAACTTTAGAGAAAAGGGCCTAAGTTATCTTAGAAAAGGGTCAGTTTCAGGGACTTCCTGAAGCAATTTTGAGTTGCTTACCTTCTTGCTTAAGGAACTTCCATGCAGGTTGAAATGTTTCAATCTTGGAGGAAGGGGTTATGCAACATTATAACATTTTATGCACATATATAATGTAGTTGAATACATCTTTAAAAACATTATGGTCAGCTGGGCAATGATAGTGCATACTCTTAATCCCACCACTCAGGCTGCAGAGGCAATCTCTGAGTTCTGGGCCAGCCTGATCTACAGAATAGGTTTCAGGGCCACACAGAGAAACTCTGTCTCAAAATACCAACAACAACAACAAATTATATGTCTATATGATGTATTCCACCTGTGTATGGGCATTCATGGATACCAGAAGAGGGTGTCATATCCCTTGAAGTTGGAGTTAAATTGGTCTAACATGGAGGCTGGGAACTAAAGTTGGGTCCTTTAGAAAAGTGGCAAGCCTCTTAACTGCTGTGCCATCTCTCCAGAACTAGATCACATTTAGAAGCCCCTATAGTGCAGAACACCCCTATAGTTTAGGGTAGTTTAGCAACAGGGAATGCTGGTTTCTCTTCTATCTTCCACTGACTGGAGCTGTGGCCACTGCCAGCACAAGGTCCTATTGTGCCACATATAACTAACCTGGGCAAAGGTCAGATTTCTAAATTTGGTATGATTTCTGACAGAGGCAAAGTGTCTTCACACCATCATAAAGCTGAACAATATCCCAGGCAAGACAATATGCCTTGGGATGACCCAAACATGCTCACAAATGGCTGGTTCTTCTTCAGTTAATATGGTTTCTGTCTCAGGGGTCCATTTCAAGTGCGATGGCATGACAGCTAAAAGGAACAAACACCATTCTTCCTTGTGAGAGAAACTCTGAATAAAGGTCAGATGCATTTGGAACAGGACTGGAACACACTCTGGAAAGTGGTGTAGTTTTCTTTCTCGCTGTGGAGAATTCTGTGTGGTTTTCCCATGAAGAGATTTCTACACTGACATTATTTTACTATTTATGCAAATAGGCACATTGTGTGTAGCATTTCCAGTGTTAATAACAAGTTTTTAGAACTGAGTAATAACATCTGTTCTTTGATTTTATGAACAATAAAGATGCTAAAAAAATAATAATGCCAGCCAGTTCAGGCTGTTCTCCAATATTTTACCACGCTCTCATGCTGCAAACATAAAAGCTACCCGAGTATGCTCAGCACTGAGGACACACTCCCAGACGGCCACCATCTTCTGCATCTGCATTTAAGTGTGTGTAAGAGACAGATGTGACTGTTATGACTGTTTTGCAGGAAAACTGAGGCACAGAAACACAGTAGGAACCAGGGCAAAGGCTCTCTGCAAATGAGAAGGAATTTCTAACCTACCAATACTCAAGTAATCTGAAACCACTTCAGATTTCTTCACAACTGTTCTTCACTCTTACTAAACATATGGCCCCTCCCCCCAAAAAAGTAAGCACCACACTATTTGGTTCATCTTAGAGCAGGTTCCTTTTATTCTGTTTACTTAAGTATTTTTAACAATTCTCTATTGTTGTAATACCCTTGACAGGTGACTTTTTAAAGACCACTTTATAAAGAGACACTGATTTCAGATGCTTGCTTTTAAGGGTAAAAATAAAATAAACAGAAATAAGACTGCATTCTTACATGTCTGTGCTTGTTTTCTTGCTTGGTGAGTAATCACTCCTTTACTGCCACCTCTGATGCTGTGACCACAGGGTATTGAGATTTATTGGATGACAAAAAAATCACTAATAATTCTAAGCCAGGATTCCTTTGTATTAGTTAGCATATCGATTTTAGATTTTGAAGAAATGAAGCATTTTTCAAAGCAGAAGTATATCCTCCGGAGGCCACAGACTGGCAGTCTACAACAGTCTAACCAACACTCACACTACACGAAAGTTGTCATTCTATGTATGTGAAAGCACTTGGTAGGAAGGGCTAACTGAAAATACCCAGGTCATAAGAGTTCTTAAATATCAGAAATTGATAGTTTCTTGGCCATTGCCTAAATCCCAAGTTGTTAGAGACTTGGGTAGGAGATATTTTTGTTCCCTGTGCATTGACAGTTTCACACTTCTGAAAAGACAAACGCAAACAAAAGCTTACTTTATATACCCACACCCTCCAGTTTTTCCATAAAGACCTAAATCTTGAAAAATTACACAAAGAAATTTAAAAACAGTTCTGGAGAAACTTAGGAACACTGTAAGCCCACACATCTGCCTATGTTCTCAACCCTCTACTAATAACCCCCGTTGTTTTGTTCTTCAATGACATAGTCTTGCTTTCAGACACACGCAAAAAAGTTAAATTCACAGAAAAATCCAGTTTCACTGGAAAATTCAGATACTTTTGCAATTCTGCAAATCCTGTATCCCTGAAGGAATAAACCCAACTGAGGCAGGAAGATGTTTTCTGTCCTTTTCCCATGATACCCATGTTGGTGTGTGGTGGTGACTGCCATCTGCCCATTAGATAATCCTGACATGAACTCCAAGCTTTATAGGATTAACAAAGCTGCCAATGGAACCCGCCAGCAAGTCTGTCCCTGGACTGTGTCACAACTGACATGACAATTTAATAGTTGTTGAGACAACCCAGACATAATGCAAGCTACCTTTGTCTGGTTATCAGAGCTAAGTACTTTCCCATGCTTTACAGGGCAGAATTTCTGTCCCATGGGTGTTCCAGTGTGCTGCTCTGTGGAAGTCCCTGTATGCAGTCCTGGCTTTCTCCTCTTTCTTTGATCTCCTGACGTGGCCCAACTTTGGTGGATGCTTTTCTTTCACTGGATTTGTCTAAAGCAAGAGCAGGGGGCCTTGGGGCAGGCTTCCTCCCTACAAACCCACTCTCAACCCCCTGCTCAGTAGTTCTCAACCTGTGGGATTGCCCCTTTGGCAAATCTCTATCTCCAAAAACATTTATGTTACAATTCATGACAATAGCAAAATTAGAGTTATGAAGTAGCAACAAAAATAATTTTACACTTGGGGGTTGCTACCACATGAGAAACTGTACTAAAGGGTCCCAGCATTAAGAGGGTTGAGAACCACTGCCCTCGCTTGTCCTCGGCATTTCAATGTCTATTTAAAAACCAGTTAACTTTGTGTGTTCCCTGCCATGTTTCCTCGGGCATTTGACTTTCTGACCTCTTCTGATAGAGCACTTTCTATCTTATCTCATTAACTTGTATGCTGGCTAGACTTATGTCAACTTGATGCCATCTACAATCATTTTTGGAAGAGGGAAAATTAATTGAGAAAATCATCCCACCGAACTGTCCCATGGGCATGCCTGTGGAACATGTTCTTGATTGATAGTCAATGTAGAAGTCCCCAGTTCATTGTGAGTGGTGTCACCTCTGGACTGGTGGTCCTGGTGCTATAAGAAAGCAGGCTGAGCAAGCCATGGAGAGGAATCCAGTAAGCAGCAGTCCTCCATAGCCTTTGAATTAGTTCTTACCTCTAGGTTCCTGCCTTGAGTTCCTGCCTTGACTTCCCTAGAAGTGTAAGATGGAAATAAACCTTTCCCTCCCCAAGTTGCTTTTGGTGACGATATTTTATCACAGCAATAGAAAAGAAACACCAAAGCAAGATGCATTTCACATGTACATACAGATGTGGAAAGCAAGACAGAGTCTCACTGTATAGTCCTGTCTGCCATGGATCATACTATGTATGCCAGACTAGGCTGGAACTTACAGAGATCTGCTTGCTTCTGCCTTCTAAGTTCTGTGATTAAGTCATGGACATGGAGACAGTAAGTTATAAATAAATGTGGAAAGTTAAGTAGCTGACCCCAGAACACATCAGTGGGACCAGCAGGAGCTGAGCCCCCTGTCGTGGATTAAAGTAGGGCTGTCCAATGACATTCCAATAGTGTGAGGCCATTTATAATTTTAACTCTAAAATAGTGATGTTGAGGGGGTTTTGACATAAAATTAATCTAACAACATGATCTAGATAAAGTGATACAACCAAATTAGACCCTTTACCACCTAATCAATATTTAAAACCACTAATGAGATATTTTTAATCTATACTAAGCCTTTGAACCAGTTTCTAACTCACACAGACAGAATGTTGCAACTTGGCTACCCATAGTTCAAGTGTTCAAGGTCCATATGACTAATGGCAACAGGAAAATAGAGATCTAAAAGGTCCTAAAAGTCCCACAGGCCATAGATGTTAAATAAAGTTTGAAGGCTAAAGAATCATTAGAAAGAAAGAAAGAAAGAAAGAAAGAAAGAAAGAAAGAAAGAAAGA
>NW_021604564.1:18277732-18387533 GCF_004785775.1 Grammomys surdaster | reverse complement strand
AAGAAAGAAAGAAAGAAAGAAAGAAAGAAAGAAAGAAAGAAAGAAAGCATTTGTGGATCTGTGGGGTTTGGCTGGCTGGAAAGCCATGAACATTGATTGGGCCTGGACTTCTCTGATGTGGGAAGCTAAGCAGGATTGGGCTTGGTTAGTATCTGGATGGGGGAAAAAACCCACATATAGCAGGATGAAGAAAAATAAAGTGGAATACATGTGTATACAATGGAACAAGAAGCAGGTGGAAGAAGAGAAAGCTAAAAGCAGTGTCTGAACAAACTTATCAAGGACACTGGAAGAGTCTCTCCTCTGGGCAGTAGAGAACCAGTGAAAATTTTGATCGAGAAAGTGTTTTATCAGATCTCTGTTTAAGATGGATAGTTTACAAAGCTGTAACTAAAATGAAATTAGCCAGGTCTGAACTCATGTAAATAGAGTTAGAACACAAAGACAGAGCCTCAAGAAAGCTGATGTCAGCTCCACACAAAGAATACTTTTGTGAATTGTCAGTATTGCCCAAAGCGCCGTGTGCTTGCTGGGAGGCTGCAAATCCGACTATGGGAATGTAGAAGCAGATGCCAGATAACTACTGTCAGGAATCAGGCAGGGTAGCGGGAGCTCTTTTGTCCTCTGCAGCACACAGATAGCACCCCATGCCCGGTTCCTTTTGAGCAAGCTGTAACGTCTCGGCTTCCACTCCCATTCAACAGCATATTGGAATGCAAGGGAGAGAGACAGGGCTATTATTACCAAGATAACCTTGAGCCTACTCTAATTTATTTTTTTAAAAGAAAATAAATCACTCTCAACCTCTGTTGCTTTATTATTAGGGGTGGTTAGAAGAACATTTTATCCCCTTAGTAGCTAGCGTAAGAATCCGTTCTAGTGAGAGAATTGCCTTTACTTGGAAAGTGCTTTAGCAGGCTAGCTTGGGGCAGGTGAATGCTTTGGGGCAGGAGTGTCACAGGAGGTCAAGGATTCATCGGGGGACAGGACAGAACCACAAGGCAGGCAATAAGGATGTGCACAAGTCCTCGATGACAAAGCTGATGTTCTGGTTTCATATAAGGGAAGGCTCTGGATTCTACAGCCATGGTGACAACAGAGAAAACTCCTGCATGAAACAATATAACAGAGGACACCAAAAGATTGACCAATGCTGAGCACATGGAGAAGCCACAGGGAGCTCTGCAGTGGAGATTCCAGTCAGGCAACACTGTCCTCTTAGCAGCACATGGTACAGCATTACTCCCAATAGAGTTCACAGATACTGGTGCACACACAGACATGACCCTAACTAAGGCAGTCAGTCACAAAGGGAAGCCATATTGGACGTCTTAGTGGTGACATCTCATCACCTTGACAAAATACAGCTTAAGGAAGACCATGGCTTAAGAACATTGCAACACTGCAACAGGAAGGCATGGTAGCCAGTTGTGTCTCATCTCACGAAGCAGAGAGGCAGATGAATGTTGCTGCTGGCTTATTTCTCCTTTTTATGCAATCTAGGACCTGAGGCCATAGGATGATGCAGCATATATTCAAAGTAGGTCTTGCCCTCAGTGAAACCTCTCCAGGGGCTTCCCCACACAGATCCAGGCATGTCTCCTGGATGATTCTACATCCAGTGCAGTTGACTCTGAAGAGGAACTGTCACCAAGTTGAATTCCCTACCGTGCCAGGTCCTCCCATCCATCCCAGACCTGGGTGTCAGAATAAGTGTTTTAAGTGATCATGGCTTGAATATTATGAAATTTGTCAGTTTGTGTCACCAGATGCTCTCTAAGTGAAAGGTTCTGAGATGCTGAATTGGCAGGTCCTTGGGACTGCAGAAAAATAATGCCATACTTCTGTGGCTTCCACTAGATAGGAAATGGTCGACACCTTGCCGTACTTAAGTAATTATAAGTTATGCGATTGTTGTTGTTTGTGTGCATACGTGGGTGTGTATGGAGGTCAGAGGTCAAAGTTGACTGCCCTTCCTCAGGTGAGGTCCACCTTTTTTGAGACAGTCTCGCAGTGGCCACAAGCTCATAGATTTGGCAAGCCTGTGGGATTGTCCCTGCCTCCCTGGAGATGGGATTACAAGGACATACTACCACATGCCCAACCTTTTCAAAACAATGGCTTTTGAGGATAAACTCAGTTCTTCATGCTTGCAAGGCATGCTTTCACTGATTGAATGTTCTCTCTCTCTCTCTCTCTCTCTCTCTCTCTCTCTCTCTCTCTTTCTCTCTCTCAACTCAGATTATTAGCTTTTTTTTTATTAGACTATTAAAATAAATGTTCATTGTAAAACCAAGAGACTTGGGTGAATGGTGAGCTCTGGTTATTCTGTGCTTGGGCCACCAGACTACAGGCTCATGTGTTTACTGTCAGTCAGAGAATCTTCCCCGGACAAGTTCAAGTTGCCTGATCTAAAGTCTACCAAGGGCTTTCCACAGCTAGGCCCTGAGGATCAACAGCACACACACCTGTCTGTCAGCTGTCTTTCATTCCGTGCCATAGTTCCCAAACAGTCTTGGGGACTTATCTGTTGAACACCACATTACCATCATTACCATTGCAAGGTGTCATCTAAAGGCTCACAAGCACAGGCCAGATAAACAGAGATGTGACTTTGCTGTGCAATCTCAGGCCTGCACTGCCACGTAGCTATGGAATCTGTCCAGGAAAGTGCCCACGTGTCACTTTCCATGCTCTGACATGTCTTGGTTCTATTTCTATGAACCATGGACACTCTTATAAAGGAAAACATTTAGTTGGGGGTGGCTTACAGTTTCAGAGGTTTAGTCTGTTCTCGTCACGGTGGGAAGCAAGACGACATGCAGGCAGATATGGTGCTGGAGGAGGAGCTGAGAGTCCTACTTTTTTTTTTTTGTTTTTTCGAGAGAGTTTCTCTGTGTAGCCCTGGCTATCCTGGAACTCACTCTGTAGACCAGGCTGGCCTCGAACTCAGAAATCCTCCTGCCTCTGCCTGAGAGTCCTACATCTTGATCCACAGGCACCAGAAGCAACTCATTCCACAGTAGGTAGAGCTTGAGCATAGGAGACCTCAAAGTCCACCTACACAGTGACACACTTCCTCCAACAAAGCTACACCTACTCCAACAAGGCCATGCCTCCTAATAGTGCCACTCACTATGGGATAGACATTCAAACACATGAGTTTATGGGAGGTCATTCCTATTCAAACCACCACAGGACAGTTTTGGGAACAGTTAGCAGATGCTAGCTATAAAGCACTTACCCAAGGAATATGCTCCATAAATAAATAATATCCCCCTCTCCTTTCTCTTTTCCTCCCTTCTTCTCTCTTATCTGTTTCCTCTCTTCCCTCTCAAATAGCTTAGCAATACAAATATCCCGAATGCTGCAAATAGCTATGGCACACACTGGCAAACCTAAGACTAGAGGTGGCCAGTCACACCAGAAAGGCTGTGGTTACCTCAAGGCAGCCTGTCACAACATTTAGGAAATACTTCTCTGAATGACCTAGTCCTGCTCTTCCTCACAGGTTCAGTACATTGTAGCAATATTCAGCATGAAATGGCCCTACTACACCTGGCCACAGGAGATAGATGATCTACAAGGAAGTGGGGGGAAGCCATAGGAAAGGTATCTTATGAAGGTGGGGGGCTGTGGAGAGGATTTCAGGAAAGTTTGATGAAGGGGTAGGGAGGGTAGGCATCAGAGAAATAGAGAGAAAGAAGAGAAATGAAACTGTGTTTGTTGCACACTCCAGTCCAGCCCTGGTGTTAAAGAGAAAAAAAAAAAAGCCCCTATCTTTGACCTTGATTGTCTTTCTCAAGCTCCTGGGTCAAGAGAAATTCCACAGGCAAACCAACTCCAGAATGTCTCTGCCTGACCCTGTCTGTTGGGAACCACTCAATTCAGAGACACCCTCTGGAAGACTTTCTTGCCCTTGCCGTTGACTACGAAGGGAATCCCCAATCAGTGCTCCTCTGGCAACCCCAACTTGTCATATATTACCCTATATTGCCATCACTCACTTACTGGAGTAACTCCCCCTCACATTTTGAACTTTTTGGTTAATTACTAATCAGGAATGAAGTTGAGATTCCATCAAATTGCAAACCACAGAGTTTGAAGCAATGCCACATTTGTGAGCAGACTCTAACTCATCTCCAGCTGACGCTGTTTGCTAATTACCATCGGGTGGATCAAGAAGTTAACGACACTTTAACAAATTCAGTCAGCACTCGGCACAGGTCTGTAGTCTCACATCAGGAGGCAGAGGTCAGAGAAAGACAAGCTCAAACAGGCTACACAGTAAGTTCTAGACCAGCCTAGGCTGTATAGGGAGAACCTGTCTCAATAAAACCAAAAGGGAGATGAGAAGGGAAGTAAAAGGAGGGGAGAGGAGGGGAGAAGGAGTAGAAGGGAGAGAACAAGATGGGAAGGGGTGGCAGGGAGAGGGGGTGGGCCGAGGAAAGGAGAGCAGCTTCTATTAGTGCATGGCTCAAAGCTCAGATGTGCCTCACGCAACTCACAGACTTTAAACCACCTGGATCCCAACTCTGTCTCTTCCAGGGAATCCTTGCAGGTACAGAGTCCTTTTATTAGTAAAAAAAAAAGGGCAACTTAAAGCTTGAGTCAGTACAGCAAGAAGGCAGGTAAGCGCAGACCAATGTATCTGAGTGTACTAAAAACTCACCAGGAAGATGAATGCTGGGATATGGCACACACCGTTGATCGTAGGGATCGCAGGCATATGTCACCACACCCAGCTTGTGCCTCCTGCAGTTATTACCATAAGTAAGCATTTGTTCTTTTGTTCAGCTTACTACACTTAATGCATTTTCATGGGTCATGCAGATTGGACTATGTTCACATCTGTTTCCTGTTTAGGGCTGAGTAATATGCTATTGATTCACAGATCGAATATTGTGAATCCATTCAGGATACCATTTGTAATGCTGCCGTGAGCACCGGCGTACACGCTGTCAAGCCTGCGAATCCCTCCCATAAAGCCTTTCACTTACTTACATATCTACAGATGAAACTGCTGGGTAACTCTTTGACTTTTAAGAAATCACCAAGTTTGGCAGTGGTGGCGCACACCTTTAATCCCAGCACTTGGGAGGAAGAGGCAGGCAGATTTCTGAGTTTGAGGCCAGCCTGGTCTACAGAGTGAGTTCCAGGACAGCCAGCGCTACACAGAGAAACCCTGTCTAGAAAAACAAAAAACAAAACAAAAAACAAAAAAAAATCAGAAAGAAAGAAAAAAAGAAAGAAAGAAAGAAAGAAAGAAAGAAAGAAAGAAAGAAAGAGGGAGGGAGGGAGGGAGGGAGGGAGGGAGGGAGGAAGGAAGGAAGGAAGGAAGGAAGGAAGGAAGGAAGGAAGGAAGGAAATAAATAAATCACAACATTTCACATTCTGACTAGCCCTGTAAGAGTGTGCTGACATGGCTGAGCGGTGGTGGCACACGCCTTTAATCCTAGCACTTGGGAGGCAGAGACAGGTGGATTTCTGAGTTCAAGGCCAGCCTGGTCTACAGAGTGAGTTCCAGAACAGCTAGGGCTACACAGAGAAACCCTGTCTCGAAAAAACAAAAAACAAAACAAACAAACAAACACAAAACAAACAGTGTGCTGACACCTCTAAATAAGAGCCAAGATCCGGAGCAACCTAAGTATCCAATAGCAACTGCTTCCATGACTTCTGGAGCATCCTCGGAAAGATCCGTAAACACAGAACAGCGAGTCCTTTTAATTTATTTACCAATTCCTATGAAGATGAACAGTTTCGTTTATTACTTGAGAAATCAAGGTGCTGGGCAGGGGTGAGTAGAAGTGTGAGGCCGCTGTTTACATAAGGAGAAGAAAATATTTTATATGTAGGGTTTGGAGTAAAGTGACTGCCCCGTGAGCTGGAGGGCCTTAGTTGAGATCTCGGCACCCACATAAGTGGCAGATGTGCTAGTGTAAACCTGTAACCCCACATGTGCTAGTGTCTACCTGTAACCCCAGCTTGGTTGGATTCTTGAAGCTCATTACCAGCCAGACTAGCAGAACCTATGAGCTCGGGATTCAGTGAGAGACTCTATCTCAAAATCAAGATGAAGAGCGATTGAAGAAGACAAACGATGTTGACCTCTGGCCTCGAGGCATACATGTGTTCAAGCACACTAAAAATACATACACTATACACAACACACATCACCCAAGGTTAAAATGTATTAACACATATAAATGTACTTGGAGACTAGGAAACAGCCCTAAACCATCGCAGGGGTTCATTAAGGCAAATACAAAGTTTACCACAGTTAGTGTTTTTTTAATGGCCTCCAACACTTTGAATGAAGGACAAAGAGTTTTATAATTTGAAGAACATAATCTACTTGGCAATTAAAATGAAATAAAATGCATTGGATTTCTGAGCATTGTACTTGTGAGCTTTCTCTGCCTTGGGTATGACTACAAGGTGGTCACCTTCAGGGATATAGAAAGTCTTTCCCATCTGTACCTCAGAAACCTCCTGAAAAAGTGTTTTCTCTTTTACTTATCCACATGCTTCCTTTCTTCCTGTTTTCCAAAGCAAACACCAGGGGCTTCTCTTTCCCTCCCCACAGTGGGGCACAGCCTGATGAAGCCCAAACCCCACGCCAAGCCTCCCCAAACTGGGGAGCGACCAGATGTGGCTGGTCGCTCCCCATAACTGTCTCCCCAAAGCCACGATATGAGCTAAAATACATCAACCAAACACACTGAAAATAATCACCTCTTCTAACACCACAAAATCACAGCATGGAAATGAAAGCCCAAGAACAAGCCTTCTGGTATCCCTAACAGGTCTTGCAGGCTTCGTGTATTTACAGCCCTGCCCCTGTAGCACTCAGACTAGGAACTGAGACTAATACTTTATCTATTATCTTTGGACAAACACAGAAAAGCACAGTAGCTCATCTGCATAGAAAAGGCCACAATGTTGTCAAGGAACAAATGCCAAATCCTTGCGTTTGCATTTCCTACATAGACCAATGAATTCTGCAGACACAAATATTAAATGATTGCTTCCCACCGTTCTACTGAGTCCTTAGTGAAATCCTAACTTCTGCTCCTTGCCACTGTAAGTCCTGACTGACATGTACTTCTCATCAGTCTGTGCTGCTTTCTTGAGAATCCACAGTTGACCATCACATGATTCCAGAAAAGGCAAAATATTACCAGTATTTTTAAGCACCATTTGGGCAAAAACATTGCTTAGGAACATATACACTGGTGAGTCACAGACTGTAGAGGTTATTTTGAGTAGCCCAGCCACATCTGGTCGCTTGTCAAGATAGTAACTCATTAAAAGGACACTCAGCACTGGCTTCCAAAGCCATTGCCCAAGCCCAAGCCTCCAGCTCCTCCCCTAGAGCACCCAGAAGCAAGGAGAGAACAGCAACATAAAAGCCGATGTGGAGAGCACGTGTTCTCACACTCAAAGCAGGGTCCTGGATAGTCATCTATTTAGTGGATTTAATCCATAGGAAATGTTAATGCAGTTTTAAAAATCTATAGATTTAAATTCTTTTTTTTGATAGGATGCTCCAAGTTCTCAAGATGATGGCAAATGGTGATGCTGAGGGAGAAGGAGAGAATGGAATGGCTTTTGAAGCACGAAATGTACTACAAGGGTCTGCCCTGCTTGCCTGTGTGCCAGCGTCCCCGCTGATCTACTCAGCTGCTGTTCAACTGAACTCGCCCTGCGTAGCCAGTGCAGTACCTGACAGCAGAAAATGACATTTCCATTCTCCCCAGCACCTCCCTAGTCCTCATATGCTGGAATCCCTGCAGCCTGAGGACTTTCTGTATGCCTAATGAAAACACTTTGGGCACACCACACCAATGAGCCAACAGCAGTGCGCTCTGTGCCGACTCCTGTTCTCCATCCCATCATTTTAATCCTGAATCATTCCTCACATAATCAAATCTTGTTTTTAAATATAAATATAATTCAAGTAATAATTTTAAATTGGTCGTTAAAATTAAATGTACATGGACACGAGCTGTCATTTATAATTAATTTGACTCCCCTGCAGCCATTCAGTTCAGTGTTTGGTATTTTACTGCCAAATGTTCAAAATTAAATCCCACGAATTACAATTAAAAGAAGCCAAATATTATAATAAGAGGGTTTTTTCTTTTTTAAGAAAAATAATGATAAAATCAAAGTGTTGCTAACATCAAGCATTGATAAGGAGGTGAGGGAAAACATGCTCATGTCTGTGGTGCTTTGGGTGGGTTTTACTCTATTAGTAGAATACCCTCTTGTAGCATTGCACTGAATCAGTCCGTGGTTGGAACTCACTGTCTTAACCCTGATATCTGATGAGAAAACTTTCTAAGCATTTTGAAGTAATCAACATGTAACTTGCTTTTTGAAGGTAAATGTTATAGATCACTGGCATGCTTTAAAGAAAACAATAAATAGAACCAAAGCCACCAAAGCCTCCAGTTTGCTTTCAGATTTGCTGAAAATAACATATTCACAGGTGAGGTGACAGGTCACCTCTTGCTTTGTGTTAACCAAATGTAAAACTGTGAAAGGCGACCAGAGCATGAAAAGCATGCTCCAGGCAGAGCAATGTCTTAAATTTGCATAAGCAAATCACCTTTCCTCATCGGAGGCAGAGAACTTCAGAAATAGCTCAACAGTTTATTCACCCTCTCATCAGAGCATAAATACACTCCTCCAAGAGAACAGAGACACGGCCAGCTGCATGCTAAATAACTTCCGATAGAAATGTATATCAAAGACAACTGCACATCTGAGGTGGAAAAGAAGGATACATTCAAGTATGAGACCTCAGCAATTGTCAGTGGAGTTCGAAGGTCGGTGTCGTCATTTTAAAGGAGCTGCCGATGCTCTTTACTTCTTGGTTTCTTTGGTTTTGTTTGCTTGCTATTATTATTTATGTCGGGCCAGGGAATTAGTATTTGATCACTATAGTATCTCTCACCCAGGGGGGAAAATATCTTTTGTATAAAACAACCTTCTCCCCAGAGATACCAGCATGCTTAATTCCTACCAAAACAAAACAACCAATGTGCTTATATTGGAGCAATTCGAGGTAATATGAGATATAAATTACATTTTACATAGGCATACGAGACAGATACATATTATACATTTACATCTCTACCATACCCTTGATCCCAGGTGGACAAATTCACTTTAAACACACAAAGCCTCAGTGGCTATTGTGGACCACACATAGGAAAGGCAAATTGTTACAAAAACTGCTACCCTTGTGGAATGTTTCTGTCACATTTTAACTTCTTAAATCATCAAAATGTATTCCTTTCATTTAAAAATTCATAATTTCTAATGTGGCTTGATGTTTTCTGTATGAAGTTTAATAATTCAGTATTGTCAACCAAAGACATTTTCCTATATCTTAAAGAAGGCTAAGTCTGGACCCTGGCTTAAACAGTCCTCGTTAAACACTGCATTGAACACACTCTTTATACTAATCAGAGGAAAGGCAAATAGCACAGTTAGACTTATTGAGAGTTTGCCTCCCTTCAGTGGAGCCTGTTACTTGAGAAATTTGCTTATTAAAAGAAGGGAAACCTTACAAGGCGGAAGAAATTTAAGCTCTACTTCTAACATTCAATTATTGCCCCAACCAGTTTTTTGAGTGGTGCAAACTATTAATTTACAAATATGGAGCCTTTCTCAGTGGCACGCTTCCAAAAGGCACCAGGTGTCTGATTGTATTCAAAATCACATCCCAGGGAACACTTAGTACAGTAATACACAAAGGAAAAGCCAACTGAATTCCTATGTTGTTTCAAACCCACCTGCAATCAAGTATTTTCACAACCGAACATACATTTCACCTACAAATGGGAAAAGGTCCTATGTGTATATAAGATACGCAACAGGCAACAGCCCTCAGAGGGCTCGCAGTCCTCTCCGCAATGTCAAGACCTGGAATGGAAAGGCAAAGTTACGGAGTAGAGATTTCAGTTCTTATTATTTTCCAGTTTTTCTGTGTAAGCAGCAGACCCTAAGAGGATCAGCCGTATTCCATGCCATCAGCGTTTTCTGAGTGCCATGTTTAAGTACTTCTCTGAAGATGCGTGAGTGTGCATGAAGATGAAAGGCTTATGAATATCAATAAATCCAAGAGTCCAACTGCAAACCTTATCATTTTCTAAAATGCATTCTGTTAGAGACAGCTAAGGGTACTGGAATTTGGCTTTCTGGGCTCATACTCTTAAGGTACAAATACCCAAAATATGCATTAAAGACTTTAGCATGCGATAGGCTAAAGAGGAGGAAAATCAATAAGTAGCCCCAATTCAAAATAACAAAAAAGGTCACTTCGCGCTGCAGCCTAACTGGACGGCTTCAACCCTCAAAACAAAGTCACTATCAGCCTTGGTTTCTGGCTAGGAAGAGAGCGAGGAAGCTCAGGCTGCTGTACCACAAGCAAGCCTAAACTTTCAAGGCTGAGGTCTGGCTGCCCTGGAGGGTTCACCTTTATCTCCCCTGAAAAATGCCAATATAAAAATTCTAAAATACCTTCATAAGCCCCAAGGAAAGCCTGTGGACAGAGAGATGATGTGATAGACTCCTTCCTTCCTCTCCTCAGCCGCTTCTCCTCTGTGCGGCTGAGAGCAAATGCATGGAGAGTCAGCCGCATATTTAATTAGAAGCAAGCTGCTTCGCTATCAGTGTGGGGATCTACCTCTCCAATCTCTTGTGAGTCAATCTTTCCCATCTCTGATTTTCTTTTATATTTATGCTAGAATATTTAATTGTAGACAAAAGGTTACTCTGGCTGTATTCACTGCACAGAGGCACAATAATCTGCTTTAAAAGGCTTGACATTTCAGGCTTTTCAAAAAGGCTGAAAAAATTATATCCCTGCTTTTGTTAATCAATGAAGTAGAACTCTCCTGAACAAAAGAATTAAATTGCTTGGTTGGTTTAATAAAACCAACAGAAATAGCTGCTTCCTCTGGGCTTTATTGTGTAGGCATGGCACACGCACCAAGCACTGTAATTCCATATGATTCAGGGCAAAACTCTAATTTCTGCACACAGTTGGGTTTTTAAATCCTATTCAGACCCTATCCATTCTGGCTGGCTCTCTAAGGCCAGATTTATCATTAAACTTGACTCTTTTTCTGAAGTGTGGCAACCATATAGCAATTTTAATTTTGTTCCTGTGCCTGTAACTCTCAAAAAAATGTCCATTAAAAATATATTAATCTAAATACCACCTTTTTGTTCTGTTTAGCCTGGAGCTAATGGTTTTACACATCTTTCCAATGATTTAATTAGAAAAAAAAAAAGGATTGGAGGGAATAAAAATGTGGCAGGAACTTAGATGTGAACACATACCTTTAAAAAAAAACTTTAAAAAAAAACACCCCCATGATCAAACCAGAAAATAACAATTTTGTTAAAATCCTATTTGCAGCCTAGGTTTGCAAGTAATATTGGGTGTGTTTTGGCAAAAGACCTCAGAACTTCCAAGATAACCAGAGTAATTGCAAAAGATGACACAGACAACCATTGTTTAATCTGATCACAAGGCAGGTCACAATCTTACTGAGAAGCCATAACAAGACTGTCTAGGGAGGTGGCCCTTTCTCAGTCGCTCTCAGATTGGTCCTTCTGTTCTGTTCATGTCAAACACACTGAGAAAGGAACATATTCCTTCAGGGTTCTACGTGGAAGGAGCTAAGAGTTCAGATGGTTCGTCCACTCTGGAGGATGTGGAAGGAGAGCAGGGACCGGGGGCATTGGTGGCATCGGCCATTTCCACCCATCCCAAGCTTTACACATGGAGAGCTACAGAGAGCAGTTTTCCGAGATAATGATAGAGATAAGAGCCAGCAGACATATTTATGCCAGACACTTTGCCTAATGCTACTTCTTTCTGACTTAGTCCTGGGGCTGAAGGTCACACAGAGGTCATCCAATCCAGTGCGCTATCAGTTTTGTCAGACCCCGCCCCCCCGTGGAGATAATGAATGGCTCACACAAACCTACCCATAGTAAGTGCTCAATAAATGGAGACTACCATTGTGCTTACAACCCCTGTCTAATCCACTTCAGTTGGCAGAGATTTGAAATAGCTGGCCTCATTACCAATCAGTAGAAATGCCAGGAGCTCGACTGGAGACACTGGTTTTCTCTAACAAAGACAGCCACTGCTGCAAACATAGGGTGGGAGATTACATTGTTGCCAGCATGGGGTGGGCAGGTGTGGGGAGGTGGGTGTCAGGATTACCTATCTCAGACTTACAAAACTGCTTCTCCTCACACTTTCCGGTCTCCATCACAACACATGAGGGTTAGACTACTTGTTAAGTTACTGCAAAGCAGCAGCTTTCCTCATGAGAGCCTCTCTCTCTCTCTCTCTCTCTCTCTCTCTCTCTCTCTCTCTCTCTCTCTCTCTCTCTCTCCCTTCCTCCCTTCCTCCCTTCCTCCCTTCCTCCCTTCCTCCCTTCCTTCCTCTTTTCTCCTCCCCTGAACGGTTCCTAAGCTGACTGTAGTGGTAAATACCTAAGTCCCAGCACTTACAAGGCCAAGGCAAGAGGTGAAGAACTATGGACCGGCTCTGAGGCATGGCACAACATTGGACGGGGTAGACAGATGTGCCAGAGACCCTCAGTCACGTATGTTTTAACTTTCAACTTCTCATCAAATGCACTTATCTCAAAGTGCCCAGCACCAAAGAAGGTTCCTACTGGTCTCAGCACTCAGGCAACTGTGGTGTTAAACATGGGGCTGGCTTGAAGAACACACAGCTCTGGCCTGTGAGTGGGCTATTTCAGGGCTCTCAAGAGTAGGTTCCAGTGACCAACCTTCTGAACCCAGCAGCCCACCTCAGAGACTTTTCAGACACTGGTTTAACCAATACAGTAACTACAGACCTTCTGGTGGACAGGGCTACAGCAGAGCTGATGAAGGCAGACAGGAGTAGAGGGAGGCCCCACATCAAGCATTCTTATGGACACTCAGCTGCTCAACCATCACCAGCCTCATATCAGAACATTGTCCTTACCAACTTCAAAGGAAGCCATGCACCTGTGGTGGTTTGAATATGAGTGCCCCCTACCCCATAGGCTTACATGTTTGCATGCTTAGTCCCAAGTTGATAAACTGGAAGGAAGATCTGCCTGCCCGTTTCCCAAATGCTGGCATTAATGGCATTTGCCACTAAGCCTGGCTCAATAGGTTCAAAAAAATCAAATAGTTCTTCATACTTGCATGACAAACAGTTTACTACTGGCTGAGCCATCTCACCTGCTCATTGATGGATTTTTATAGCAGGTAGACCTCTCAGTTTTGTTACTCTGTACAGTGCTAAAACAAGTAAAAACGATAAAAAGAAAAAAGCCAAACATGTTACTTGGAGACTAACATGGACAGATTTTCAGCAAACCAGAGTCTCTAGGCATATAACATACCAAATTTGGTGCTGATGGGTCTTTAGAAAACCTTCAGGACTAACAGTTCACTGTAGTGGTAAAAAGCAAAAACCTAGGGAAACTGCAGGTGATTTCTACTGTACCTCCCCATAGAGCAGGGGTTCTCAACCTTCCCGATGTTGCAATCCTTTAATATAGTTCCTCTTACTGTGGTGACCCCCAATCATAAAATTATCTCATTGCTACTTTATAACTGTAAGTTTGTTACTTTTACGTATCAAAACATATATATCTGATATGCAGGAGATTTGATATGTGATTCCTGTGATAGGGTCTTTCAACCCCAAAGGGGTCAAGGCCCACAGGTTGAGAACTGATACCATACAGAAAGGAGGTTGCCACTGGTGGGAATCTTCCCAACCTCTTCTCTAACAGTGACGGGGTAGTCACTGAGGACCATGAAGGATGACTGAATGCCCCAGGTTAAGTTATATATGTATTGATCTTCGGTTAATGTTAAAAAATATTTAGTGGCTAGAGAGACTGTTCAGTGGTTAAGTACTTGCTGTTCTTGCAGAGGACCTAGAGGTTCAGTTCCCAGCACCCACATGGAAGCTCACTATCATCCATAACTCTAGTACCAGGGGATCCAATGCCTTCTTCTGAACTCCATGAATATCATGCACCCACATTGTACAAACATGTACAAACATGAAAGAAAAAAAACTGGATTCAGTTGATTCTAGAAGCAGGCATTCCTCACATCCTAGGGCCCCCAAAAGTATCAAAGGCAGTAAACATTGGTTGGTAAATATCTATGTAAAACAATACAGGTAAAAGAGATTAAACATGAGAATGGGCGGACAGCTGTTTCTTCCCAGTAAACTATGTATATTTCTCTTCTGGGCACATAGACTGCTTACCCAGCCAAGGAGACAGAGATGGGTGACTATTCCTCCATTGACCTAGGCTAGACTAAGCAAGCAGCTAGTATCTGCTACATTAAGTTCATCAGGGTAAAGGAAAAAACAGAGGTCCTATGTATATACTCCAGGCTAAACCAGCCAGATAATTGATATCAATTATCAATTTATTTATTGATATTTATGCTGCACTAGACATTGCTAACAATTTAGTATCTTCTTGGCAAACTTCTATGATGACCTTATGCTTGCTCAGAACAGATGACAAAAAGCTGGAAAAAGTGTTTCACCAGTTATCTCTATAATCCCATCACAGTTTCTTATGGGATGGTGGTTCAAGACTTCTCGTCCTTGCCCTGTCCACTCTGTAAAAAGATTTCTATATTTTACGCAGTCCAGGGTCCCCTGCCCAGAGAATGGCACGGCCTGGAGGTCCCGTGGGTCTTCCCACATCAATTATCATAATTAGGGATTCCAAATGTCTTAGAGTTTTTATTGCTGTGACAAAAAACAAAACAAAAACACCATCACCAAAAGCAACTTGAGGGAAAAGAGTTTACCTCAGCTCATAGCTTGTAGTCCACCATCCAAAGAAGTCAGGACAGAAACTCAAGGCAAGAACCTAGAAACAGGTACTGCTGCAGAGGCCATGAAGGAATGATGCTTACTGACTTAGTCACAATAGCTTGCTCAGCCTAATTTCTTATAGCACCCAGTACCATGGGCCTAGGAGTGGTACTGCCCACAGAGTGCTGAGCACTCCCACGTTAACTAAGAAAATGCCCCACAGGCTTGCTTACAGGCCAATCTTGAGAGAATGCTTTCCCAATTGAGATTCTGTCTTCTCAAATGACTCTAGCCTATGTCAATTTGACATAAAAATCAGGCAGCACACCCAGAGACCTCTGTCAGCCCTTCCTGGCGATCCTAGGTCTGTCAAGCTGACCGTTAACTTCACATGGAACACTGCTGCTCTAAGGTCTCTCAGGTTTACTTTTGGAAATCCATTGTCTATTGTATACAACTAAGACAGGCCCAATTCTCAACAAGCATTCATGGGTCCAACATACTTAGAAGGAGAATAGAATAAATAGTATATTGGAAATAAATATATTTTGTGAACTTATTTCTCCATATAAACTAAATATGTTTATGACATGCTATATATCTGCATGGTCCCAAGATTACAGTTCAAGTACTTAAGCCAGAATTTAAGTAGTTTGACATCAGTTTTACCTCTTATGGGGTATGCCATTTTATATTTATAGATAAACTGAAAGAGATTAGTTAAACCACTGAATGATGATATTGCACTTTTAATTAAGCATGCCAATATAGAAGGTGGGTGTATGCTATGTATACCCCATATCTAAGTCAAAATCAAATGCAACTTTCAACAGGCAATTCAATTTTAACAAAACAATATCGCTCACTTTCTTAAATTGATATATATATATACTTCCTCTGCATAATATTTTCCTGGTTTTACATTTTATATTTAAATAGTTTTCCATTAATAAAAAGTTAACATCAAAACTCTATGACTGGAGTTGCTGGCTGAGCATATATATACAAGGCCCTGGGTTTTATCCTTGGCAGGGCTCAACTCAAAAACAGTTGTGTAATTATATCAAGTAATTCAATTTCTTTAAAGATTTATGGTGTGACTCTGCATTTGTTTGATAGGTGATGTCTAAAATATTTAAAGATTTGATGTTTTCTTTCCAGTCTGCCTCCTGGGAGGTCTGCAGTAATCAAAGACCCTGGTGAGAATTTTACCCAAATACCCCCACCAGCTGGGACATACACAGAGCCCAGCTAAAAGTTAGAAGATCCTGGACAGATGTCATCCAGATCCTAAGAGAACACAAATGCCAGCCCAGGCTACTACACCCAGCAAAGCTCTCAATCACCATAGATGGAGAAAATAAGATATTCCACGACAAAATCAAACTTAGTATGTTTCTACTATTCTGGCCCTACAGAGGATACTGGAAGGAAATTTTCAACAAAAGGAGGGTAACTACATCCAAGTAAACACAAGAAATTAACATTTCACAACAAACCCAAAAGAAGAGAATCATACACACATAATACTACCTCCAACAACAAAATTAACAGGAACTAACAATAATCTGTCTTTAATATCTCTCAATATCAATGAACTCAATTCCCCAATAAAAAGACACAGGTTAACAGAATGGATACATAAACAGGATCCAGCATTTTGCTGCATACAGGAAACACACGTCAGTGACAGACACTACCTCAGAGTAAAAGGCTGGAAAAAGTTTTCCAAGAAAATGGTCCCAAGAAACAAGCTGAAGTTGCCATTCTAATATCCAATAAAATAGAATTTCAACCAAAAGTTATCAAACAAGATGGGGAAGGACACTTCATATTCATTAAAGGAAAAATTCACCAAGATGAAATCTCAGTTCTGTGCATCTATGCCCCAAAAGCAAGGGCAATCACATTCATAAAAGAAACTTTATTAAAGCTCAAAGCACACATTGCACCTCGCACAATAATAGTGGGAGACTTCAATACTCCACTGTCACCAATGGTCATTGAAACAGAAACTAAATAGAACTAACAGTGGTACTAACAGAAGTTATGGACCAAATGGACCAAATATCCAAGTGGATATTAGCCAAAAAGTGCAGAATACCTAGGGTACAACCCACAGACCATAAAAAAGGCCCAAGCAAGGAGGCTTCAATCCCACTTAGAAGCAGGGAGAAAATAATCATGGGAGTCAGAGGGAGGGAGGCAGCTGGGTGAGAGAGGGGAGTGGAAGGGGAAAAGTGAAACAGAATCAGGTGTGGGGGTGGGGAACAAGAGAGAAGCCCAGAGGGCCAGGAGAAGGAGTGGGAATAAGCAGCCTTGGGAGGGAGGGGATGAGGGGTGGGGAGACCCTGTAGAAAGTACTAGAAACCCATGAGGTGACTCACAGGACTCAAAGGGGGTGATCTTAGCCAAAATGCCCAAAATTGGGCAGAGTGAACTAGAAGAGTCCACCTCTAGTAGATAGACAGGGCCCAAAGTGAAGGGACTGAGTTACTAACCCACAGTCAAAATTTCTGACTCAGAATTGTTCCTGTCTAAAAGAACTGCAGAGACAAAAACTGAGAAGAGACTCAAGGAAAGGCAGTCCAGTGACTGGCCCAACTTGGGATTCATCTCATGGGGCACACCCATGAGATGTGACACTTACTATGTTATATTTACAGACAGGAGCCTAGCATGGCTGTCCTCTGAAAGGCCCTACCAGCAGCAAACTGAGACTGACACAGATACTTAACACCCAACCACTGGACTGAAGACAGGAATCCCTATGGTTGAATTAGGGGAAGGATTAAAGACACTGAAGGGGAGGGTAACCCCATAAAAAGACCAGCAGTCTCCACTAACCCAGATCCCAAGGAACTCCCAGAGACTGAGCCACCAACCAGGAGCATAGGGCTGGTCTGAGGCCCTTGGCATGTATAGCAGAGATCTGCCTGGTCTGGCCTCAGTGTTCTTAATCCTTGAGAGACTTGAGACCCCAGGAAAGGGGAGGGCTAGTGGGGAGGAGGTGCAAAGCACCTTCTCGGAGGCAAGTAGGAGGAGGAATGGGATGAAGAACTGAGGAAGCGGGGACTGAAAGGGGGACAACAACTAGAATGTAAATAAATAAAATAATGTTTAAAAAGTAAAGCTTTGATGCTTTGATACATATTCATGTTGTTAAATGGTTGGTACCTCCAAGCTAATTGATGTATCACTTAGATCATTAAGTAACATGGCTACCACAAATGTGTTGAAAACACATGATTCACTCTCAAATTACTTACTTTTTTGTTGTGTGATAAAATACCATGACCAAGGTAACTTATAGCAGAAAGAACTTATTTGAGCTATGGTTCCATCGGGGTGGAGAAGCCTGGCAGTCAGCAGCCGGCGCGCCTGTGGATCTGAAAGCAAAGAGCTCAGGGCTTTGGTAGCAAACACAAAGCAGAGCAGAAGTAGGACAAGGCTTTCAGTTCTCAAATCTGGCCCCCGGTGACACTTCCTCCAGCAAGGGCAAGCCTTCTAAACCCCTTCAAACAGCACCACCAACTGTGGACTAAGTATTCAAATGCCGAAGACTACAAGGGACATGTCATTCAAACCACAGCTGTCTTAGCAAATACCCAGTATACTATATAGGATTGGAAGCCACAGTCACCAGAGTACACACTGCACTTACAGAACCTTTCCATCTTCTATAACTGAAACCACCCATCATCAGCATCTCCCCATGTCACCTACTCCCCATGTCAGCACCTGGGAATCACCATTCTACTCCCTGATTTTGGGACATTCATATCGTCTTGCCTATGGCTGACTTTACTCAAAATAATATCCTCAAGGGTCACCTACATCAAAACATGTAATTGGAATTCATTCAGCATTCATTTTTAAAAGTTAATGGTTCCTTTCTTTCTTCATCCCTCCTTCCTTCTTTCCCTATGTATGCATGTTTAGCCATTTAAATCTTCTTTGGAAAAATATTTACTCAGGTTCTTTGACTATTTTAAAATCAGGTGGGGCTGAAGAGATGGCTCAGCGGTTAAGAGCACTGACTGCTCTTCCAGAGGTCCTGAGTTCAAATCCCAGCAACCACATGGTGGCTCACAACCATCCGTAATGAGATTGGATGCCCTATTCTGGTGTGTCCGAAGACAGCGACAGTGTACTCATAAATAAAATAAATAAAAAAAAATTAAAAAAAAGAGAGAGAGAAAAAAATCAGGTTATTCTAGTGCAATAGTTGTTTGAGTTCCTTACACAGTTTAGATATTAGCTTCAGCTGGGCAGTGGTGGCCCACGCCTTTAATCCCAGCACTTGGGAGGCAGAGGCAGGCAGATTTCTGAGTTTGAGGCCAGCCTGGTCTACAGAGTGAGTTCCAGGACAGCCCAGGCTACACAGAGAAACCCTGTCTCAAACAAACAAACAAACAAACAAAAATTAGATATTAGCTTCTAAAAATAGTTCAGTTTTGCTGCTACAACAAAATACCATACATTGCATACTTTAAAGAAAATGAGTTCATTTAGCTCATTGTTTGTTTTAGACAATATCTGCTTTAAAAAGGCTGGCCCCAAACTCATAGCCATTTTTCTGCCTCCACATCCCAAATGTACCACCATGAAAAGCTAACTCATGGTTTTAGAAGTTGATAATTTACCAAGAAGCCACATCTGTTTAGCCATGTGGTTGATGACATCACAAAGATGGGAACAGGTACTAGTGAGATTCTATGATAAGAAGCTAGAGGAATCCAAAGGAATCCAGGAGCCAAGTTTGACAATGTTTTAGCAGCCCACTCTTGAGGAAATTAATCATAGCCCTTCCAAACTACATTAGTCCCCTGTGAGGATGGGTCACCAACAACTTAATTATCTTGTAATGATTTCCACTTCTTAGACATCCCACTGACTCTCAGCATTACCACACTGTAGACCAGTCTTACATCACATAAACCTTTGGGAACACAAACCATATCCAGACCATAACAAGCCTCAGCTATATGGCTTGCAGTCCTATTTCCATCCTTTATGCTTCTCTTCACTCTGCTGTTCATTGCTATGCAGAACATTGCACTTTAGTGTTATCCTATCTCTAGAAAGAATTGCTTTTGTTTCTGGAGTTTGGAGATCACATCTCAAGTATCACTGTTGAATTCAATGTCAAGGAGCGTTCCCTTTGCATTTCCTATAGTTTTGTATATCAGGGTTTTACCTCTGTTTTAATCACTTGTGAATCCAGTTTCTTTTACTATTCTCTGTAGACCCGGTTTCTTAGTCATGCATTTTTCTTATGGAAAGTTCTTATTTCTCCCTAATTCTGATGGATATTTTTGCTTAGTATAATAATCTGGGTTGATGTTGTAGTCTTTCAGAACTTGAAATATATCTTTCCAAACCCTTCCAGCTTTAAAGATTTCTGTTGGATAATAAGGTGTCATTCTAATTACAAGTGACTTAATCTTTCTCTCTTGCAGCTTTCAATACCCTTTCTTTAGTCTCTGTGTGTGTGTTTTTAAAATGCTTTAACTTAACTACATCATAGAGAATTTATTTTCTGGCTTTGTCTATTTGGTGTTCTATATGCTTACTGTACCTGAATGGGCCTTTCTTTCTCTAGGTTTGGGGAATTTTCTTCTATGATTTTACTGAAGATATTTTCTTTGTCTTCACTGTAGTATTCTTCTCCTTCTTCTATGGCCATCATTAGAAGGTTGGGTCTTTCCATGGTGTACCAAACATATCTCATGTTCCATTATTTTTGCTTTTGTTTTTTCATTGCTACATACAGACTGAACCAATTCCTCTGTCTTTCCATCCCTGACTATTTTTGTTACTAAATTGGTGAGACTTTCCCCTGTGAGTTTTATTTGTCTTGTTTTTTCAGTTTGGGTTTCCTTCAGCAATTTTAACTCTATTTTTATGTCTTGATTTTGACATATCATTTGTTTGTCTTTGATATTTCTGAGTTATTGTTGTTGTTGCTTTTTCATATTTACAACCATTTAAAAATTATTTTCCTGGAAATTATTTCATGTCATTTTTATTCAGGCCATTACTATATGATTTGCATTTCTTTTAGAGGAAACATGTTCTTTTTCTTTTTTATGTTGTTTTTATAGTTGTATTGGTATTTCTGCATCTAGAATTCACTGGTTTGGTTTTTCCTTCTTATTTGCTTATGTCACCTTTCTTCTATCAGCAGAGGTCTTTACATTGTTCAGGGAGGAGCCGATTCATAGCAGAGATGAGATTTCCACCCCCTCTGTCTGGCATTTAAAGCTAAGCCTCTATTTCCCATTTTATGCTTGTCACTTATAGTCTGGTGCCTTCAGCATCTTGGTCAAGGAGCATGGTATACATTTCTCCTGGCACTGTGGTCTAGTATATAGATGAGATGGATTAACTTGGGTGTCTGAATCAGGGAGCTGGCAGAGCTCTGGTTAGACCCAAAAGGGGGAAAATGGGCCAGGAGTAGACACTGGTCTCTGACAAGTAGCTAACTGGGCTTTGAGGCCAACTGAATGGTAGGATGTATAATAGGGCGAGGAGGCCTCCCTGGGTCTCTGGGCCACTTAGAAAGGCTGACATATTTTTACTTGTATGCGTGTGTGTGCGTGTGCGTGTGCGTGTGTGTGTGTGTGCTTGAGTGAGTGTGTGTTTATCTGTCATGTACGTGCAAGTAACCACTGTGGCCAAAAAAGGGCATTAGATTTTCCCTCAGCACCCTCCCCTTGGAACTGTTGCTTTTGGCCATGGTTAACAGAAAGCTCCATTCTCTGTTCAATCCCTGGACCCAGTTCTCTGTCTTGACTGCCTGATGCTTGCTGCCTACAAAGTGCAAACCCCTTACTGCAGGTAAGACAAGAAGTCAGTAGGCTTCTTGGGAAGTGTTCCTATCATTCAGGAGGACATCAACTCACTACAGTCTTACCTTTTCCAATAGAAGAAATTCAGGGCCAACATTGGGTCTTATGGCACTAAGCAGTACAGCACTGGAGGAGGAGATGTGTTTACCTCATTCAGTGTACCTGCAGATTTGTTCATTTTCTTCTCCCTTCTCACTCCCTCTTCTCCTTAGACTCCTTGGCTCGGACAGAAGAACTCTCATCCCTGAGTGACAATCAAAACTGGCATTCCTATGGGGACAGGGACTAAAGACTACTCTACTTTGCTGGCACCATTCCTGAGCTCTAATACAATCATGATTCCATTTCCATTTATCAAACTGTGGCTAACGAAAAACAACGTTTCTACAAAATTATCTTATTCAAAAAGACAGCTTAAGAATATACAGAAATTTTGCAGGCTATACTGGATCTCAGTGCTGGATTATTTATCTAGCATGGGTGAAGCTTTGCTTTCAACTGCCAAAAGAATAAGAAAGAAGGTGTCTTAGTTAGGGTTTTACTGCTGTGAACAGACACCATGACCAAGGCAACTCTTATAAGGACATTTAATTGGCCTGGCTTACAGATTCAGAGGTTCAGTCCATTGTCATCAAGGTGACAGCAGAGCAGCATCCAGGCAGGCATGGTGCAGGCAAAGCTGAGAGTTCTACATCTTCATCTGAAGGCTTCTCATGGAAGACTGGCTCCAAGGCAGCTAGGATGAGGGTCTTAAAGCCTGCACCTACGGTGCCATGCCTACTCCAAAAGGCCACAACTCCTAATAGTGCCACTACCTTGGCTAAGCGTATACAAACTATATTTTCTCTATAGAGAAAATGGAAGAAAAGTAGGTGAAGAGGAAGAGAAGAAATGGGGAAAAACAAAAGATGAAGAGGAAATAATAATAGTGGTTGAGATAAGACCTATTTCAACATATTCTTTTACAAATGAGAATTGGAGGCAGAAGAGACGCTTAGTCATCATAGTCTAATGTGTCATGGCAGCAGGAGCCTGCCAACCCAGCTCTCATCATTGAGTCCACTGAAAAGTATCAAGCCTATGGAAACCTCTCTATGACAGTGATGCTATTGTTCCTAAGTTGATTTCTGGGTGCTGTTCATGTCTCATTCTGTGAGTAAAATAATAATAATAATAACAAGGAGAAGGAGAAGAAGAAGAAGAAGAAGAAGAAGAAGAAGAACAAGAACAAGAACAAGAAGAAGAACAAGAAGAAGAACAAGAAGAACAAGAACAAGAACAAGAAGAAGAAGAAGAAGAAGAAGAACAAGAAGAAGAAGAAGAAGAAGAAGAAGAAGAAGAAGAACAACAACAACAACAACAACAACAACAACAAGAACAACAAGAACAACAACAAGAAGAAGCACATGGTGTTGGACCTACAGAATCAGATCTGAAGACTAGCAAAACTCTATCTGCTTGACCCCTAAAGTCAGCTGGCAGTATATCAACCATTAAAATCAGAGTTGTGTAAGGATGTAGACAGGTTGTGGCAAAGCTTAAATGTATTTAGGAGAAAAATTCAAATTTGAACTCATCCCCTTTGGAAGCTTTCCTTTAAGGAAACACAGAAAAGTCTCAGTGGCTATGGAAATCAAAACTGTGTCCTCAATAAGCTGGGGACAGAGTAGCAAGCAGTCACTGCCTCTGTATACCAATCAGGATTTTAAAGATATGCTTGGAATTCCACAGACTGGCTGTGGTACTGGAGCAAATAGTCAAGACCAAAGCAAAAGAATAATTCTCTTATGTAGCTCAAACAGGCTGCTGCCCATGACTTACATTTAAATGTAAATTTCAAAACTAATTACAATTTCCAAATATTCAAATATTCAGTTAGATGCACAATCAAAGAGAAATCTATGTAGTTCACTAAACTCTGTGTTTTATAAAAGTGAGTAAAGCATAGATCATCCTGCTGTGTGTGTCAGGGTGCATGTGCACTGTGGAGTCCCAGCCACATTCTGATTGGCCCTACGTCATAATCCAACCAGAGAACTGTGGTTTCTTCCTGGATTTGTCCCAAATGATCACAGAAAACCCAGAACCACTCCATTCCAAAAGAGGTTCCTATGCAGAAATAGGCCAGGCCAAAGGAGGGCAACTTCCCACTGTCATGTCCCTTGAGAGACATCTTAGGTCACCCTAACATCAGTGACACATCATTTTCTCAGAATCTCCTGGGCATTTTTTTTGTTTGTTTCAACTAAAGAAATATTATTCTCACGACCTGGCACAAATGTGAACCACAGCTTTGCAAAGCAGACTTAGAATCTGGCATTAAAGATGAGTCCTGGTTAGCATCACCTAGTCGACGGGGGACAGGTTTCTTAGATGCTATTTAACTTCTGTTATCACTTCTTTGCTGTAAACCAAACCAGTGATCAGTTGGAAATATTCAGTTAGCTGCTTCCATGAGATGACAACCTGCTTTCAGTAGTGGGAAAGCAAAACCGAGAGCAATTCTGACATATCACTATCACTCAGCCAGGCAAGACTAGTCAGAAATGGCCACAGGTGAAATGTTTTCTTTGAGAGGATAATTTTGTTTTCCTTTTTCCCTCATTTTTAAATTTTACAAGTTGCTCAGGAGAGAAACTATACCTACCAGTGCCCTGATTTTACATGTCCAGCCTCTAGAATTAAAAAATAAACAAACAAACCCAAAACATCTCTGTTGCATAAACATCTCTGCCTGTGGAAATTTTTTTTATGGTTATCCTAGAGAACAACAACAACGAAAGATGTCAGGCACTCACTAGAATTCTCCCCACAATGTGGATTCTGGAATCTCACCTAACATCTACCATCTTCACAAGCAGTGCTGGGGACACTACTCACGTGTACACAAAATGAAGGAGCCATTTGCCCAATGTTGAAGAGAAAAGGCAACTCACACTGGATCAAAGACTGAAAAGTACAAAATCCCTAAAAGAAAACCTAGGGCAAATTGTTCATGACATGGCTTTGCATGTGACTCAAAGGCTCATGTAAAAACAAAAAACAAAGGACGAAAACAGTCAGACAGTTAGACCTTATAAAAGCTTTAGAATGATGCACCTCAAAGCATGGTACCAGAAGAGTAAAAAGGCATCACATAGATGGGGAAAATAGTAGTATATCATATAACTGAGAAGCGAAACCCAAAATATGTAGAGAATGCCTGAATCTGAACAAATAAAAATCCCAACCCAAAATGGGCAATGGTAAAAGACTTGAATAGACATTTTTCTAAAGAGGCACATACATATTTATTAAGCATATAAAAAGGCACTCCACAGTATTAATCAGAAGACACTCAAGTCAAAGGTACAGTGAGTCACCACCTCATACTCATTAGGGTGACTACAATTCAGTAAAAACAGAGAGTATCATATGTGGGCAAGGATGTGGCTCGAGGCCCTCAGCCACCAGCTACCTTCCTTTGCAGAAATGAAACAGCAACTATATTGGTCACCTTTCCTTTGCTGTGGCAAAAATCACTGACTGAATTAACTCACATTGGAAATAAAACTGTTTGGCTCACAGTCCCAGAGCTGACAATCCATGGTCATCTGATTCCATTGTTTTTGGATGTGAGGTGAAGCAGAACTTTGGGGTGAGGGAACAGCAGAGATGAATAAAGACCAAGAAGCAAAGAAAGGGAGGAACTAGAGACAAGGAAGGACCTGATCTGCATAACTATGATTCAGCTAAGTCTCCATCATCTCCCAACCATCCACCAAGTCAAGACCCATAACTGATTAATTCACTTATCTTCTTAGAGCCCTTGTGATCCAGTTACCTTCCCAATCCCCTACCTCTAACACATCCCTGCCATGAGTTTTTAATAGACACACACACACACACACACACACACACACACACACACACGAATCCATACATGAGCCTGAGAGACAGTTGAGAGTCAAACCATAACAGCAAGTAAAAGTACAATTCTCACAGGATGCGTGGATTTCACTTCTGCCTACCTAGCCAAGAGAACGGAAACGAGCCTCAGTTTCCTTTCTGTGCATCCATGCCCACAGAAATGACATTCCCAACAACTCATGAGAGACAGAAAGATAAGCAAAATATGATACATTCACATAATGGTCTTCTGACTACAAAGGGTTCGAGAAGCTTGGAGAGGCAGCAAGCATAGACTGCCAAGATAGAATGAAACAGTGAGTCAGGAATTCATTGGCAAAGAATAGTTGGGTAAGCTGTCTTAGTTTCCAACTTCCCTTGAGATCACATATGGCTTCTATGGCTTCACAACATAGAGCCTTTATGCAGAAAGACAGCACTTAGTCACTTTCATTCTGGTCAAGTGCATTTGCCATCCTTGGGCCAACCAACCACATGCTGTGTTGTTTTAATTTAGTAAGTCAGGCTAAAACAGGAGAGGAAAAAATAAACAATGAATACACAGCAGGAGCTGAATTTTTAGCGAACAAATCCACACAACCCAAAGCAGACATCAGAAAAAAAAAATGAAAAAAAAAATTAAGACTGGAAAAAAATAATTTTCCATATAGTTTCTGATCTGTTTATAGATCTAACTACGTTCCAAGCCAGAAGAAGAAAGGTGTCTCTGCAGGCCACGAAGATCAGTCCTGTGGTTTCTTGACATCTATTGGCGACAGCCCAGGGTAGCAAAAATTTTACAGAAAACAAAATAGATGCTTCATCCGAAAAAACAACTCTACTTTCACAGGGTGGACGGAATAACCTATATAAAGCAAAGTTAGGGAGATAAGTTTTAGCGGGAAAACCTGTTTTAGGGCCGGGTATTAGACTTCGAAGTCGAGTCCAGGACAGAGGGCATGGCAAGCCCCGCCCGGTCGGACCTTTCAGTCAACCCGCGTTGCTGGGGCCCTTTTTGCAGCACTTTGTGCGACAGTCCGACGCACTTTACAGCGCCCCTGCCGTGTTGCGCGGCGCTGGTGGAAAGGGGCGGCAGTACTGACTCGACCACATCGTTCTACATGGGCGTCCTTGGCAGTGGGCTCGCGCTGGGATGAACGCGCGGTGCCGAGCCGCGGAGTGGAGTCATGGTGAGTGGTCGGCGCTTACGAGCTCCGAAAGGGCGCTGGCCGGCCTGGGTGGACGCGGAGACAGACCTTTGCTCCGGCCTCCGGTGGCTTCAGCCGACACCCACCATCTCTGCTTGCAGGCAAACGTTCGTGCCTCCTGGGAGGTCGGGCTGTTAGCCCACTGCCACCAGCACCGCACTCCTCCCCTCTTTACGGTGGAAATGCCTTATGGGAATCTTTCAGGGAGCCTTTGCAAGGACTGTTCCTAATCCAGCAGAAATCTTATTTTCACCGGTCTTGTTTAAATTAGAATGAGGTTCAAGTGTCTGCGGGTTAAAGTTCTCTTCGACGACTGAAAAATCACCCTCTTACTGTTGTGGGTGAAAATGACTTACCCTTTTCTTCTTGGTGAAAGTCCCATACCCTGACAATAAATTGTGGATAAAAATTGCAGTGGTTTTAATTTTTTTTTTTAAACAGAGTTTCACTTTGTAGTCCTTGGTTGTCCCAGAACGTACGGAAATTCACCTGCCAATGTCTCCCAAGTGCTGGGATTAAATGCAGGCCACCAATGTGAACGTCAATTTGCAGAGGTTTTAAAGGCACAGTATTTCTATCAGAAAAATGTTTCTTCCAGCAGGTCCGATGCTGCACTCTGTAAAGTAGCAGTTGCTTAGAAAGCTAATCGCAAATTTGTGGGCAGCCTGGGTAATTTAGCAAGACTCCACTCAGCATAAAAGTGTTGGGACTTTGACAAAGGCTGGAGTCCTAAGTGCCTTCCTAGCATGTGTGTCACACTAGGTTCTATCCCTAGTCCTGCCAAAAAAAAAAGGGGGGGGGGCAGGGAGAAGAACCCACCTTTCACCAAAATGAAGGTTGTAATGACTTTGGATGCAGAATAGGTAGCAATTAAGAGTAGTAAAGATTTATTCTTTTCTTCCATTACCAGGCCAGTACAGTGGTAGCAGTTGGATTGACCATTGCTGCTGCAGGATTTGCAGGTTTGTTTATGGTTTGGGGGTGGAAGAGAAGTAGAATGGTTATAATTTGCTTATTCTGTTGCTTTTGGTTTTAGGCCGTTATGTTTTACAAGCCATGAAGCATATGGAGCCTCAAGTAAAACAAGTTTTTCAGAGCCTACCAAAATCTGTAAGACAACCTTCTTGCTAACTAAATTGCCTGTATTTGAAGCCTGGAGCTTCCCTGCCATTTGAATCCAGGTCCATGAAGTTCAGTGGGAAGTTGTGAACCTTTCAGTGGTCCACACTAGGAATTGATTTTCACACGTGACAATTGAGGGTGGGTGACCTTCACAGGTTTAGTACTATGAGGGTGGTTAACAATGAACTTTACTACACATGCTGTTGACATTGTCTACCTTTCTTCCCTGTTTTGTCACATAGGATAGCATTGCAGTGATGTTAGATATAACTGCAAAGGTCATACCCCTGCCGTGATTAATAACAAATCTGAACTGAGTGTAATGCACAGAGCTGATACTACTCAGGACTTTGAGAGGCCATGTCTTGGATAACTGGGCAGGAGCATAAGACCTTGGTGTACATGATCTCTACTAAGGTTCTGATGGCATAATTTTTCCTATCATAAAATCTTATTTTAGTGGTTGCCTTGAATCTTGTAGATAAAAGATCCCCAGGTCATCTTTTGATAACTTTTGAAACTGCTATTTTATGGGGATCAAGTTTTTATTTGGAATATGGATGAGAATGGTTTCCATTTACTCATCCCCCATTGCCCTGCCCCCAATCTTACGCTCTCAAGACACTGTTCCAGTTTAGTTGCAAGAAATGGATGTTTAACACGTCTTAAAATAGTTGGCTACCACTTATCAAGCCAAAATGCCTTGGGAAGTACACTTGTAGTTCTCTGAAGTGTGCCATTTTCTTTACTGATTTAACCCACCTTCCATTCACTTCATTAATCTTCCCTTCCCATTCAATCTCTCTTTCAGGCCTTTAGTGGTGGGTACTATAGAGGTGGGTTTGAACCCAAGATGACAAAACGGGAAGCAGCATTAATACTAGGTGTAAGGTAAGATTCCTACTCAATTATGAGATGTAGGGTAAGGTAATTCCTATTAGTACCCGAGAACTGCAATTGAGAGTGAATTACTGAGGATAGTTGTCCAAAGACTTCATTGGTCAGTGGAGCTTGATGTCCCTTCCATGAACATCTTTAAGCGTAACATTCCTATTTAACTCACATATGTAACAGACTGTGACAGTCCTCAATGCTGTCTGGAGTCATCTACAGAAAAATTCTACTCTGTGGAAATTAAGTGTTGAATGAGGATTGTCTTGTCAACTACATTTTTCTTAAAAGCACTTTTGGTTCATAGAAAACAGTTTACATCTGTGTTTCAAATACAGCTTTTCATACTATTTTGCTGATGTACTAGTTTCTTAGTGTTTAATTTGGCCCTTCTGTATAGTTCATGTGATTTTTAAAGTAAACTAAAGCAACAAGTTATGTTTTCCTTTTCAAATTAGCCCTACTGCCAATAAAGGAAAGATCAGGGATGCTCACCGACGGATTATGCTCTTAAACCACCCAGACAAGGGTAAGTAACTTTTATTAATATGTTGGACTATTTATGGAATATGTAATTCTTGGTGTCATGTCTGTGTGTGTGAGCAGTCTCCTAGTTGTCCACATATGGTGACATTCTCTGCAGTGACACCTTGTCTCACCAAAACAAAGGTATAATGAACAATGTAAGAACTTTCATGATTTGGCAGTAATAAACATTAATACTATTTTTAGGTTGTGTTTATGATAGAATGTCTTCCAATAATGGAGGTTACAAGTACTACTAGATATTTTGGTTGGTTTGAGGACATCTTGCTATGTATCAGAGGTTGGCCTAAACCTATGACCACCCTGCCTCATCCCCAAAAGTGGGGCTTAAAAAGATATACACCCCAACTTTTATTGTGGCCTATTCTTTTGAGTTTTGTATTACTTTTGTTTAGATTCATGAATAACCAAGTCTAAATTTTAATTAAGGAAAACTTAAGGGGCCTCCTTATTTATTATGGTGTGGACACTAGTAACAAATTACCTATTTGGAAACCTATGAGCTGTATTTGCTTTTGATAGACTTCAAAGAAGCTTTAACTGGTAAAAACAGATTCCTTGAGCAGACTACAAAAATCTGTTGTCATGCACAACTGTTTTTGCTTGTAGAAAAAGGGTACTGACAAATAGGAAAACTGTTTAATATGTGACTTCACAGTGTAAGGAATTTAGCTTGCATTACTCGAGGAGCGAGGTATTCTGTTCTGAATGGCAGAGTCCAATACACACATTCTATCGGGATCCTCCTGATGACCTCTCTCTGATAGGTTAGGACCACACTGCTCACATTAGGAAACAGCAAATCTAGAGGACATTAGAAAGGATCAGCAAATATTGGGAGGAAAACTGAACCATTAAAGCATGCAATGCAGATAGTCTTTCAACATAAGCTTAGAAGCTTGTGGGAAGAACAGTGGATTGTGTCCACATATGTAGTATGAGTAGGTAAGTGTATGTGGGAGGGGCCAAATCCTATTTTAGACTTTATGGTAAACTTTTGTGTGAAAATACCTCATTTCTCATTTTTCTGATATTTTGCCTTGTAATTTTGTGACCTATTTAAAGTATCATAGTTGCTTTTTAGAAAATGAAAGATACCATTTCTGTTACATCCTGGGATCCTTGAAATGCTTTTGACAAGACTTAGAATCTGTGCTCTAAACTGTGTCTCCCTCATCCCCTTTTTTCTATAGGAGGATCTCCTTATATAGCAGCCAAAATCAATGAAGCTAAAGACTTACTAGAAGGACAAGCTAAAAAATAAAGCAATCTGATGAATTTTAAGTCCACTAGTCTACTTATGAGCATGTTTTGTAATAAAATGCCTCAGAGCATGGGTTATACTCATGAAAATTGCTTGGCAAAAGCTGAATCAGTGTCTTGGTATATTTTGTTCAAATTTGAGGATTTCAAGACTATAGTTATCAGGAATTATGATTACAGACACACAACATCAGACTATAAATGCTGTTCATTACTGACTTACCAAAGAAATTTGGCACTTGTTATTTTTCAGGGCTAAGGCCTTGCTCTGAGAATACCACTCTACAGTCAATTGAGACAGAGAACATTAACTACTGAAAGAGGGATTCTTACCTTTGGGAGGTAACACTAAAGTACAACTGGCCCAGGTACTTGAACACTGTACTTTAGGCATTTTCACTGGGCAGTTCAGATTCTGATACATTATAAAAAAAATTTAAAAGAAACAGTCAATTATTATAGCTCTGGCTGTCTTGCAACTTGCTTTATAGACCATTCTGGCCTTGAACTCAAGAGATCCACTTGTCTCTGGCATCACACCCAGCTACATTAAAATTGTAATAGAAACCTTTCAGTGTATAGGTCTTGTTAATTTCGTTATTAAATAAGTTGTTCCTTTGTTTTGATTCAGTTATGACCAAGCTTATTTGTGAATGTAAAATTCTCTCAATTTTAAAACTTGAGAGCAAACTTTAACACATACCTTTAATCACAGCAGTTAAGTGCTTTTGATTTTCAACCTCAACTGTTAACATTTTACATACTATAAGCCACCCAATTTAGTTTGAAGGCCAATATTAAAAGTATGTAATGACCTGTATAAACCAGGAGGTAAAATCCCTAGCCAGTGGTCCCTGAAGCATTTAACCTGTCAGCACTTTAGACTGTGTGGACTTTCAGCTAATGAGAGGCCTTGCAGAGGTCATCAAAGTGTTTTAAATTGTCCAAGGTCACTCACACTTGTGTAAAATTCTTCAAGTTTGAGATGAAAACTATAGATTCTATAGATTTTATAGAAACTATAGATTTTATGTATCATTAACTCTCTCAAATCTCCTTTGCTAGGGGAAGAAAGAGGTTAAGGTACGACTTATTCTTATTCACAGCAAATACAGAAAAAATTGTTCCTAGGGGATCAGGTTGTGAGCCTCTAGTCACATGCTTCTGTTTGAACATGCCTTATTTATTTGTTTTCTAATATTAAAGTTGGAAGCAGTGTAGCCCAACTTTGTCATATACAGCCTTTCTTGTTTTGAGAAACACATAAGTACTTAACCACTATAGTTAGGAGGATTAGAGAAATTACAAATAGGAACACAGCACACTATTGCCTTATTGACATTAGAGATGATTAGCAAAGCATGTTGAGTATTGAAGTAAGTTTTGATAGCAAGCAGGTACTTAAGAGTTCACAGATGATGAGTGTGTCCAAAGCATTGTGGCTTACTCACCTTTTATTTGCCCCTTTGAACTAATAAAGTTTCAAGATTACAAAGATGGCTCATCCACTAAGTCCTGTCTGCTCTTCCACAGAACTCAAGTCTGATTCCTACCATCCATATAGCACCTCAAAATCATCTATAACTAACTAGTTCTAGGGGATCTGATACCATCTTCTGGCCTCCCTGAGTACAGTCTACACATGGTACAGACACACACATAAAGGCAAAACACTCATAGAAAACTAAAAATTTTAAATGTGTCTATGAACAATAATATGGGCTGGTTGGTTACAATTTAAAAGCAAGCTTTTAAAAAATAAATAATATTATAAAATGTCCACAAGGAGTCACTCATTAACTACAGAAAGGAGTATACACTGTAGGCATATAAGTACTTTTGACTGTCAAATGCTATGCATACCTGTTAGAAGACAGGTATGTCAAAACATTGAAAGCATTTCTTCCTAAGGAACACAGCCAATCATTCTTTGATAGTAATTTTTTATTTTCTCTAGTCTTATCTTTTTCAAGTTGAAGACTCTGTATTTCATTAAAGCTACTAGGCATAACATTTAAGTGCTACATATTTAAGGGCTGTTAAGATGATTTGTAAAAGAGCCTTCTTAATTCTAATTTCTTAAGTGCTTAAAGTCTCTTGTATTGTGCCAATCAGCACTTAGTGTATCAACTTTGTCTTTACCACAAGTAAACCAAAGTTCAGTGAAGTAACTTGTCCAGGAGACAAGGCCCCATGGAAAAATCTCATTCTTTTCAGATCCAGAGTTCCACATTTCTAATTTCTGTAGCTTTTTTGAAATTCTGATGTGATCATTAAGCATGTTTCTTGTTATGCATGTTTCTTGGTTATGCATGTTTAGCATCCAGCTGGTTTTTGCACGAACATACGGTCCTGAGAATGAACTAGGCAAGCACCTGCCACAATTTCTACCAGAAATTGTATTTGGAGACAATTGCAAATGGTGACAAAGAAATAGTACATCAGTGGCACAACACCCTAGTAGAGATAGGGGCCATAGACTTCAGAGGAACAGTAAGGCTAAGGTGTGGAGCCAGAAGCTAACCTTGAATGCTCTCCTCAGGAGCCCTCAAGCTTGGTTTCATTGGGATCTAAAGTCTTACTAGGCTGGGAGGGGGACAGGGGACTAACCAGTGAACTCCAAGAATCTGCCTGTCACTCCCAACACCTGACTATAATATGGAGACCAAACAACTCAACTCAGCTCATGCTTACATGATAAGCACTTTATTGATAGAGCTTTGTTCCCTCCACAGTCCCTAGGTAGCTGATCAAGCTGAGCTTCTATGCAGAAGGATAAATAGAATGAAATTTTAAAGATTACTCCATATTTTGAAGAACAAAAAGGGTTACCTAGTGGAACAATTACTCAACCCTGGGCCTAGATTTTCCACTTCATGTTCATTTATGGTTTGGTTCTCTGGCCACAGCTTACCTTTGGAGTTGACATTACGAGGACAGAAGCCCTAGCTTACTGTCTCAGAAAACAAAGTTTACTTCTTTGGTAATGCCAAGTAGACCAAGTAGTCCTAAAAGACAATTATCTTTGACTACTATGGATTTTTACCAAATTCTCTGGCCTTTGACTATTCTCCAAAATGACAAAGAATACTTACAGAAGCAGGGACAAAAAAACCCTGCCCATTTGTAAACTATTCCAGAAGGCCCGTGGCTGTGTCTGAGAACTTTTATACCTGTAGATTCTGACCCACTGAGAAGTACAAGGGGAAATTACAATGAGTTGCTGCTCAACGAGGTAAAAACTACAGCCAATAAACAGATGAGTGGGTAAGGACACCTTGCAAGCCTGGCAAACTCAAGTTAGTACAGAGAGAATGGAGTGAACATCCCCCAAGATACCCTCTGGCACAAATGTCCCACACTCATATAAAAATGTATTTACAAAAAAGTAAATCCAGAGCCGGACAGTGGTGGCGCATGCCTTTGATCCCAGCACTTGGGAGGCAGAGGCAAGCGGATCTCTGAGTTTGAGAGTTCGAGGCTAGCCTGGTCTACAGAGTGAGTTCCAGGACAGCCAGGGCTACACATAGAAACCCTGTCTCGAAAAAAACTAAATAAATAAATAAATAAATAAATCCAGGAAAAACCTAAACCTGCTAACTGCCATCCTTTGGATATGCCCTACCTCATATCTTACATGGCAAACGATGAAAATAAACTGAGACATGTTTCACTTCAAATAACTGATAGTAATTTTGGGCCAGACCATATAGTCTCAGATATGAAACTTTATAGCATATTGTCTTCTGGTGATGATTTATAAAGGGTTTCCAGTTCAGAGACCTGACATTAAATGCTATCATACAACTCACAGAAGTTATGGGAAATTTACAACTTCACTCAAGTTCAAATAGCATATAAAGCAATAACATATAAAGCAAATCACAAGCTAGGTTTTAAAGATATTTAATAGCCCCAGTAGCTAACAACACTAGAACAAGTAACCCTGAGTGTAGGAGACATCAATGCCATTATTTTACGCAGCTGAGGCAATGCCTTTTATCTGCTTAGAGTAAACTGTTGCCATAGAGATGGGATGCTAGTGCTTCTCTTAATTCCTCTAACGCAATGGCAGGCTGAGTTATGTAATGGTGTAATCTGGAACCTATTAATAAGTGCTGCCACCATAGTAGTTAGTAGTCCTTGATGGTGGAATTAAAATAGCTTTTCTTTAAAAGTAACAAATCAAGGCAAGATGGCTCAATGGGTGAAGTACTTACTGCCAAGCCTGACAACCTGAAGTTACCTCAGAACCTACATACAAGTCCAAAGAAATGCAAGTTTGGGGTAATAGTAATTAGCTCATAACTAGTTTTTGTTTAAAACTATAAGATTAGTCAACAGAGCAATTCTAAAAATCACTAAGGTACAACTACCAAAACAAATAATTCACTAAGTGACATAACAGCAGTGGGGCTAAAGCCAACTGACACACTTGCTACAAAATACAAAAGGTCGCCAGGCTGAGAAAGGAGAGAGCTGGTTTTTGTGTTGAGCCTAACTGGTAATGTCAGGGATGGACATTCCCAACACACCACTGTGAATACTTTCATACTCATAAGGTTAAAATGTTACTTTAGAGTCCTTACATTAACATCTGAACAGCAAGAGGTTAGCTTAGTACAATTCTCCCGATTATAGAGAATAATTGACAAAATTATGTTTTTACCTATATCATCTCCAATCTTCTAAAGGATTAGACAGTGGACTTTGGGGAATCGTGGTCAGGTCTGTCTGTACTCTCAGGTACACAGAAGGGTGGGACCGAAGCTTTGACCGAAGTCAAAGCCAAACCTGGTCAACATCTAAATCAATCGGTGCAGCCAGGTAGGCATTCTGGTTCATGCCTGTGACCCCAACATCAGAGGACCTGAGGCAGGAAGATTACTGAGTTTAAAGCTATGATGGACTGTATAGACTTGTCTCCAAAATTACAAGCTTAATTAGAAAGAAAGCAAGCCAGGGATACAACTCTATGTTTCATGCACAGGGCCCTGGGTTCAATTCCTTACATCACCCAAAATAAGTAATTTTTAAAAAACGGTATTTTATTACAGTTTGCATGTACCTTGATGGCTAACATGAACTCCTTCCTGAATTCCTAGTGCTTTTACTTAAAACATGTAATTAATTTGACAAAAACTGTCAGTAGGTGGCCATTGTTGACCCCTAAGAGTAATAATTTACAATGAAATAACAATAAGTTTATAATCTATAGATGTGTTTCAACCAATAGTAAATACATACTTCGAAGTTAACACCACTTGCTCAAAGACTGACTGTATTAGACTGGAATTGATTTCAACAGTTTAACCCAAACTCTTGCCATATATTAAACAGGTTAGGAACAACACCCTGATTAAACCTGTTAGGAGGTAATGAAATTGGTATGGGGGACTCCAAGCAAGCCATAAAAAAAGCATATTAAGATGGGATGAGATTTAAACATCCTATCCTTTTCAAATTCCACAAAGCTCCAAGTACAAAATGTAATTCTCTTTTACTGACAACACCCATGCCTTCTTCATACATAGCTAGTTTCCTATTTACTTTTCCTTAGTGCACACAAGTTTTTTAGGAATCCTAATTATTTGAGCCACAAGAAAATTGGAATGTCTGCAGAGGACACATCAACTTCTACACACTTTCCTCAGGCTACATAATGCCCAAGTCAAATTGCAGTCAGCTGTAGCAGCTGTTTTGGCTTAAGGGTGATGGAGAGATGCAGTAGAGTAACCTACCTAGTACTTCTCATTCCTCACTAAGTGCCTGATGTGCTTGAGTTCTTCTGCTTTAAAAGTCCAGTATCATCTGCACTTTTTAAAAGTAACTCATTTAAGCAAGATCCCTTGCCTTTGACTCAGCATTACCTAACTTAAATTAGTAAAAACCCACTGGACTGACATGCTGCTGAATTCCACATTAGAAATTAATTTTTTTTTTGCGTTTCTACTTGGACTTTCTTCCCCCTAAGAAATTTCAGGAAAACCAGATCATTTTTGACTCTACCATAATCTGCATTCCTACTTCACAATCAGTTCAGGTTTATATGGAATCCCACACTGTCTACATACTTCAGTGCTTTGGGCTGCACAAACCCTTTCAGAATACACTTTTCTCATTTCACATTTTGTGTAGTATGTGCTACAGCAAAGATTTCCACTCGTAATTTAACCAGGCTGGCAGCTAAAACACCAGAAGCCAACCTGAATCGACATGTTACCTCTGGGGAGGTGGCTTTTTACTGACACTAAATAAAACTCTGACCAATCCATCTGTAAGGAAAAAAAAAAACAACCCAAAAAACTTGTAATTCTTTGGTGCCTATTGGGTTAAGTCACTGGGTGGTTATATTCAGGTAATGAAATCTCAGCTCTTAATCATTACTAAATCCTGTTCCTCAAGTGTTTCAGCTGTACTTGATTTTTAAGATAGTTTAATCTTTATGACAAAAAGATCTCAGAGAACTTGACATGAAAATTAAAAAATTATACTTTCTTGTGTTATCTTTTTCAACCTGGGAATTAAAATCCTTTGTAGGCTAGGGATGTAGCTTAATGGTAAAACACTTCAAGTCATAACAGACACAAAATTCTCTTTATCCAACATGGTTCAATTTGTGACCCATGTACATAGAGCCAAGTAATAAAAAGCCAATTATTTAACTTGTTTTCAATACTTTGAAAATGAGGTTATGGTTATTTAATCTGGTATATCATGTTCTATAAACATAGTGCAAGATTTCACTATACATAACTCACTTCACAGTTCTATTACCTGTTCAAAACTTTTAACATAGAGTTTTGTTTTGTTTTAAATCTAGTGTCAGTACATGTCAATATCAATGAGAATGTAAGGGACAGGCTACGGCTACACACATCTAATAAACAACGGCCCATTTGTAACTATATGTGAATTGTCCTTCATTTATAAAACAAGTTCAACATTTTTATGGACATAATTAACAAATTATGTCCATAAAAAAAACTTCAAATGACACAAAGCACATGTCCAATGGGAGCAAAACCCTAAGTCCATAAATATTTGATTTACAACCACGAAGTATATATTTTATCATTAAACTTCCACCTGAAAATTGCTTCATAAAATTAAGTCTTCTGAATGAAAACTCTTTAAACTTTTAATTACTGATTTTCAATCATTGGTACTAAAACCTTCAAAATCAGTTATCACTCAAAAAGCACATTATTGGCCTATTAAAAACTGCTTACCATACTTTAAAAAGTTTTTAATAAAGAACTAAATAAAGGCAAAAGTGAAAAGCTTATCTTCTGCCTCCCATATCTTCCACAAATTGCCTTTGATTAGAATTTAATACAAAGATGTTTCTCTAATGGCAAAGACATTATACATTTCCTAAATCATTTACTAGCCAAAACTTTAAGTGTTAAGACTTTGGAGGGTTCATTACAAATGATTAAATGGTTAGAGTTTAACACTAGATCTGAGAAACAAAATAAATGCTTCTGAAAAGCAATCAAAGAATGCTATCTATTCTAGGCCTGTAAGTACTCCTATTACTTTGAAACAATTGGCATAAAAAGTAGAAAGTTAAAAATCAGCAAATGGAAGATCAAAGTTTATTTTACTACCTGCATACAAAAACATATTGCACATCAAACAACCAAAATCAAAAAGGGGGGAGGGAAGAAAAAAAATAGGTAGAAAGAAAATGTGAAAGATATTCTACTGAAGACTAAACATGTAGTTTATACAGAATAAACCTTCTGGAAATGGATCTTTTCAGTAGTTCAGGCTATGTCTGAATGGACATGACTAATCAGCTTAGTGTTTCAACTAAAGCTATGTTTGATTTTTAAATACTGTACACTTTAATAAATAAACCAAACAAAGCCTCAATGTAGAACAGTCACTGCCAATATCACCCAGTATCCCTGCAGATGAGTTCACATGTATTTCCAGTGGTCTGCAGAATTGCCTCTACAAACAGCATTTAAAAAACACATTAAACAGACCAGTTTCCAGACTAAACTAATGAAGAAATTACAATTCAGTGCAAAATATTTTAGACTGCTTCATTCTAGTTTTCCTCAGGTGAAGAAGTGGTTGCATATTAAAAATGTAACAAAAGCAGCTAATGCTTTCATAAAGAATATTACGTTAGGGACCCCACCCCACCCACCTCCCCCCATCTCTGCCATATTTTGAAAACAAAATAACATTTCCTATAGCCAGCAACTTTTTTTTTAATGTTACATATACTATTCTCAAGGCACATCTGATGATATATTTTTAACACAGTAGGTGTCAAAGTATGTTTAACATATGATTTCTTCAGGATCCCTCCCCTTTCTGAATTCCAAATGGAGGAACTGAAAGTGCGATGTAAGACTGGCGATCCGTATTCTATCTTTGGCAAGCTTGTACAAGCACTATTGTAACTGTAATGTAAAAGAACTGTAAACTAGGAACTTCCTTCAGTTATGAAACACCATTCAGGACTGCTGCTTCTTGAGTGCTCTCTTCTTTTAAGGTCTTAGTCTTTTCTTCTCCTGGAGTACGCGGTAGCTTAGGAATTTCATCGCCAGAAGCGCTAGTTGGACCATTTATTGCCTTTTCTGAAGGACCATGCTCTTCAATCACATCTTTTGCCTGTCAAAGGGAGACAACTTTTTCAACATCTTTAAAAAGAAATCTGTAGCTGAGGAGGAAAATAACTATAAACATTAGCTTTAAAAATAGGATAACTTTCATATGCCACAAAGAAAGTTGATTTTACGTTTAAAACAAATACCAATGCACTCCAGTATCAGGGTTTTAAAACTCTATGATTTCTAGTACCTATGAGTGCCCACATCACAGAAAGCACCTGCACTGTTCAATGAAACCTGTACTTAGTATTATGACCATTGGGAAGCTCACCATATAAATGGTGTAAAAGAGTCAATGCAGTAAGCAGAACAACAATCAGCCATTTTACTCACCTTTTTGAAATTCGTGTATTTATCACTGAAAACATTTAATACAAATGAAACTTAAAAGGTCTATTCCCACTACTGACAAAAAGTATACAGCCTTCTAATTATCAAATCAAGTAAATGCTAAATTTAGTGCTATCTCTCTGGACAATGTCTCAGGCTCAAGCATGCATATCTTCATTTATCAGGGGCCTGGGATAGAAGCAAGGATCTTCTTTAAATAATCTCTTAGGGGAAACAACTGACCATACAGCAATTAAGTAAAAAATAAATAAATCTAAACAATATGGAAATAATAAAAAACAAAACAAAAACCCTACAGGTTAAATTCTCCTTACCATTTCTTTCTTGTTTTTAGCCAAAGTTTCCCTTGGGAGGTTTCTTTGTCTGCTCTGAGACTCAGCTCTAGAAATATAATCTGCAACTGTGACTGTTAAAGATGAGAAAAAAATTACAGGTGTTGAAAAATATTTCTAAATTCTATTATGGATAAAGAATAATTTCACTATTAAAATAAACTAGTGGTGGGTCACCCAATTTCAAAATTTTACGCTGGGTACCCACCTCTGAACAAAAGCAAGGCTTGAAAAAAATGTGTCTATGATTTTAGTACTGACAATAGAAAAATCCTTTTCAGCTGGAGCCTGAGGAAATCTAGAATGAAGTCCTTTTTCCCAGGAATCCAGCTATGTCCTGGTTTATCTAAGGTTGTGGGACAAATGTGGTGTAGCAACCTACCACCAAGAACAAGCCCTGCGAGTGCACTGTTCTAAGTGCAGAGGGCGTTGCAGTAATGGAGACAGGGGCAACAGTGATTCCAATCATAGTGAGGGGAGTAAAAATGTGAAAGAAAGCTTTATGGTTTTGGTTATCTCTCTGCCCCAGGAAAAACAGCACAATCAAGGTGTTCAAGTGTGTTATTTTCTGTTTCTTTCCTAACATATCATGCTAGACAGTATTTAAACTATCTGATGTTCTGACTTTAAGGAGGTACAGGCAAATTAAGACAATAAACCACAATCCTCAACATGTGCTGGACGCTTATCAGGGTGGGAAAGAACACTATAATAGAGATCCTGTCCTATCAACTTTGCTATCTTGCTAGGTCTGAAATGGAGAAAAATTAATGAATCAGGAAGCAAACTAAACCTTATCTATCATTCTAATAAATGACCTCTTTTTGTATTAGTACAACATTGGCCTCAGGTCAGGTCTTGAAACTCAAAATTCGTAACTTTATATTATTTCCTATCTCAGACTAGGTTTAAGAAAGCCCTGAATTAAAAATTAAAAACAAGTCAATTTTACATATTTAAAGGCACTATGTTTGGGTAGAACTGGTCCATTAGACTCATACCACATGCAACTAACAAAATAATTTAATACAATTTAAAGGCTGAATTGTAAAATACAATTCATTCATCTTAATAATGTACGTCCTAACTGAAGAACTTTCTAGTAACTCACTGCTTAATGAACTTATTAAGCATCTTGAATCAAAACTTTTTATTAGAAAAATTACAGATATTTGAAATCTAAAGCTGCTTTCCTTCAAAATTATAAGGAATGTTTATCATGAAGTCTTTAAATAGCTTCTCAATTTAAAATCACTGCCAAGAAGTTTACAAACATGTTTAGTACTATGCTGGGGGATTAGTATACTCTACTAATTCTGCCTTATAGTTCTTATCCAATACAGCCCCTTAAATTTCAATAGAAATTTAAATTTCATGAAAAAAATCTAAATTTTATGGCATAATCTGGACCCTGGGTTTAAGAATCAATTGAGACCACCAGAGTGTCATATTGTCTAAGTAGAAGAAAGATCACTCAATGGTTAATTACATAAGACATAAGAACAACTAGAAAGTTTAGCCAAAGGAAAGACAACAATCAGCTGTCTCCCTGGACTACTGCTGGGAAACAAGAAACTCTGAAGAGGGGACTAGAAATAAAGGAATTTGAATAGAGAAAATACAATGGTTCTTAAGAACAGTGAAAACAAATCAGATATAGTATGCCAACAGCACATCACTGTTAAAATTACCAAAACTCCAAATTAGTCATTTTAGTTAATTCCATTCAAAATCATCTAACTCTTTTAGAAGAAACCCTGTTTTGCTACTTTCGTGTCTGTACATTTAACCGTATCTCTCGCTTCAGTTATGTTGAAAGTCATTCCAAGTTAGTGAGCCCATACTGATAGCCTGAATTTTCTAACTTGCAAAGTAGGGACAAAAAAATGTTCATAGCTGTGCTGCTTTCAAGTTTATGACCTCTTCAACTAAAATATATCTCTAACATTAAGAAGAAAAAGGAATATAAAGGGAAAACATATTTTCTGGACACTATCTTTTATAGTATATAGTTCTTTTTACATTTCCTTCTATCTTTTGAACACAAACTCTTCATAACTGGAAATAATGCCTTTTACTAGATTCCCTAATGTCTCTACAACCTCTGCATTTCAAGGTTTACAATGTACATTATTGGAGGCGGGGGGGGGGGGGGCACATGAAAGAGTATGTTTTGGAAATAATGCAAAAATTGGTTGGTTTGAAAGGGGTTTATTTCTACTATACACAATTTCTTCATGGTAAATATACAGTGATTCTCTATACATAGGAAATGAATTGTGTTCAAAATAATAGACATAGCAAACGAGTTTCTTTCCAGTTACCAAAACTTGTGACAACATAAAATACTGAATGAAACTAAGTAAATACTATTTGAATGGTTAGTATGTGTCAAAGAAAAAGCACCACACTACAGTAACACAAAAAACATTAACATGCATCCTCTTTAAAGAAAGACACTTCTACATTTTATTTTAAAATTTTGAGTATTGTAATTCCCACCAAATGAGGCGCCCAATCTATAATAAGCAGGCACCATGTAAACAATTGTCTAGTTTTGCCAATCAACCTCAAACACAATTCACAGCACAGTCCCTGCAATGGCAGTCCCCATCTTAAATCTGAAGAATCTGCCAACTGAATAAAGTAAAGGTACTGAAATTATTTCCATGTAAGAAATCAAGACACAACATTAGTTCACTTAAGACTAGATACTAAACATTTATACTGTGAAGGAAGAATGCATTTTCTTGAGCAGTATTATTAGTTAAATAAATTATGCAATGCAAATTCTGAATGTATACACACATGTGAACATGTAACTATATTTAGAATGCAGACACATGACATTTTTTTCATGCTTGTGACCTGACACCAACAGGCCCACTCAAGTTACCTGGCTGTCTATCTTCTGCCTGACCCCTGAAGCGACGCCTGCGGCTACGATTGCGTCGCTGGGGTTTTTTTTCACTATCATCTGTAATTGCAAAGTTTACCATCAACTATTCTGACAAAAAATAAACAAAAAAGAACAAACAAAAATTTTCTTTCCTCATTTAAGGAAGGGAAAGAGAAACTTTTAATTAAACATCAAAGATAAAGCATACAGTATTGACAAAGAATTATATACATTTTTGCAGCATAAAGCATTGCCCTCTGGAAATTAAGAGAGCTTTAATTCATAATAAAGCAAATTGCCATGTAATTGAAACCACCACCATCATTCAGCAATATAAGATTTCTCTCCAACATTATCTTGGATCTCAAAGTTAATGACATTTTAGCCCCTTAATAATACATGCTAGTTCCTTGCAGCCCCCACAAAAATGTACTGTAATTATTAAAGGGGAGGGACTAAAACAGTTACGTTTTGTTTGTAGACAGTAGATCAACTGAGACCTCAGACTGATTTAATGGCATGAAAGGGCACTTTAAGGAATCCTCCCAGTTCAGATAGTCTGACAAATATGAAAACAAGTGCCCAAGACAACTATATCCCTCATTTAAAGTAAACACTAAAAAAATCATTTGTGAATTCTATACAAAAAAAAAAAAGGCTTCATCCATTACCAATATAATGCAATCACACACACACACAACTCTTCCCTAAATGCTTACATACCTAGCCCATTTTCATTAACTGAGGCTGTATCAGATTCAGTCATTCCATCCATCAGAACAGCATCTTCATCAGTCCTTCGTCTACGAGACCGCCTACGACGGTTAGTACTGTGGTGAGATTCGCTGGCGTCAGTGTCTGCAGTCTGATCTGATTCTGTATTATCAAGTAAGCTGTATGGATTGCTGTCTGGATCTTTGAGCACTATATTCATGTCAGAGGCAAGAAATATTCATTTAAGAGGACATCAGTTAAGAAAGCTTGATCTACTGAACTACATGTACTAATTGTAAGTAACTCCAATACCCCCCATAAAAATATGATTAAATAAAATTTTAATGAAAATGAAAATTTATAAAACAAAAAATATGCTTTACGTAAGTTTCCTATTGTTTCCTTTGAATTGTTTACAAAAATAGTAAGTCTATTTACATCTTCAGATGATATCAAAACCATACGGGAAGGGATATATATTAAACATGTATGGGCCTATTTTTTTCCCTATTACTGTCCCTCAAATAAATGTAAACTGTTTACATAACATTTTCACAGTATTAGATATAGGTAATATAGAGGTAATATAGAATGTAGAAAGACCACTAATATATTTTCATAAAAAATTAAAAAAAAAATCTATGGGGGTTCTTGAGACCAATGCCCCCATGGATAGTGAAGGATGAGTAAGTATATCAGAAAATATTACACTACCTACTAATTATGGCACTCACACTCTTTAAGTTAATCCTACTCAGAATAGAAAAATAAAAGTGAAGAGAAAGAATCAAGCCTTGATTGTAAGAGGACCATTGTTCCTCTTACAAATTTAAGGTGACTACTGGTATTTTGTGATAATAGATTATTCCAAATAAAAGAAAATAAATCATCTGCAGCCAAGACCTAAGAAGCATTAGTTAAGTATGAACTGAAGCAACCATGTCTATACAGGCATCTAAATCAGGCTGAAATTGTAACTGGCTATATAGAAAGGACAACACTGAAACACCTAACTTGTAATCCAACTTGAAAAACAAACCATGGAGTGAAGTTAGAAAAGAACGGTGTCAAGATACAAGTGAAAAGAAAAGCACCCATCTTACCTATGTGCATCTACTGCTTCCAACTTTCAAATTACAGAAGAAATTCACCTAATCACGATTACTCTTAAATTTTCCTTGGTAAGTAAGCAAGCTAGTGTCTTAGCAAAAGATACTAAGTTTATCTATTAATCATAAACACTAGGCAAAAAGCATTTACTTTGCAATTCCACAAAATAATTGTTTAATAGTACAGTATACAGTGCATTTTAATAGAAAAACTAATTTTCTGAAAAAAAATGTTAAAATTTCCTAAAATAAAACTAAATTTAGGGCCCAATGAAAATTATGATCCAGAGCCAAAAACTTCCCTTCATTTTGTTGATTTGTTCCAGTTTTTGTACATTTGCATGTATTTTTAATATGCAAGACTATGCTAAGATTTAAAATAGGATTTTAAATGAGACATTTAATCATTATAAATATTAAATATGACCTTCTTAAAGGAAAACAAATAATAATGCTAATACAATGTTTTAAAATAATCTAGTCCATGTATTCCTGGAAACCCTCTCCTTTTGCCTATTCTACTCAGAAAGAGAACTCTCTCAACAATTACTATTCTATGATAAAAACAAAAATAATAAAATGATCACAGCCAACATATGCTTGAGCATATGAAGTCTTTAGTCAACTCTACACTGTATCTATGAACATATGGTGTGCCCACACACACCCATATGTGCAGATGATCACAGAAGCCACAAGAGGGTACCAGATCCTCCAGAGCTGGAGTTACAGTATTGTGAACAGCCCATGGTGGGTGCTAGGAGCTTAACTCTCTACAACAGCAGTAACTGTTCTTAATTGCTGAGCCACCTATCCAGTTCCTCTATATTCCTCTTTATGGTTCAATTACTCAATAAAACTTTCTTAAGAATTGAGTTCATATCTGTCTCTTTTCCTCAAAGTGTAGCAAAAATTTTTGGGAAAACAAGGAAAGTATTACCTAATTATAAAAGATCTCAAAATGCGAAGGGATAAACATTACTCTCAAAGCCAATTTAAGTTCCGACCTCTTAAAAAAACCTTCACTGGGAATTACTCTACACGTTTACTGTATTAACTGCTATACAGTCTACTATTTTCTCTAAGATAGTAAGCAGAAGAACCACAAACTTCCAAAAATGTATGGCCCTGAAAGAGGAAATAACTTTTGTAGAATTATACTGTTTACAAAGCATGAATGCTGACATAGTACATAAAAGACTACCAGAACTGATGGAGGATTTGCCACCACGTGGTCCACCACGACCTCGTCCCCCAGAAACACTTCTGCCTCTTCCTCCTGGGCGTCTCCTGCTGTCTCTCTGATGTCGAGTCTCTCGGTCATCTTCTCCTGCCAATGACCAATCACTCAGCTCATCTTTACGCTCAGATTCTGTTTCGGAGGGGTTAGACAGCTCAGAATTTGTACCTTTGGAAAAAGACAATATAAGCCAATTAGATACACATCAACAGAAATGCTAAAAAATTTTCTGCTAAGCATCATTCAAATAAATAAGCATAGTAACTGATCCAAAGAGCAAAATTAAAAGTAAATCTTAAATTTATTTTAAATGTAATTATCAGATTCAACTAAGCAGTAAGAAAAAAATGTATACATGAAAATACAGTTAATGTAAAGGTTTCTATCCATTTTTAAATTGATAGCTTAAATTATCAGTATAATGTTAGCCAATACCTAAAAATAAATTTAATGACATTTAGAAAAACTAAGTTTTAATCAATAGTGTTTCCATTCTTACTGATGTATTTTTTCTCACAAATTTTAGTTTCTCTCAAATCAGAACACTTCTTGTAACAGATAATCTTTCTTAAAAGTTAGAAGTTTACTTGTCAGTTAAAATGTTTTCCTATTGCCTCAGACTAGCATGACGATGTTTCTGAGAAAATACCTACAACCTAATAAAATGGAAGACATTGACTACTGAAATGAAATTTACATAATTATTTCCTGTAGAAGATGACTTCTAAATTCATACCAACTTAACTGAAAACAGAATCCCTCCCTTTCTCTTACTGCCATGTGTCACTTTTCTCAACATTTTCCTCTATGGATCTACAATGAAATGGTCTGTTAAAAGGTAAAGCTCATTAAATCTTATTAGTGTCTGAAATGTGTCATAATATGCAGAAATTTCTTTTTAATAAATGACTGTTACATTATTTTAGAGTTTTAAGTAGCTAAACTGCCACATATGATTTCATGAAATACCTAAAAATCAATTGTATTTAAACCACACGAGCGTTTAACAGTAGCAGTAAAACACTGAAGCAGAAGTAATAAGGTGCAAGGAAAAAGTAAGGACTCTACCAATACAAATTACAGAGGAAAAGATGAAAAACAGTTTAGGAAACAAAAAAATGCAGGTTTTCACTCAATTGTTGGAATGAGACCTCATAGAAGAGAATAAAGTACACATTTAACGATGATTTGTTCAAATATCAAAAACACTTTAACACTGTCACTGTTGAAAAGTAGACAATTATCTAAGGAATAGTGAAACAAATCTGGGCTAAAGTGTAAAGGTAAATAAGCCTAGTAAACTATTTTCTCTTACCCAGGGATAAAAGAAATTACTCTTTAAACTTAACCTAAATTCAGTATTTTGTGAGACTAATAACACACACACACAAACATTGTTGATGAACTGGCTAATATTCATATTTTATGGTCATAAAAAGTCAAGTATAAGGCTTATACCATGAGATGAGAAGATTGCCCTAAAGTATTTAGATGGGCCCAAACTGGCCCATGGGTCTTTAAGACTTCATGTCATAAAGATAGCAGGATGAGGACTGTGACATCATTGGCATTTTAAAAATAGAGGCAGGCACTCATAAGCCTGGAAATGTCAAGCAAGCAGGTTCTATCAAACTTTAAAAAAAACCAAAACAACAAAACTGCAGTCTAAGTGATGTGTACAAGGTTAGCCCAGTGCGACAGTGGTCAGCTTTACAATAATAAAGCTGTGCTGGTCATAAAGAAGGCTCTAGGTTGTTATAAGTTAGTGATTACTGCTCTGCCGAAAACAATATAACCATTTCAACGTCTCGTCATACAAGCAGGATACAAGAAAAGAAAACCTAGAAAAGCTTTTAAAAATGAGCCATGACACTCGCAATCACAACTTGCTTTTAGCTAAATTCCATAATCAAGCTTTTCTCTACAATTTCCATCTATCACTCTTATCAAGATGCTTCCCACCATTTAAAATGGCCATGTGATAAAAATGAACATTAAAAATGCTTTATTATAACCAATATGTGATAAACTTCTAAGATTCAAACTACTTTAGCACAACTTTAGAAATGTTCTACTAGTATCCATTTCTTATAAAATGTTATTCCTGCCTATTTTGAAAAGTGCTCAAGAACAGCTGTCATTAAATTCAAACAGTCCTTTCTCTCAAGTTACTTCAAAACTATAATGTTTCTAGTTCCACAAACCTCTATCTGCCATCTACGGAAGGATCTGTAGTGTTTTCTAATCCAGATGATTACCTTTGCCATTTTTCCACACATTATCTATTCCTCAGCTGCCTTACCAGAGAATGCCTCCCTCATCAATAGGCAGAGGCCTCAGACACTAATCAATCTGTTCAATGGCTTTTCACTCCTGCTTTACAAAGGCCATATCTGATTATTAATTTAGAATTAAAAAATACAAATATACCCAGGTTTTATTTAATTACTGGTATTAAATACACTTTTGGTAGTATAAATTAGCTTACAATTCTTCATCTTTTACACATTGAACACTGTATATTGGAATTTTATTTGCAAATGTAAGCACTGTATTTATGAAAACAAAAATACACCAAGAAAATGAAATACTTGAACATAAAGTTGCATAACTAAAGAGAAGGGATACTTAGCCTTCCACCTGTACAACAAATAAAAGACAGTACAGGTGCACTATTCATCATTAGATTCCTTAGTTAAATAAAAAGTCTGGATCTGAACCTGCATGGTGCAAACCTGAATTCACCTCTACTTTCTGTAAATGCTTCCTACTTTGGCCTAGGTTCACAAGTATTTTCTCAAAACAAGATGAACACAGGGAGAAGAGAGGAAAAGAACAGAAAAAGCAAATGAAGAGGGATGGGCAGGAAGGAGATCAGGTCACAGCTAATATCCAAGTCCAAATGGAGAAAGATGGAACAACTCCATAGCTAAACAAGAATAAATGAGAATTTATGATTAGAGAATTGTTAACTACTATAGGATCCACTGATCTGTTCCTACCCTAGGCCCCAGCTTCAAAGTGAAAACATAACTTATAAAAATGTTCACGACAGAAGGTTAACTATCTTTTTAAGCCTTCATTTTGAAGAAATGTTACTAGACAAAATAGTTGCATTCAGGGCACTAAGACACTCAAACCAGCCACATTGGCAAAGTCTATTTCAAAGCTGCTGAAGGTTTATTATATACAATGCTGATCTAGTCTATTTTTTCATTTGTGCTCACCTTATAGATAGCAGTAGCATACTAGGATTCTACAGGAAATGTATGAAACCACATTAGTTGGAACACAAGCCATATTCCTATTCACTCTTTATACATACTTATTATAACCTACCATAACATAATCAAATATTATGTGTTAGGTAACTATTTGTAAACTATACACCTTTCACTGTCACTAGTATGTCACATCAATGGGATATACACCTCAGAACTACCTTTCAACCAAAATGTATGCAGCATCTAAACTAGAACCAATGCTATACACGCTATTACAAAAATAAAACAATGTTCTTTTTACCATAACCGGAGGTGTAATTAGGGCCCCGACGACCTCTGCCTCTTCCACTATAAGACCTAGAACCTTGTACAGAAGAGACGGTACTTTCATCAGTGGCATATCCTTTCTCTTTTTCAGGCCCTCTGGTGGAAGAAGGTCTGAAACCCATACCAATCTGTCGCAGCTGTTCATCAATCTGCAGGCGTTCCATTCTAAGTTGTTCCACTTCCTACAATCAAAACAAAGAATCTTTTAGTGTGTGCGTGCGTGTCTGTGCACTCATACACCTGTCAGACCATGTGAGACCAAGGGTAATCACCTTTACCCCCTTGACTCATCTTCCCCAGCCCACATCCTATACAGGTTTGATGTGTGTTTTGGCCTAGAGCTAGAACTGTACAATCTATACCAAGGAAACAAACTGTGATCTTTGAAATCATCTTCTCATAAAGCAGAATTGTATTCACAAGGTCATTTCCTGGTCAACTCAAGAAACACTAAAGCTTTTGCTATAAGCAAACAGTATAAGCAATTCTCTTTCAAGTAACTGTTCTATTATAATAACTTATCTTTTATTGTTATCTAATATTACCAAATATTGTCCTTTTTTTTACTTTTGAGTGTTTGTGTGTATGTGCGTATATAAGTTTGTATATGCTAACATGTGCCTGTGGAGATCTAACTATAACTTAAAGTAGCTGATTCTCTCCTACAATGTGAGATAGAGATGTATGTATGTATGTATGTATGTATGTATGTATGTATATATGCATGCTTGGCTGCAAAGACTTTATGCATGGAGCCAGCTCACTGGCCAGCCAGATGCTGTCTCTTAAAATGGTGAGTTAGATATTCAATTAATAGTATTATTAGCAAGCTACTTTACTATCAGATTAGCAACATCTTCATTTATGACTGAGATGGACAAGTCGACTTGGTCATTTAGAAACTTAAGACCTGCAACATGTGAAGGTAACCTTAATCTAAGCAGAGCTAATGGCTGGGAGGGAGACTATAGAAGATAAAAAAGCATCTGTTTACAAGGCCAGGATCAATAAACTCAAAGAAATTGAATGGTGTTATCAAATGTGCTTTCAAAATACTTGAACAACAATGGTATCAGAGAGAGAAGGAAATATACAAGTGGAGAGCAGTTTAGGATTATTACTATGAACAACAAAAACAATGAAGAGAAAAAGAACAAAACAAGATGACGCTTACTGATGGCCACTCCTTTTTCTGTAATCCTTGTGATTTATGTTTCAACAGAAATTAACAGATGGGGGGGGGGGGGCCGGAGAGTAGAGCTCAGAAGCTGATGCCTGTGTTGTTACCCATGCACTTGGCTCTGGTTTGCATCTCCAGCTACTCATCCCTCCCTCAAAATTGATGGAACGCAGTGTGCTAGGGGCAAGGCAGCTGACTCAAGTAATAGCAGGGTTATCAAAGAGGCCCAATTTCACCTTGTGTGCAGATGGCTAAAACTTGAAAACAAAAACAAAATGGCCCTAGTAGAGCACACAGTTATTGTAAATGATGAACTCTTCAAACATGAAGAATGTTTCTTTTTAGGGAGAGACTCAGGCCCTCCCTTCCTCTGCAAAAGTGTAAGGGCAAAGAACATTTTATTCTTAGGTTCTTAACAAAAAAAGGGACAAAACTTAATTTAAAATATTTAATTACCCAAAGCATTACCATACTAAACAAGAACATTCAATATGTGGATAACTTGTTTGTAGTAAGTATACAACATTCACACGGAAAATGCAGCAAGGACGACACATGAAAATACAGAGTGAGCTGTCTCCATACCTTTAAGTAAGCAATGTGATACTCTAGAAGAACTTGCACATTTCCAATACTTTCTTTAGTACCAACAAACACAAATGGAACCATTCCCTGTAAGAAAACACAATGTCCTCCATTTAACACACTAATACAGAATTAAGTTTTTACCTAACACACAGTAATTAATCTGAAATGCAGATATTTTTCCAATGCCTTATTTGTTCTAAAATTTGTATTTCAGTGCTAGTTTTCTGGTTTTTAATCAATGTAATATCCTAAGAATGCAAAGCACTTTAACAAAAAACTCAAACTGGCCATCGTCTTTCAGACTGGAAAAATTATCAAAGTAGGCACAGCTTTAAAAATATTAATAAAAGGAAAAGAGAGGAAAAAAAAAAGAAAAAAAAAACCAAACACGTATTAGACAAGTTCTCCCATAACTCAGATAAGACCTTGAAAAGGATATGATGGCACATGCCTGTAATTTCAGTATTTGAAAGCTAAACAAGGGAATTACTAGTTCAAAATAAAACAATAGTATCTAAAGGGACAGAGAAAGCGGTTTCAGAAAGGACAGAACAGAATAGCAACATGAAATAATGCATGCCAATCAAGAAATGTTCAATGCTTTTAGATTCTACAAAAAGCTCAAGGAGCAATCAAGAATTGCTTCTAGACATCAAATTCTACAGCGTTAATACTCAAAGAGTAAAAAATATCTAAGATGAAGCCTGATAGCTCAGTGGTTACGGGCCTTTTTTTTTTTTTTCTTGTAAAGGACCTGGTTTTGGTTCCCAGCTCCAATACCAGGGCATCCAGAGCCTCATTACCTCCACAAGCACAAGACATGCACATGGTATGCATATATTCGTGCAAGTAGAATACTCATACACAGAAAAAAAGGAAGGAGGACCCAAAAGAAAAAAATTTTTTTAAACTGAAACTTTTATTAAGAGCTGGCTTAAGTACTGACAGACCAAATAAGGAAGCCACACAATCCAAAAAACTGAAAGATTTTAAGTATGTAAAATAATAGTCCAAAGAAACAGAAATTTTCAAAAACAGGAAGAATATCCACAATATTGGAAATTAACTATAGAGCTTACATAAAATAGGCAAATAAACTGCATTAAACACTTACATCTTCTCTAGGTAGTTTATTTTCATTGTCACCTTCAATTCTTACTCGAACCACACCAGATTTATCCACTATTTCTTGAATAACTTTGCCGTTTTTTCCAATTACTTTTCCTTTAGTAAAAGAAAACAAGTAAGTTAAAACTGGTTTGTTATCCATCTTATATACCAACTTAGATGATTTATTACTTTCCTATCAAATGATAACCACCAAGCAAAGATGATTATTTTTACTTTCAATAACCTCACCTAAAGACTGCTAAAGGAGTAGTCTCTTGTCTGAAATTTTCTCTGGCATATGCCTTAAGGCTACTGAGTTCAGAAGACCAATGAAATTCACAAGCAAGAGAATTTCCATGCCTTAACATTTTTAAATATTAGAACCATTTCTAATACTTTAAAATATAAGTCAAATCCATTTCAAACCCCTGCCCACGAAACGTAAGAGAAAGCAATTTTAATTTGCTATTAGCCACATCATTTTGTTCATCTCATTCATATGTATACACACAACCATATTTGTATATTCTTTGTTTTTGTTTTTTTGTTTTTTTTTCGAGACAGGGTTTCTCTGTGTAGCCCTGGCCATCCTGGAACTCACTCTGTAGACCAGGCTGGCCTCAAATTCAGAAATCCACCTGCCTCTGCCTCCCAAGTGCTGGGATTAAAGGCGTGCGCCACCACCGCCCGGCCTGTATATTCTTGTAAGCAAAAATATTATAAGTTTTTTTAAGTACTTCATAGATTTACATAAGTGCTTATAGCATGTATAGCCTCACTGTTTTGCTAGGAATGACATACTGTAAAATGGTCCAAAATTCATACCTTCATACTTGACCTGTTAATCTTTCAAACAGCAGTTATTAAATATACAATACTTAAAAGAAAAACTCCAAAGGTAACATGGAGGAGCTCTTTCCCTATTATAAAGATTAACCCAAAGAATCAATGTTTAACTCAAGTATCTGGTATACTCCTAGCATATAAGTAACAGCAATATCCCTTATTAAGTAGCAGCAGCCTTTTAACAACCAAATCAACATCACAGTTTTGTTTTAAGCCATTTTCAGAAAAGCTAGAATTTTGGTTGAAAGGAGATAAAGTAAGTCTGCCATGTGTGCTTAAAATTTATAAGAACAGTTTCCGTGACATATACATATACAATAGTGACAACAGTAAACTGAGTGGTAGAGCATAAACACACTCTAATAGGATTTTTCAATCTCTTATTCCTCATCGCACACCCCTTCCCCATCAGTAAGCCTCAATTTAAAGAGCAGCAACTGAATCGGTTAAAACAGACATCAGAGTTCACATGACTGGGTCTTCTCAGAGAAGCCCTAGCAGCAGCACATCAAAAGCAACCTTCACAGATTACACAATGAAGCTTGAGCAGCAGCTTCATCCTCCAACCTGCTAAAAATAAGCAAATGTCTTTTCAGAAAACAAATGAGGTTGATGGGACATAAGCCTTTCCCCCAGAATCTTGTTCACTTGCTTCTTGGAACTACACCAGTGGTGAGTTAAGCATCCATCACCCTTCTGGGTCCTTGGCGGGGACCTACCTTCAAGTCTTACTTAGTCCCACCAGAGACCTTCAATATTTTAAATGATCATTTCCACAGTTTAAATTCCAGAGCATATTGACAAACTGAAGCAGACCTGTAGTATAAATTGAGCATTGAGTATAATGTTGAAGGGAGAAAGTAAAGAAGTGATTAAAGGCAGCTTCTTCTAAGAAGTGAATGGTTTTGATCCATTTTCATTCAAATCAGTGTTCAAGAAATACTGTTTTGATTTTGGACAGGTGGGAATGATCAAATACTAGAATGCCTCAAACATAGAAAGCGATTCGTCCTCTCTGGAACTTACTCACCAAGTGGTCCTCATTCCCTCTTATTTTTCAGTTCTCCTTTTCTTTCATTTGGATTAAGAACATATATTTTTCAAAAGACTGCTTAGCCCATGAAATATTTGAGGAAAATATGGTATTACAATACATGACAAGCAACAAAAGCACCAGAGTTTCAGCACTGTGAACTTGCTCCTGCTAATGCATGCTTTCTAAAGAGCACATAAGCAATTCAAATCACAAAGGCCAAACAAGACAGGAGAGTGGACAAAAGATACATAGCATGGATTCCCCTCTTTGCACTGATAACTAGATAAAGAACCAGAACTACAAATATATACAATTTCCTTACTTTTGAAATACTAGGGGTTTTATTCATTATTAATACTACAAACTCTAAAAGATCAAGGTTTATCTTTGTAGAATTAAGCTGGACAAAACTTGATTTCCTTTCCACAAAACCACCATCAAAAACTTTTTTACAAGTTAGAAAGCCTAGTTCAGTTAAATAATGGTCTATAGAATGGCTACCAAAATCTTAGCACTTCACCCATGTGAATAACTGACTTCAAGAGCACAATGAACATTTTCTAAAAGCAGCTCTTGTGGCTGGAGTAGGGTTCAGTCGGAAGACCTACCTAGCATGGGCAAGGCCCTGGTTCAAACCCTAGTACTGGAAGAAGAGGAGAAAGAGAGAAAAGAAGCAGGACAGTAAAATTATGTATGACAGGGCAGCAAGTTGTCTCAGCTCATAAAAACACTTGCCATCCAAGCCTGGCAACCTGAATTTCATTCCCAAAACTCATACAGACGTACAAAGAGAAAACTGCCTCCATAAGATAGTTCTCTCACCTTTACCCAGACAGAGATCTCATGAGTGTGCACAAAATTTAAACATATTTTTAAAAATTCAAAAGTTCTCTTTTCCAACAATAATCTTTAACAAAGTTTTGCATTTTCATGTTTATTAAAATTACATAATATTCAATTTTATTTTCTTAACTCATCACATAAAGCATTATGCTATGAACACCAAAAACTAATTGAGTTTGTATTAACTGGCAATATATCATAGCTACTTAAATGAACCAAACAGTCTTCTACATTCTTCTACATAATAGTAGCAGAATTACAAGAAATTTTTTTTCTGCTATTAACCATTTTTCCTCTGTATGAACTCATCCATGTAGAAGCAAGCCAAAGGTCAACTTTGGGTGTTTTTCTTTATCTGTCCTTGCCTTTTTTATTACTCGTTTCTTTATTGAGTTGAGACAGGCTCTCTCCCTTAACCCAGAATCCATTTATTCCCAGCCTGACTAGCTGGCCACTAAACCAGCAGGATCTGCTTCCCTACTACTCCAAGGTTGCAGATGTACTTGCTACAACAGGCCTTGTATACAACAAAGAGGAACTGAGCTCAGGTTGGAACACAAGCTTTTCACCCACCGAGTCACATATCTGCAGCCCTATACAGCTCCTTTAAGTGTTCGAACAAGTATCTTTAAGAAGTGTTTTAAACCTTTTTCAATTTTATTTTACAGGATATGAGAAATACTACATGGATAGACAGTCAATTACCTTCTAATGGAACCCAATGGGCTCAAAGAAATTCCCTAGGGTCAAAAAACAAGGAGACAAAGGAAACAAAACTACATGACTTGCTAGCAAATTCCACCCTATTATGTTAGCACTTAATTTTGGTGAATCACTAAGTACTTAACATATATCTAAAGCCTTCCTATCTCCATCAAGTGGCACAAAGTAAGACAAAGAGGCACGACACCATTCAGTAGGACAGCACTTGCTACCACATGAGGCCCTGGGAATGGTATGATCATCAGCTTCTCAATGACACAAAAACAAAGACAGAGGGAACATCAACAGCAGCTTCATTAATTAACACAACTAAAAGTTTAACCACTCCAAACTCAAAACTGTCAACTTATACCTGATGAATACGGTAATTATCACTGGAGGTAAACAATGTAAGCTCCCCTCCTGCCATCTTTTCTCCTCCCCAAGACTTTTTCCTTATTCCATGCTTCTGGCACAACCAATTATTTATTCAGTGCCAACTACGTAGAAAGAAGTTGATTACTCTATTATTAGCCCAGATTTATTTTTAGTTCCAGGCTAAACAAAGGAAAAAAATTATCACAGACACTTTAAGACCATCACCACCACAATTTTGATGGACATATAAATGGGGGAAAAAAACCACCATTAAACAGGAAATAGAAAAGTGCCCAAAGGATGAGAAGACTTAAGGAAAGCTTTAACAACAAATCATTACACGAATTATGGATCTAATATTAATGGCACAGAACAAATACATCTTACTTTCTAGGCACGAAGACAAAGTTTTAAGTCAAATAAAATGCTTTCACAAAAAAGAAAAAAACAATACAGACTGTCTAAACAACTCATATTACAATAAGGTAAACATTATAAGACTAGCATCCAATTAAATAAATTAATTTCATTTATAATATTCACATTTAACCTTTATCCAAGTACCTACCAACAAGATTCCTGGGAACTTGAATAAAATCTTCCACAAATTCCAAGAAACCTCTAGCTTTTTTTACAGCCTCAGCACTCTGGATGGAGCAAAGACAAACATAAACTCCTGTTAACACTTTAGAACACCACCAAACCCAAAAAGAATGAAAAGGAGTGAAATTCTCAATTGTAATGCTATGATACAAGGTTCTGCTCAGTCTACTGAAAGCTCAGGTTAGGTTGTTTGTTAGATAACTTATTGAGAAGCACTTGCCTGCCCTGTACAAAAGCCCTGGGCTCTCTAGTCCCAGCACCACAAAACAAAGAAGATTTTAAAAGCTTTAAGCTGGACATGGTAGCACAGCAGCACAGTCCTGCACTCTGAGCTCAGGAGGGAAAAGATCAACTTTTCCTCATGTGAGGCTAGCTTGTTCTAGGCTTTGCTTGTCCAGAGACACATTTTAAAAAATGATCTACTGAAAAGACTATTTCAATTTTATACTGTGGATGATTACTTTCATTTCTTGATCCTTAAACATAGTTCAAAGATAAATCTTCATGAACTATAATGTAAACACCATCATTAGTTTAATAAATTTCTAAGCACATTCTATAGACACAGGACATCTCAAAACTAAATTATAGAAAAAAATATGATGGAACAGACTGCTAATATGCCAAATAAAGTGACCAAAGGCAAGACGCAGACAACTTACCTCTCCGTAGATTCTAAATGTTCCAGTATCTTCATCTAACTCAATGGCAGTAACTCCAGGAACCTTCCTAGCTTGTTGTATGTTACTACCATGCGTTCCTATTGCCAGGCCCATTAAATCTTCTCTCACAACAAATTCTTCATGAAAAGCTGCTGCAAGTTGTTTTGTGCACTGGCAAAAAGAGAGAAGTTAGGATTTTTCTTTTGTAAAACTTAAAAAAAAAAACAAACTGATGTTCACCATCATTCAAAATAATCAAATGGAGGGGAAAATCTCTATCAACCAACTAGTAAATGCATGAACAACATGTGGGCTACTCACACAATGCAATATCAAACTTAAAGAGGAAAGTGGTATAGGTGACATGAATCAAAGCCAAGAACATTAACATTACTGTCCTAAGAGAAATACGTCAGTCCAAAAATACTAACATTAATGACACTGATGGAATCAGTTACCAGTTTTTAAAAAACAAAGTGCTGATAGCTTGCCTAGCATAAGCAAGGTACTTACTGAGATGTATCTCAGTACTTGGGAAAAATTCTTTTTTAATTAAAGCATGCAAAGTGGGCATAGTGACAGGGTAATCATGCATTACATACCAGTCTCAAACAAACAAACAAACAAACAAACAAACAAACGTTTAAAAGTAGTTGTGGGTCTGAAGGGAGGAGGAAATAGGAAGCTGCTGTTCAAGAGTTTCAGTTTTTACTATGACAAGTCCTGGAGATTGACCAAGAATGCTAAATGTTAACGTAATGAACCACACAAAGATAGTAGACTGAGTATATTACATTCGTGTTTAAATTCAAGACAAAACAAAAAACTAAATTAAACAAGATCAGCAGACAATCTCTTACAGAATAAAGGAAACTCATCATAAAATTGAAGAAAAATAATTTCAGTCTATTTAATTCTAGTCACAGAAAACTAATTCTGAAATTATTTCCATGAATTAGATACCAGCAGTTTTCCAATGCAGATGGCTATTTCAAAATGCATTCCTATACTGTTTAGAACATGTAAGTAAGGGCAGTCACAAATCTGAGTTATAAAACTGTCTCAATTTCTCCAAGGTCAAGTGTGTATGCACATTTACACAGCTGGGAACAGTATATCCAAGGGTGGCATCGGACAAGCAGGAGGAAGCAGAGAGCCCAAGGAGAGACAAGGCCAGCCTATGTAAAGTATGCTCTAAGGTAGGAATCTTCAATCCTCTTTCCTCTTACATAACAACTGCTACCATAAACTAAGGTCACATCTGACAGGTGACAGAGTAGTAAAAATCAGATTAAAGGCAGAATAAAGAAAAACAAGTAGTTTTTCTGGGTGTGCCTAGTTACCAATTTCTAAAGCTCTTTGGCACCTATCTTCTATGCTCCCAAAAGAAAGCTAAGCAGCACTTAGCATAATGAAATGCTATGTTTGAAAAAAGTAAAACAGAAAATTAATTTTCTTAAGGACTCTAGGTATTAGCCATAAATACACAGGTGCTAGGTGGCTTTCTGTTACAAGTCATACAGTTTGAGACACAGGAAAGTACATGAGACACAAAAAGCAAACCAACTTACTTCTAAATGCTTAGTGGCCTCTTCATTTCTGGACATAAGCATCAACTTCGTCCGAATACTTCTCAAATGCATGTCACTTAAGATATTTACTCTCTTCACAGTTGCTTCACTGGCCGACTATAAACAAACATGTTAATCACTCAAAAACTTAATTATTTTTCCAAATAATTCCAAAATGAAAATAATTTAAATGAAGCTATCCTTGATTACCTGTGGCTTATTTATTTTCACCCTAGATTCTCTCTCAAAAATAATCTTAGTTTCCTTTCTAATCTCCTAAACTTCCATCTATCTGCTGCTCGGAATGTGTGTTAGCGGGGGATGGGGGGAGATCAAAGATTTTATACATTAAGAATCTCAAGATGGTGCTCGCTTCGGCAGCACATATACTAAAATTGGAACGATACAGAGAAGATTAGCATGGCCCCTGCGCAAGGATGACACGCAAATTCGTGAAGCGTTCCATATTTTTGAGTGTGGATGCCTTCACTATCCAGGGACACCTTTGGCAAAGCAAGAAGCCCACCACGCCCAAGAAAGGCAGCGGCACCCCCAAATAGCGCCCATTTTGGGCAGTGTACTATGCTCTTGGAGGACAATGCATTGGTTATTCCTGGGTCCTGTCTGGTCATGCTGTGGGGGGCTGAGCTGGGAGCTTCAGTGACTCAGGGCTCAGCTCAGTCCCCTTGTCTGTCCTCCACTTTCTTGAATAAAATTATTGAAAAGGAAAAAAAAAAAAAAGAATCTCAAGATGTTATGGAGACCATGAAGTGTCTTATGAGCAAGGCATGGTAGCCACCTTTAATCTCGACACATGGCAGGCTGACACCATAGGACTGCTAACTGTTGGTCATAGCCAGCTGGGAATGGCTTTATCAAAAAGTCAGCCAAAATCAAAAACAAAAAATTTGTTTCTACTTACTAAAGGAGAGAAAATTAACATAAGATTAAAATCAAACAAAAACTATTATTAAAAGTAAATTCATGCCGGGCGGTGGTGGCGCACGCCTTTAATCCCAGCACTTGGGAGGCAGAGGCAGGTGGATTTCTGAGTTCGAGGCCAGCCTGGTCTACAGAGTGAGTTCCAGGACAGCCAGGGCTACACAGAGAAACCCTGTCTCGAAAAACAAAACAAAAAAAAAAAAAAACAAAAAAAAAAAGTAAATTCATTATATACATTATAGTTTAAGAAATACCTAATAATAAAGCTGGTCATTAATTAACTTAAATTATGGTCTTATCTTACCAGTATCATTAGCTGGGTAGTTTCAGGATGATAAAAAATTCTGCACGCTCCTACTGCTTTCTTAAAATCTTTATGGGCATTTTCATTAGCACACCTAGAGAGAAATTAATTTGGATGCAAGACTTCAGTAATGGATTAAATTTAGGAAGAGCATAGTGCAACCTCAGTTTGATATCTCCCATTAGAATTTAAAAGATTTTTTTTAATGCTTACTTTATTATTTCTATTATGTGTCTTTTGTGGTAGTTATACACACTTGAGTGCAAGTGCCAACCAGAGGCATCAGAAGCCCTAGAGTCTGAGGTGCCCAATTTTAGTGCTGAGAATTGAACACTTGTCCTATCAAAGCCATCTCTCAGCCCCTTAGCTACTTCTTTAAGGTTTTGGTTGGTTAACTGAAAAATGAAGTTGTTTTGTAGACTGAAAGATCTCAGCTTATAAACAATTCAATAAAATTACTTACGCTTCTCTTAAATCCTCAGGAACATCCACTGTGCACTTAAAGAAGGTATTTTTTTTGACAGTTTTATTTTGATTGACAGGCCGAAGTCGTTCAAATGTGACTATTTCATTGTAAGTGGCATCACAAGCAGCATATTCAATGACATAAAACTAAAAGATAAAATTCTTTTAAAAGCTCATGTGAACAAAAGTACTGACCCTTTGCATACCTTTGTATTTATCTACATCATTTACATAAACCAGATTATAAATGTTCATAAACATGAACCTTTATAGTCACATAGCCTTGAGGAATACCTCTAGAAAGAATCCTTGGTGTTTGGCAGTAAAAAAACAAAATTGAAATTAATAGTAAAGTGAATGTGTAACAACTGACTAACTATACTGGAGGTGACAGCTACAGTGACCCAGAGTTAAAGTGTTTTCTTGGAAAACAGTCACTTACCTCTCCTTTCATCATCCGAACTTTAGCCAGCCACCATCCACATGGCTCTTGGTCATTTGCTCTTGAATATACCTGAGAAGCAAAAACATTCCTTTATCTATCCACCCCATAAGATTTTGACATTAAAGATGTAAATGTAAAATCTAATTGAACTCAACCAAAATGTTATCATTGAAATGAGCTAGAGAAACGTACTTTAAAAGAAAGTGTAGACAGAGGTTATTACTTAAAAATAAGGCTAAAAGCTTGAATAATAGCTTTTTGGAAATCTATCTTAACAAATAAGTAACTATTTAAATAGTTTTAAATAAATTTAAAGAAATACTTCTTACAAGGCCAACTGTATTAAAATATGTATAACACGTGTCAACACTGTTCATCAAAATTAGGAACTGTTTTGAAGAATTAAAAATATTATTATTTAAGCCGGGCAGTGGTGGCGCACTCCTTTAATCCCAGCACTTGGGAGACAGAAGGAGGAGGATTTCTGAGTTTGAGGCCAGCCTGGTCTACAGAGTGAGATCCAGGACAGCCAGGGCTACAAAGAGGAAACCCTGTCTTGGGGGGGTGGGGGGGGATGATTCAAGTTAACAATCTAGGAACAATTATTTCCAAATCTCTGACATGTTTTTGTGACAACTAGGGAAATCAAGCCACAGATGGTTTCAGTTAGGCTATGCTCTCCTAAGCAGAGACACGGAAAACCATAGTGTTAAATAAACTATCCTCAGCACTTCACCAATGGAGCTGTAGGGTTTGTTGTTGATTTAGAGTGCTCCCCGACCCCTTAAACCAGAGATTTACTACAATAGAATCTTAACAGCAAAACAGTATAGAAACCAGGGCATGGTAATGGGAAACCTGTAATCCCAGTACTAAGGAAACTAAGGCAGGAAGATCTCAAATTCTAGGCCATCTAAAGAGAACAAAAATGATTTAAAACAAATCAAATCAAAATAAAACAAACAAAAAAAACAGCCAGGCATGGTGTCACACACCTTTGGTCACAGCACTCAGAAGGCAGAGGAAGGGAGATTTCTATGAATTTGAGGCCAGCCTAGTCTACTAAGTGAGTACAGGACAGCCAAGTCTATTACACACAGAAAAACTCAGTCCTGAAAAACAAAACAAGACAAAAATCTCTTAAATTTGTCCTCCACACACTTCTAATTGAGAACATTTTGACCTAAGTCATTCCTTTCTTGACTCCTTGATATGGAATTCCAAAAGAAGAAAACACAATGGTAACAGAATTAGATCTAAAAGCCAAAATTAAACTTCTGTCCTCATACAAAAATACTAGAAAATGATACAATTCTGAGAAAGTCACATTTGATGAAGTATAAAGACAAAATTAACAAGGAAACTTTCAGCATCCCTGCAATAATTGAGTATCTCCTACCTCTGCGAACAGTTCTTGTCTACCTGGCACTTGTCACTTGGCACTATTTTCTGAGGTCTCACCACATCCCTCAAGAACTCTACTACAGTATACTATATTAGTTATTTTCTATTGCCCTGACAAAACACCATGACCAAGGCAAGTTATAAAAGAAAGCATTTAATCTGGCAGGAGGGTGTTCAAGGTTCCAGAAGGTTTTTGAGTCCATGACCATCAAGACAGGGAGCATTGTCCTGGAGTAACTGCTGAGAGCTTTCATGTTGAAACAACAATCACAAAGTAGAGAAAAACACTAAGTGGAAATGGTATGGGCTTTTGAAACCCCAAAGCCTACCTACCACCATTGACACACCTCCTTCAATAAGGTAATACCTACTAATCCACCTCAAACTTTTATCAACTTCAGAATAAGCATTCAAATAGATAGTATGGGCCTATGAAAGCCATTCTTATTCAAACTACCATCTATATCTAGGTTACAGTTAAGATTACAGTTATAGATCTTTTAACAAAGTTATGGTGCTTATTTTGGTGGAAGTTAACTATAAAAGAGAGGAGTGATTGCATTTATTTCTTAAGGCTCATAGTACTGACACAAAATTGTAACATAGCTTTGTGTAAAAGCAAAATCGTGAACCCACATGCTGTTTTATTATCTGTGACGATTAATACTGTCAACTTTACAGATCTAGAATCACCTAAAGAACAACCCTCTAGCTGTGTCTTTAACAGAGGTTCTAGAATCGGTTAACTGAGCTGGGGAAACTGACCCTAAATGAGAAGTACTATCTCATAGTCTGCGGTCCCGGACTGAGTAAAAAGGTGAAAGTGAGCTGAGCACCAGTGTTCTCCTCTTCTGACTGGATATAACAGAAACAGCAGCCACAAGTTCCTGCTACCATGTCTTCCCTACCAATATGAACCATACTCTCAAATTCTGGGCCAAAGCAAACACATCTTTTAGGTTGCTTGTTGGGTATTTCAATGAGAAATAATTAGTATACTACCCAGGCTTTATAAACCAGGCAAAAATGAGACTGGAAAAAAAAATCTTTTAAGAATAAAGTGTAAGCCGGGCGGTGGTGGCACACGCCTTTAATCCCAGCACTTGGGAGGCAGAGGCAGGCGGATTTCTGAGTTCGAGGCCAGCCTGGTCTACAGAGTGAGTTCCAGGACAGCCAGGGCTACACAGAGAAACCCTGTCTCGAAAAACCAAAAAAAAAAGAATAAAGTGTAGAAGAATGTTATAACTTTCTTAAAACTTTAAAAATTTATACCCTAAGCCTTCCAGCCTACCCTCTTCAGATCAATGCTTCTTCTCAAAGATTCTGTTTACAGTAGACAGTGATCACAGAGACCCACAACTGGCCAAAGTGCAAATATAAGACTGCAGACTGCTCAGGCCTAAACGAAACATGTAACTGCTCTTTCCAAACGATCATGGTGGAAGAGGGGACAGGAAGAATGTAAGAGCCAGAGACAGTAACTGACTACAATGAAACAGTATCTTCTGGTCATAGCAAAGCAGCTGTACTCATGAACTCACTGCAGTTGTGACCGCTGCACAAAACATGTTCAAGCCCGAGCCAGACAAAAATCTCAAAAAGAATTTGTTGACTAAGCAATCCTGCCCCAGCTATAGATCTATTAACAACTGCTAACTGCTAAGAGAAGGAGAGATGGTTTTCAAAGAACAAGCACTCTTCTGTGGAAGATCATATTATCTATCTGAGAGTATTTGATCCAAAAGCATAAATTAGTCTTAAAGATTTGCTTTTGTTTTTTAATGAGTGGGAAAAAGGATAGTTTGGTAGGTAGGGGACAGCAAATACAATCAAAAATTTTGCAGAAAAACCTCAAAGAACTAAAAAATAAAAATTTAAGTAAATAGTGTACCTTCACTTACCATTGTATTGTGATATTTTCAACTTGGGAAGGGAGAATTGAAAGTACAGGATTTTATACATGGCCCAATACAGTCTCAAAGGAGTACTAGGGATTACATACATGTAACACCATGCCCAGCAACAGCAAGCACATTCATCAATAGTTAATACTGAAGACAGGGAGCAAGTTACAAAACCAGTAGCATAATGTGTTCATCCAGCAGTGGGTAAAGAAGGTAAAAAAACACAATATGAACGATGTGCTAAGTAGCAGGATTTGGGGGTTTTGCCATTTTTTTCTGTAATTTTTCTAGACATTCCTACAGTATTCCACAAAGCAGTTCATAGATACATAATACATAACCAAAGATACTGAAGCACAAACCACTAAAACTAGCTTTAGAAAGTGACTAACACTATATGGTTCTGTGCTAGGTTTCTTCAAAACTTCAAATGCAGTATCACTGAATGTTTTAAGAAACTTGTTTTGAAAAACTTGATCAAGCCCACCAAAGCTAAAAATAGTAGCATTGACACACGAATCTATTTCTGACTTAAGTCTCCAGTAACACTACATCACAGTCACTGCCAATAAATAACAGGAAGGGAGCATGTTTATCCATGAGCTAAAGATGTGCTCACAAGGATATTTATTTACAACAAAAAATTTACAATCATGAAAACTTAAATACACATACCTCTACTTCATCTCCTTCACTAATTTCTTTCTTTATATCAGGTGGTGGTGGTAATCGAACTTCATTAAACGGAACCTGGCGTTCTGGTTGCCAACTAAAGAATTAAAAAAAAGAATTAGTACCTTTATTTTAGCAGACCCTAATAAAAAAAATACTGACTAGTGCTATATACTTTTAAAGTTAGTTTTATCATTCAGAATGTTCCAAAGAGAAAAATAAAGAACCTTAATTCTTTAATTCATTAAGCTGAGAAACACTTTTGTTATGATTCTTGATAAGCTTTATAATTAATACTGATAGTATTACACTCCAAATTATCCTAAGAATAGCAAATACATCATAACCTGCAAAAAAATGGACTAATTTAGCAATAATAATAGCAATAACTAAGGTTCATTCACAACTATCAAATGAAAGTGGTGAGATCAAGAATATGACATCAAAAAGATCCCACAATTTCATAAATTAATAAAATAATAATAACAAAATAATAAAAACTAAGTAACTTCAGTGTACATGCTCACAAAATAAGTACAAATTATTATCAGTTCAGGAGCTGAAGAGATGACTCAGTGGCTAAAGAGCACTTGCTACTACTACTTTTCAGGAGACACACACACACACACACACACACACACACACACACACAAGCACCAATTCCAAATGATACCCTCTTCTGGCCTCTGATGAGACTAGACATGCATATGGTGCAGATATACATGCAGAAAAAAACATTGATACACATAGAATTTTGCCTGGTGGTGGTGGCGCACACCTTTAATCCCAGCACTTGGGAGGCAGACGCAGGCGGATTTCTGAGTTTGAGGCCAGCCTGGTCTACAGAGTGAGTTCCAGGACAGCCAGGGCTGCACACAGAGAAACAATATCTCGAAAAACCAAAAACAAACAAACAAACAAAACACATAGATTTTTAAAGGACATCTTTAAAATTTACAGTTCAGACACAAGAGTTTATGTCCAGATAGAAACCTTGTGCTTAGCATGCTCACAGGGCCAAGGTTCAATCTTAGCATATACACTCTCAAAAAAGTTTCTTAATTTGGCTAGAAAATATGTAATTAGAATCTAGTAAAAGCATAATAATCTTTATAGCAATATAAACTAAATAAACTGCTGTCAGCTGACAAGGTTTTATAGTGAAATATTTTTAAGTTTCCATAGTCATCTTACACTTGGGAGATAGATATCCCCTACATAAAATGGTACTAAGGGAATGCTGAGCAAGGAGACAACTTAAAGTCTACAATTTCGATGCCCTTTCTTTTTTACCATTATTGTCTACATGGCAGCTCACAAAGACAGAAGCTGTCTTAACATCTGTCTCTCCATAAGGCAGCTGTCAGGCACATACATCTCTCTTCAGGCAGTTCAGAGCCATTAACATGTTCAACAGTTCTTTGTCCTTCAAGTTAACAAGTCCTTCTATAACCCTTCCCAACCCAGCCTAGTATACTTGTCTTTCCCACTTTTAACTGCCTAGCCTCTAGGATATAAAGAGAATTATTATCAATTCTTAACATTAAGCAATTAAAGACACCCTAAAACTCACTGAAAAAAAAATGCTGACTGAATCACATCCATACATATTTTGACAAAGGACATAAAAATGTCAGATAAATTGTAGCTACAAAAGCAAGTGAGGGATTATCAAAACTAGACTTGGAAACCATGAGAATCAAATACTTAATTAAAAGCAGAATCATTTTCCTACTGGCATCAGTAAGAACAATCAGCTCTTAAAAGTTAACATCTACCAATAACTTACTTATTTTCAAAAACAACTGTGAGGGAGTCTTCGTGGACATCTTTGATAAATCCCTGCATAAAACAAAAGTTGTATCAGCATTAATGTTATTACATAACTCTTAAAAACCTGTAATAGAGATAAAAACTGTAGAATGATAAAAGAACAGGGTAAAGGAAGACCAGGAGACACAAGTCTATCTCAGCACTAAGGCAGGAGGACTGAGCTAAGTTCTAGGCCAGAGTGGCAATACCAGACAAGACCAGGCTACGCAAGACCCTGTCTTTAGAAGGGCAAAAATAAAGATACCCAGGGCTAGAAATATAGCTAAGTTGGTTGAATACTTGCCTCACATTTCCAAAGCACTCCATCCCCAGCACAATAAAAAACAGTGAGTGGGACAACACCACCAGGAGGATCACAAACTCAAGGGCATTCTTGGCTACATAGCAAGTTGAAAGCCAGCCTGGGCTAAGAGAGACTGAAAGAGGGGGATAGAAAGGACAGACGGACAAACAGACACACACAATTTCCACTTTACCCCCAAACAAACACACACTCTCCACCAACCATAGGGTTTGAAAAAAATTGTTCAGAAGTGAGTTTTGATTTTCATCTCCACCATTTGTTAAAAGCTGTTCTTTAGCCCCCTTGAACTCTGGTTATAACTAAAATTAACACAACAAAAACAACACATAGTCATCCTTGGAGCACAGGCATTAGTTGGATGAAATAAAGTTGTCTGAGAGTTCAGTAATTCAGTAAGAGCTAATGACCCAAACTCTTGTTGCCAGGTAACATCCTAACTCTGTAACTCACATACAATTTTAATCTAATGGAGTTAATTAGTTCTCATGTATCAGAAATTAAAATTTAAGCATTAGTCAACAAAGTACCTAGCACTATAACTATTACATTACAGGCCGGCCAACTCTGGAAAAACATGACATTTGAAAACTAGCATTATCTTTTAGTCCTATTTTTTTCCCCCAGAGTTAAGAATTTCAGAGCCAGAAAGACAGTCCAGCAGGTGAAAGTACCTGCCATGCAAGTATGTTAACCTGAGTTTGATCCTGGGAACCCATAGTGGAAGAGAGAACTGACTCCCAAAAGTTTTGTTACTTCTACACACATGCTGCACTCACATATTCAGTTACTTTCTTCCTCAAATTGGGCTCTAGTTAGTATAATTCCTCAAAATCATAGATTATCAATAAACATAAAATCAATGATCATTTTCTAGACATAAAAGGTAAATTTTAAGAATAAGTGTGTATCTTCATTTGACTAATACCTCAGAAACACAATTAGGGCTATAATCAGTATATAATCAGATAGCTAAGTAGAACAGCCTGGGTTATTATAGACTCCAACCATCCATCCAACCAACCAACCAACCAACCGTCAGTCAACAAAGAAAAAAGCATAATGGATTTTTGGGGGGCAGGAGTATAACATACCACATAATATTTGTTTTTAAGCGAAACAGAACTGCAAATCCCTCTCTAGTCCAGTGCTTCTATACATAATTTAACCCACTGGCCAATTAGTAAGTATTTTTCAACAACTCCAAAACATGCACTCAAGACTAGCCAAACAGACACATGCACTTGGTTGTTTGGGTAAAGCACAACATAAAGAAATCCTTCTATTCACGCTCCCTTAAAATCTAATTAACACTAAAGTGTATGCCAAGACAAACTTGAAAAAGATAAAGACAAAAAGTGTAACTAATGTTAAATAACAAAGCAGTTTAAAAGAGCAATATTTCAATGTCTTACTATCAATTAACTAGCTAAAGACTAAAAATATAAACCAGAAGGAAAACCAAACAGCAAGCTTAGTACAACCCCAGAAAGAATTCCTTGTAATTGAACAGTCAGTCATGCCACATGAAGGAGGGCTAGAAGAATCTTAAGGATTCCATAACTAACAAGGTTTATTATCTAAATTTAGCTGGAGTTTTGGCTAGAGACATTTTATGTCTAAGCCAGTTACTGGGTTGTTCCCATGTTGAGGAATCAGCAAATCAAGTTATTTGTCCTGTTTGATTTTCTCAATTTTTTCTTTTCTGTAGCCAAGATCTTCCCCTGTCATATCTGATCTGTATCATTCTGTTAACATCATGCATTCTTCTCATTCTATTCTCCTTCCTTGTCTTGGAGTAGCCTGCCTTTGCTCCCAGCACCTTCAAGCGTAAGCACTTTGAGGCAGCTAGAAACCTTTTAGAAGAGTTCAGGGTAAAAAATCGCCACTGGCAACTGTGTTCCTTGTTCAAGTTTCGTGGCTTGTTCAGGAACCATGTAGCTCAGTTTGGCTTGCTGAGAAGCCAATTCTCCCCTCCTCCTAATCTTGTATCATGATGTATGTGTATTCTATTCAGGAATCTCCAATTAATTTTTAAAAGTGAGTTCTTGCCCCACGTTGGTTGTCATCTGTACCAGTGAATTAGTTAATCCACTTTGGTTCCCAGCCAGTCTTGAGCTGGATTGTGAATGGAAGACATACACATCAGCTAATTTTGATATGCCTTGACTAGCTCAATGGCTGGACACTTCTAAGCCTCCCCATAGCTAGCACACATGCCCTCCAGTATTCCTGAGTTAGCATCTTTTAAAATCTGTATTTCATCCCGGCTACCGAAGACCCAATCAGGGGAAATGGCCCCTATGGCTACTTTCTGGGAATCATACATGTTGGCAGGCCTTTAAGTCTGTTCTCCTTGCTCCCTGTCATGGCTATTCTGGAACCCCAAGCTCAGAGCTCCACTTGACTCTACACAGGAGTAGTGGGATTAAAGGCATGGGCAACCATGCCTGGCTTTAGAAGAATTTTAAATGAGGGAAAAGAGTGATTTATTTTTAAGCAGTACTGAGACATCTGGCTAATTCTTATGGGAAATGAAGCTGGGTGTGGCAACACAAGGCCTGTAACACCAACACTCAGGACAGAAGGCAGAGCAGGTTCAAAGACAACCAAGAATAAAAAGACCTAGTTTCAAATTAACTAAGGGATGGGAACTGTAGCTCAAAGGTAGAGCACCTGTAATCAATTTTCAGCACCACAACAAATTTGTCTTCGAAAAATTAATAGTTAGGAGACTTAAAAAAAAAATCTTCCAGGTATAAAAACAGCACATGCCTCTTCCCAAAGTTCAAGAGGCTGAATGAAGAGGATAGTAAGTTCAAGGAAAGTCTAGACTCCATAGTGAGTTTGAAGCCAGAATGAACCAAACAGAAAACCTGTCTCAAAAAGGGGGTGAGGTATGGAGAAAATTTTTAATTTTTTAAAAAATTTGGGGGGGGGGGCCAGGAGTCAATTATTCATAATCCCAGTGTAAGGAAGTCATTTCTAATAAAAAATTTCGAGACAAAAAAAATCTACCTAAAAGATGAGCCATGATAATCACAAAGAAAAGAAGGTGGAGTGGGGGGTTAACTTTGAACTAAGAGTTAAATCCCATAAATTTTCCAGCCAATAAGAATATCAGGACAGACCAAACAATGAGAAGGGACCAGATTGAGAGAAAAACCTTAGTTTTAATATATACAACGTTTAAGATGTTACACGTGTTATAATTTCTTCTACCTTTGCTTTTTTCCTGTTTCACTTCATTTTGCGACCCACATTATCAAAATATAGAACTTTGCTTCCGTTTTCAAGTATCTACCCTAAGGAGCTTAGTGGTTCTGATGTGGAAGCATAAACAGCTTGAAGAAAATACACAGTACAGCACAGAAGAGCCATTGAAGATAAGAGTTCTGAAATGATCTGCCAGTCTCTCATTTTAAATAAAGAAACAACTGCAGCAATACAGATCAACACCAACCCAAAGTCTCACTTCCTGGAAGGTTATAAACAGTATTTAAGAAAAAAAAACAACAAAAACAAACAAAAAAAAAAAACAAAAAACCTCTCATTCTTTTAGGAGCTTTTTCATTAAAGAGAAAAAGAGGATTAGCTCTTACAGCAGTACTACCTACCAGTAGAAATGATGAAGACTTTCATAGTTACAGAGAATAATCATCAAAACCCAACTTGTAACAGGAAAGCACAAGGAAAACTTGCTAGGACCACCATGCATTTGAAATCTGTAGCTCTTAAGGTATGAGAATCAGGTATCAGACGTTCAAGGTCAGTTAGGAGTTCAACAGCAACCAGACCCCTCAACAAAAAAATAAAAAGGCTATAGACAGGGATCCTTTTAAAACCATTACCCACTGAATTGGAGGCAGAAAAGAAAGACAGGGAAATTGAGACCTGGAAAGGGGAAGGACCCATCAGCTTGATGGAAGTTCCTGGACAGCTAAGAATTCCAGCCCAATTAACATTTGCTAAGATTGCTTACACATACCAAAGGGCCATGTTGAATGCCTGAATATATGCACTACCACCTTCCTTTTCCAGCCATAAACTTTTACTTCTCTAAGTATCTCACAAAAACTTCACTTAACAGAAAAAGTCTGATCTCCCTTTTGATAATATGATTTCACCTTATCAGACTATAATCCCATCCAAATCAGCTTCAGAGACACCCCAAACCTCTTTACTGAAAGAGAAGAGAAACAGGAGAAGGGATCTTAGCATCAAGCTAACTTCAGAACTACCAAAATTTTGTATGGCTCTTGCTGATACTCTCTCAAAAAAGTCCACACCTACATGTAGGTGTATCTTGTTTCCCTGCACACCTCTGCAATAAAGCCTGTGCTTAAGTCTATGTTAAAATCCTTAACTGAGGTTCCTGCAAGAACTCGTAAGGCTGCAGCAGATGGCAGTACGCAGCACTGTCTCCAGCTCCCAGACCCCACTGCCACTGCTAAAACCCATCTGGAGAATTATATGACCTACGAAAACCCTCAACTGTCAAGTAACCAACTTCAAACTTTTGGTTGTTTAAGACCTCATCAAATGTCTTCCTCTTATGCAATCCACTACAAACTAATGTATACTCCTTACAAAAGAGGAGACAGAAACTAAAACACCATAGTGCGCTCTGCAAACAAACTACCAACTGTATGTAATCAGGAACTAAACAGCTAAAAGCTACAAAACTGAGTTTAGAATGGTAGCCTAGATATAATTAAACTAGACTTACATTCTATAAAAACTCAAACTCTAAATTTCTTGTTAGATCTAAAGTTTCTACTGCCAAATAAGAGCAAATGCTGCTTTCTAAAGTAAAGACAACCCTCAGCCTAATTCTTAACTTTATTTTTTTTAATGATTTATCTGTTAAAAATCTGCTTACTTTTTACCTGTATGTGTGTGGAACTTCGTGACGTGAATTTATATACCCTATATGTAGGGAGAAGCCAGAAGAGCCAACTAGAGTTACAGGTGGTTGTAAGCTGCCACCTGGGTTCTGAGACCCAAATCCAGGTCCTCTGCAAAACCAGTAAGCACTCTTGACTAGCTGAGCCATCCCCAGCTTCCTATAGTGGTTCTGATATTTAAAACCCAATCTATTAAAAACCCTCATTGGTTGAATAGGCAAATGATTCTATGGATAAAGGCAGTTACTACTGCCAAGCCTGCCCACCTGAGTTCTATCTTGAGAATTCACCCCCAACTCCTAGTGGAAGGAGAAAACTAACTTCTAGAAGTTGTCCTCTGGCGTACCTACACACACACACACACCCCTCAAATAAATATAATTTAAAATTTTGGGAGGGGCAAGAGAGACCATGTTGGGCAGCTCACAACCACTTCTAACTTCAGCTCCAGTGGGATTCAATGCCTCTGGCCTCCCCAGAAACCTGCACTCATATAACACACTTCCACATACTTAATTAAAACTAAATACAAGCCAGGTATGGTAGGTAGCTCAAACCTTTAATCCTAAAGCCAACCTGGTGTACATAGCAAGTTCCAAAACAGGTAGGAGTACATAGAGAGACCCTGTCTCAATAACAAAAAATAATCAATTAATCAATAATTAATTAAAAATAAAAACAAGCCAGGTGTTATGGCACACACTTTTCCAATCTCAACATTCAGAAGACAGAGGCAGGCAGATCTCTTTGAAAAAAGTAATAATTGTAAAAACAAAAATAAACCTAGCCTGTAGTTCACAATTATTTTCATGAGCAAGCAAAAAAAACTACTAACAAACTGACACTACTACTACTATTTTTAAATGATGAACCGTTCTTCTTAGTAACTGGCTTATTTTTCTGCTATGTGTTAGTGTTCCTGCATAATATTTTAACATTCTTGTAGATTTGGTACAACAGAGATAATTTTATGTATTTGATTTCTTATCAAAGGTAATTAAAAACAGGCCTAGTTCCTGACTTGAAGCAAACTTGTGAAGTACTGAAGTTGTAAAAACTTCTCTACTAAAAGCACTAGGCTCAGTGTTGGATGTTACTGCACTCTTTCCCTTCATCCTATCAGTTAAAGATCACTGCTGGCATAATTTACACAAGACTAAGGATTTCACTGTTCATGAACTGGTAAAATCACATTAGATTATGACTTGCCAGGCTCTGGGCAATTGATCGTTTATTCAAAAGTTCATCTTCCAGCTCCTGTCTAACTTCCCAGTCTCAAATCTGACAATCAGCATCTCTGAAATCAGGATGCTTCTTAAAAATGAGGGCATCTTAGAATATCTGACAGACACATGTCACCACTTAGGCATGCTTAGACTTTGTTTGCTTGCAAATTTTCTGCAGCACTCAAGTACCATACTAAGGAAGGCTTGAGGCTTCTAAGCAGAAAGCTGTTATCTTCTTTTTTTTTTTTTAAGTTTTTTTTTTAAGATTTATTTATTTTATGTTCATAAGTACATTGTAGCTATTTTCAGACACACCAGAAGAGGGCATCGGATCCCATTACAGATGGTTGTGAACCATCATGTGGTTGCTGGGAATTGAACTCAGGACCTCTGGAAGAGCAGACAGTGCTCTTAACCACTGAGCCATCTCTCCAGCCCAGAAAGTTGTTATCTTCTGACAAAAATCAAGAAAATACTAGCACCAATACTTGCAAAGTAAGTGAAAATTCATGCAAGATATCTGTTTAATGGTGTTTTAAGTAACTTTATTAGTCTGCATTTCCTATCTTGGGTACCCAAATTAAAAATTATTTCTTGTAAGCTACTAAAAACAGTAACTAATCCTCGGAGTAATGTAAGCAACTTTTCTCTTGCAGTTGGCATCATTTTAGGTTATAATAAAATGACATGGACCTTTCAGTAAACATCCAAATCTATCTGTGGAAATAATCTATTCCTCTGAGTTAACTGTTTCTTTTTAAGAACACACTCTGCAACCCAGGCTGGATTTGAACTTGCAGAAACCTTCCTGCCTCAGCCTTCCAAGAACTGAGGTTACAGGCTTGAGTTATCTACCACATTCAAATTATTCCTTGGACTCTAAACCCTAGCTCAACTATTTTGACTTCTTGACCATGGTTTATGTTTCAGCCAACATGCATGTATGTATGATCCACTTTACAGGATTTTCTAAAAGGAAACTAATCAGGGTTCCAATATAGGCCAACACAGGTATCAATCTACTGTGTGTAATGAATTAAGGTTTTTCTCACATCTCTAGAATATTATCTTAAAAACCAATGGGTTTTGTCCCAGAACTGGGAGCAACTTTATGTAAAATAAAAAAACAAAACAAAAAAACAAAAACAACCTGCAAAGGATGGGAGCGCCTTACACTGAGGTACCCCCAGACATTAAAAGCCATGCTAAGGAGCATTTAATGCCACTACTCCATACTTCCAAAACACTACAGCAAATATTCCTTTAACTTTAATGTCTATTAATTTATGACTCAAATCCCTTTATGTTTCTGGACTGTCTGCAATTAAAGATACGGGGGGGTGGGGGGGGGAGCCCTTATCAGAACAAGGAAAAAGGAACACTGAACAGTGACACTACAAGATAGCAGTTTTGCTACTAAAACTGTATCAACTCCACTAGGGAGCATGTAATAAGCTAGAGAACCTAAGAAAGGAAACAAAGATTCCTTTTGAGTTTTCTCAACAAACAAGCCATAATTTTCCCTCTTCTGAGCCTCTTTGCTAGTCTTCCTAGAGCACCCAAGGTTTTGCGGAACAATTCAAGGAGTTCTTATCAATCCAGCTATCTGCATACTAGATGTCACTCTCATTCCAATCCTAGAAATAGAAAAGGTGTGAACCAGTACCAAGGGTACTTAGTTCCTGTATGTGCAAATAAAATAAACTGTTAAACCACTGATTATTTAAAAACCTGGCACTTGAACAGATGTCTATCTTTGTGGGGATGCACTTTTACATTAAGGGAAACGGTTAATATCCATAATATACAGATCTCAACAACTGACCAAAAACATCCCAATAGAAAAACATACTAAAGACCTGGCTAGCTGTATAAGAACAAATACAAACAAAGAGCAAATAAACCTTTCCTAGCTGGGATATAAAAAGAGTTGTCAACTGGTAAAAGAAATATGAAGTGTCCCCCCCCCAAAAAAGTAACTTGTTATTAGAAGCTTTTGTTTTCTGCTATTTTTAAGTTCCTTTCCAACCCATCCTATTCTTTTTTGCACTTATGTTGTATGCATGTATACCTAGGTGGAGATTCAAAAGATAGACATTAGGTGTCTTCACCTTTCTCTACCTTATTATTGAGCCAAGGTCTCTCACTTGAACCCAGAGCTCACTAATTCAGCTCCTCTAGACAGCCAACTTACACCAAGCCTTCTAGGACTCTGGTCCTTAAATTTCTATGGCAAGAATTTTATCCATTGAGCCATCTCCCCAGCCCCTAAATTATCCCTTCCTTTAAAATCTATCCAATAGAAATAAAGATATACTGGGGTAGAGGTGGGGTGGAGGGAGGTAGGTTACTGACAAACACCTGAATTTTATATTCTTAAAAATTGTTATGTAATCACTATAAATTATATTGTACATGAAAAGTCAAGTACATGATTAGTTTTTTATGAGCACACTGAAAAACCCTACATTTGTTTCTCTCTGTGCCCATACATAATGCTAAGGGCATAGAGAGAAATCTGGAATTACATTTATCTGGATATAAAAGCAAGCTTACCTGAAATGGAAGGAACAAAAAACACCATCAGGAGAAAAAAGGAGGGAAACATTTAGACTGAAACAAGTTTGTATAGCACACCAATAATAAACCACACACGCATATGAATGTGTATCACTATACACATAGGTGTATATCCTTTAAAATGTTTGTTGTTAGCAGAGTGTGGTGGTACATGTCTTTAATCCCAGCACTTGAGAGGCAAAGGCAGGAGGATCTCTGTGAGTTTGAGGCCAGCCTCATCTTACAAAGTGAGGCCAGGAAAGCTAGGACTGGTTACACTGAAAAACCCTGTCTCCAAAAAAAAAAAAAAAAAAAAAAAGGAATATGAGAAGTCTATCATTGAGCATTTAATAGCATACACCTATAATCCCACCACTTTGGGAAACTGAGTTAAGGGGCCAGCATGGAGGACTATATAGTGAAACTAATTTTTAACAACAAAAAAATTTGTCTTTAGCCAATGAAAGCAGCTATTATCAATAATAATTGCCTTATGCATTAGCACTGAGCACTTAGCTGTTCTAAACACAATGCAACAAGGATAAGATTGCAGATATCTTCCACTATGTGCACTAATATACGACAGTTCTTGAAATAAAATGCCTTAATGGTTCTACATAGCTACTGAAAACTCAATTTCCTATTACATAGCACTGAAGTTCCAGTTATCCCTGTGTCAGGAAGTTTCTTTTGTGACAATATCAGAACTTATGTCCTTATCAATATATAATGTTTTTTAAAAAGATTTGTTTATGTATATGAATACACTGTAGCTGTCTTCAGACACACCTCAAGAGGGCATTGGGACCCCATTACAGATGATTGTAAGCCACCATGTGGTTGCTGGGAATTGAACTCAGGACCTCCGGAAGAGCAGTCAAAAGTCAGTGCTCTAAACCTCTGAGCCATCTCTCCAGTCTTATAATCGCTTTTTAAAAAAATCATTTAAAATGTTCAATTTGAACCAAATCAGAAAGATGTAACTTTTTACAGAGAACTACTAAGTAAGATGGCACAACAAATCACCTTTGTCCAGAAACCAAGACTAATTCTTTTTCTTATTTAAATATATACTGAAGCTACTATTGGAAATTCCATCAATATTAACAAGAACTCTCCAGTCACTCTCAAAATATATGTGCAAACATACCAAAGGTGAAATAGAAGAGAATAGTTAATAAAAAGAACCTCATACCAAAAATATTTCCAGTGAATAAATGAACAGAAATTTACTCTTAAGTCAATGTGAGATTTGTTAAATCAATTTTACCATGGCTTTCAATCTAAGAGAAAGACAATGAATTATGAACTATATATACACATGCCATGAGTACTGAGATTAACAAACCAATGTTCTACTTTCATTGCCTAATTTTCTTATATTCCAGCTATTATTTTGAAAACCTAGTCCTAGAAAAGTTGCCTCAGCAGTGTGTAGTTTGTTCCTATTCATTAGCTAAGCACCCTGAGCATCGCCACCAAAGAAACCCAAACAAACAAGCAAACAAAAAACACAACACTGATTTTTTTTAAAAGTCTTGATATTCAAAAATATAGGCAAAGCCCAGAATTCCATTTCTAGCATGACCAGAAAAAAATTTTCAACAGGCAGTTCACTTAAATATGTATGTGCACTTCAAATATTCCAAAGTATTGTACATACTCACTAATTCAAAGGTGAGCAACTATGAAGGATGTAATTATCTCAAAAAAATAGAATATGAATCATGTACTTAAAATAGCCATATTAAAAAAGTGAAAACAGGTGAAGTTTTAATTGCTTAAAAACCTGATATACTCAATCAAAATATTATTTCAATACATAACTAGTATTTTAAAAACTATTATGCTTTATATTCTTTTTCAAAAGAATACTACCTCAATTCTGACTAGTATATTTAAGCTCAGTGGCTGCTAGCTACCATCTTGGAAAAGAGTACATTCTTAGAAAGCAAAAGTCACAGAAAACAGCCTAAATCATTTTGCAACATTCATCCCAACTCAGTCTTCCATATTCCCATTGTGTTAGTAATATTTGTACTTAAGGAAATCACACTATACGGCATGGTAGCACAAACCTATAATCCCTGACCCTACCTCAAAATAAAAGTGTGCTGGGGGAGGTGGGAGAGGATATCTATACAAAAAACAAAACAAAAAAAAACCCCTCCAAGGAAGCAAAAACAGACTTGAACCTTAAATGACGTGATTTGTGGAGCTGGACAGGGCTTCAGATTTCCCCAAATGGTGTTAACTGTTTCACTGGGAGACTAAATTAGAAATGCAAATGTACAAAATCATTTAAGAAACAGTCTGAATGCTAAGTACTAACTTGTTAGAACTGGACAATATACAAAACTTCCAAGTATATCAATTTTTACAATGTAAAAATATAAATACAATTATTTCATATTGTGGATGAAAGAAACTAAAACCTCACAACTGCCCACTACAAAATTAAGAATCATTTTCTTTTTTGGTTTTCTGTGTATAATAGCCCTGGCTGTCCTGACACTAGCTTTGTAGACAAGGCTGACCTTGAGAAAGGTCTGTCTCTGCCTCCTGAGTGCAGGAATTAAGAATCATACTTAATAGTGTGATAGAAAACACAATCACTAAGTTATAATCTAGTTAAATTCAGACAGACAAGACTGGTGACCTGAAGGAAAGACCTTTGGACTCTCTATACCTGTGCCACACACTCATCCACAAATACATATACAGTTAAACACACAGTCCATTACTCAAAACTATCATTTAAGGAAGTGTAAGTAAGTATCATAAACTAAGCAACTGGAAGTGAAAACCCTAGAGTTAAGAAGCACTTTAGATAGAGTGTAATCCTGGACAACCTGTATCATCACAATCAGTTCCTTGTATATAAAATTAAGTGCACACTTCCTGGACCAGGTATAGCCATGTACATACACCTTTAGATCCCAACATTCCAGAGGAAGAGGCACATGGATCTCTGTGACTTCCACACTCATCAGATCTATAATGAGTTCCAGGTCAGCCTGTGCTACACAGTGAGACCCAATCTCAAAAAACAAACAAAATCCCCACACAAAACTGTACCTCATGAAGTTCCTAAGTATGCAGGAAATGTACGTGAAAGCTTAACAGAACATCTAATAAATAACAGGCTGTCAAGCTATTCTCCTACAAAATACACACAAAACATGATACATAAAATATATAGGTACATTAAGAAAAATATAGCCAAGACACATCTATTTCTAGACAATATTTTACAGCTTTTGTCTTCAGATGTTTTATTATATATTTCTCCTATAAAACCACAAGCATTTGTTTTTCAAAACTTTATCCAATAGTCAGGTATAGTAGTGCATGCCTGTAATCCCAGCACTGATGAAGTGGCAGCAGGAAGTCATTAGTTCAAGGGCAGTCTCCCAGTCCCCACTAAACATATATCAAGTTCCAGGCTATCTTGAGATATTCCAGACCTGTCTCAAAACAACAAAGATGATTCCAGCTTTCTTTCCCCCTTACAAACAGCCAAATCTGTCCATTATTCCTAAAGATAAAACTTATAAAATGAGTATGGTTGAACAGGCCTACAATCACAATATTCAGTAGGTTAAGGCGGGATTGCAAATTCAAAGCCAACCAAAGTAACATAAAACCCTATCTCAAAACCTAAAAGTTGTTGAGACCATTCATTTCCACTTAAAATTAACATTCACAAAACCTTTATTTTAGATACATACAAATCAAAGTCATCTTAATATATCTGACTGTATTTTAACAAAGAGCCCTACCTAATACTAAGGAAGCCACCATTTCTCCCTCAAATACTAAATCAGGAGTTGTTGGTGAGGAGTTTGACAAGGCTGTTAAAAGGTTAAGTCTACAGTAAACTGAACTTTTTAATAAAAAAGTGTTCTCTCTTTCCATCATGTGGACTGCCCAGCTCAAACTTAAGATTGTCAGGCTTGGCAGCAAGCACCTAGCCACTCTTCTTTTTCTGACCTAGAATGCTGATTCCTGCCTCTACCTCTCAAGGGCTGGAATTTCAGGCATTTGCCACTAGGCTTGACTTTCAATTAAGATTTTGTACTCACTGTAAAGTCATTATGCCATCAACCCTCTACTCCACAGTTAATTTAGTTTGTCATGAGTGATAAAATAACCTACTATGGCACAACTTTATCAATGTGCTTTTATTTTTATTAGTAAGCTTAGGAAAGGAGGAATTATTTATGGATCTATTACAATACTTTGAGATGTGTCAATTATATGGTTAAAGTACAATGAAAGGGCCCCAAATCTCATTTCATCTGTACAAACAGAAAGATTCCTCCTTAGAAACCAGAAACTGAGTGATTTGCTCTACTTCTATTTAAAACTGTATTTACTGTGGAAGTATAAAGGTCAGACATAGAGCATTAAAACCATGGTTCAACTACCAAAAAACTTATGTTTAGCCCAAAACTACACAATGCAACATTATAAAACGTCATGTCATAGTTGAGCACGACATTTGAGACTTGCACTTGCAGAATTCATTGAACTCTTCACTTCCAGAGACTGAGTCAAGAGGATCACAGGAACCCAAGAGGTCCCTTCAAACCAGAGATCCCAAAGTTTAGTGTCATACGAATCAGTTAAAATACATATTAATGATGAAAATGGGCACAATTGGGGGGGGGGGGGCAAGGTAATGGATTATGTGATGATTGGTTTTAATTATTAACTTCAGACATTCTAGAAATCCCCTGGGAAAAGTCTCAATGTCCAAATTCGTACGGTCTATTGTTATGTCTGTGAGGGGGTTATTTTGAGTAGCTGGAAGATTCACCTACTGTGGGTAACACCATTCCCCAGCCAGGAATGAGATGCAAGACTGCTTAAGAGTGGAGAAAGAGAGCCAGGCACAAGCACACATGCATTAATTCATTGCTCTCTGCACCTGGCTAGATGTAATATGATGAGATGCATCAAATTCCTGCTGCCTTGACGTCCCTCAATGATGACCATAACCTTGAATTGTGAGCCTAATAATAAAAAAAAAACCCTTTCTCCATTAAGTTGCTTTTATGGTATTTTATCACTGCAACAGAAAACAAAACTAAGGCTATTAATTGAAATTGGGACTGCGGCAACAGATGCACAACTAAGTATCCTAACAAATCATGCCATTGTTTGGATGGACTATACACAATATACATTACCTCTTCTCAGTCTTTTAGCCAATAGTATAATACATTCTACCTCTCCAAGTTTTCTAAAAAAGGCACTTTGCTTTACGTAGGAAAGCTACAGAAGCAAGTACTTTCTTTCACCAAATTATACCCCAGCACCAAGTGTTTCACATCTTCTGATTGCTTCCTGTCCCTAGATTTAAAGGGCTGCAAAGAGGTATCTCTTATTATAAACACACTGTTAACAAGAGCAATAAGCTTAGCATGTTTACCAGGCTATTATGTATGGATAGTTTGTTTAGTCCATTTAATCAATGTTTAAGAGCAGTGCCTCAAGGCAATGCACTGATTACAAAGATCACAACACGATGATACCTCTCAAACTCTTAAGTGACGATTCACACAGCCAAATGTGTGTAGTCCCTGTATTTCTGGGGAAGTAAAAAGTATAAAAGTTGGTAAATTCAGAATTTCAGAATCACCCATACACAAAAAACTACCACTGAGAAAAAGTACAACAAAATAAAACCATTTGGAGTTCTTGACTCTAAACAACTTCTAGTTTTTACCATTTCCAAAATTCCTTTATCTTCTAAATTAGAAAAAATTAAATTCCTCTATGCTAAACAGAAACCAAGCTCAAACTCTAACATTATTTTGCTTAATTCTATAGGCATGAACTATGGAGACAGGACACCCTAAGAGCAGTAGTTCTCAATCTTCCTAATGCTGGAACCCTTTAATATAGTTCCTCGTGTTGTAGTGACCCCCAATCATAAATTTTGTTGCTACTGTAATTCTGCTACTGTTGTGAATTGTAACATAAATATCTGATATGCAACCCCTGTGAAGGGTTATCCAACCCCCCTGAAAGATGAGCTACAGTTGATGTGCCCTGCTCTAGAGGATAAACGGTCAACAAGGGAAATTTAAAAGATGGTGCAACTAGTCAGTCTATCTATCATAGTGGTAGACAATTGTGTGATTGCACATAGTTGTCAGCATTTAGCACAACATTTATAATGTTTACTTAGAAAAAGGGAAACAAAAGCTGTTTTGCAGTATACAAATTAACCTCATTCTAAAAATTTAAATGACAGAAAATAATAAACTGGTTCTAAGAATTTTTTAATCAAGTGTGGTGAGATACATGCCTGTAATCTCAGCAATTAAAGACAGCTGAGGCAAAATGATGGCAAGTTCAAAGCCACGTCTCAAATGAGGTAAAAGGTATAGGCCAGTAATAGATCTCTTGCCAAGCATGTATAGGGAAGGCACCAGCAGGGGAAAAACACAAGCACAACCCACGTGGATAATTTCACTACGTAAGATATAAAAGTATTTTAGAAAACTGTATTTCAAGTCCCTGATTAACACTGATTATCCACTGAGAAAATAATGAAGTACACCACCTAGAACTTCCATGTGTTTATTATTTACTTCTAGCTAAGGCTCTTTTCCTTTTACCATTTTGACATTCCAAGGTAGCCGTAGTCTGAAGACTACATCTTGTACAAAGTATACATACAATCGATTATAGAAGGAAAACTTTCAAACGTTCAAAATACACAAAAATGTGGCTAATGTCCTTCCCAACCTTTGTCAGTAAAATGGGTGTAGTCCAGTCTAACCATAACCAGATTTGTAGTGTGAGAGAGGGGATGAATAAGCTGGGGTCCTGTGGTACAGACCCGGAACTATAGCTACCCAGGAGGCTAAAAAGGAGGAATGCAAGTTCAAGGCCAGCATGAACTACAGAGTGAGTTCAGGACCAGACTGGACAACTTACTGAGACTATAAAAACAGGGAAAAAAGGCATCAGAGCAGAGCTTTATGGCAAAAAACAAATGCCTATTATACTATGTACAAAGTTCTAGGCTCAATTTTCACTACAACCAAAATCAATTACTAACACTTCAAAGTTCCAACATGGACCTACTTGGTTGTGAAATAACTTTAAAAATAGAAAAAGAAAACAAAACACCAAAAGATTGCAAACCAACTTTATAGGAAGTCAAACTGACTATTGTACTACAGACCAACATAAAATACAGTAAAAGAAATGGTTCTCTATTATCTACACGATGAAGAATAACTTGTTCACTTTTCAATGTGCAAGGAAAAACTGCTTAATCTGTATTACTTAAAAAGTGTGCTGAAAAACAGTGAGAACCGAAACTTTTCCATAGGGTAGGGAGATGATACATACTAATGAACTTTATCTAGGCAGGAAAAGTATTTTTAAGTCCATTCTTTGTGGCACAGCTAACCATATCTGCGATCTTGCAGAGAAGGTAACCACTAGGTTTCAGTAAGAAGTATCTATTCAAATATTGCTTGGATCATTTGTCTGACATCATGTTTTAAACCTGGAACAGCAACGAAGCCAGTTACACGCTAATAGGTCACACTAAGGACTTCAACAGTCATTCTTACTACTTAGTTGGCCACCAGAAGAAACTTTATAATCAAAATTTACAAGACAAAATTTTAAAAAATATATTAATCATTCTTTGTCAATGAGCTACTGCCTATATTATTACCACGTGACAAATCAAATCCATACAGCTAATCAGCAAGCTAAAAAGGAAAAACCAAAACATTGAAAAATTAGGAAATCGTAAATACGAAACAAAACCCTCTGGAATAAAGGAGACATTGAAATGAAAATCTGTGAGAAACCACTTTAAGTACATACAATACTCATGTACTAGAAGAGGGCCTTCATAAAAATAGCCAAGACTCTCAAACATTTGAGATGCTGGCTTGGAGAGTGACTGACAGACAACAGCTGAGGTGGTTTTGTATTGATTTGTTAAGATCCTCGCACACTTTTGGGGGAAAAAAATAAGAAGGGGTCGTTACTATGGAAAAACTGTTCGGCCTTCGTTGTGCCCCCTCCCTCTTTTCCAATAAAAGCGCCTTACAAATTCCTCCACTCTAGAATCCTTTCTGTCTCCGAGGCCAGACTCCACAGCAATGCATGGCCTCTTCTCAAAGGAAACAAAAAGAACCTCGTGGAAGAGGACTTAAAAAACAAAAAAAAAACCACCTTCCCAAGGGCTGAAGAAACGCGTCCCTCCCACCTGCCGCCTGGCCTCGGTTCACCTTTGAACCCTTCCCTCAGAATTCGCTTTTCTCCCAGGCCGAGGGGCGATGAGGCCGCCCGCTCCCCAGGCCTCAGGCACCCCGGCCCGCCGCCTGCCCGGGTTTCCACGCGGGCGCCATGGGTTCGCAGGTCCCCGGGGCTGCACAACACCGGGGAGGCCCTGGAGTCCGCCACTACGCCGCGGGCGGGGCGGAGAGGAGCCTGGTGGGCCCAGCCGCCCCGGGGTCGTAGTGAGCTGCTCGCCTCCGTCCGCGCCCCCCACCCCGCCAGGCCTCACCGGCGCGCCCGCGCCCCAGCCCGCCGCTCCAGCCCGCCCGCCCGCGTCCCGGAGGCCTCGACCCAGGACGCTCCCGGGCAGGAGGCAAGCCAGCACTGGCCGCCTTGTTTCCAAACATAACGGAGCCCGGGCCCCGAGACCGTTAAACCGCGCCGAGGGCAGACGCCAGCAGCACGGACCGGCTGCCCCCCGCCGCCACCTGCCACCGTTCCTCGGCCCCCGGGGTCCCCGGCACCCCTTCACCCCGCTCCCAATTCCCAGCTCCCATCCCCGGCCGCCCCGCGGCCCGTACCTTGTAGAAAGCCCCGTTGGAGCCGCGAACCTCCACCGTCAGCTCCGCCATGTTGGAACCGCAAAGGCTGCTGGGAAGAGATTCTAGAAACTTTCCAACGCGAGGGGAGGAGGGGGGAGGGGCGAGCGCCGCGGGGGAGGGGCGGGCAGGAGGGCGGGACGCTCCCGGCCCGCTCCCGGGCTCTCCGCTAGCGGCGCCGCTCTGCGCGGGTCCTTGGGCGGCTACCCTGCGGCGGGCCGGTCCGCCCACGCCCACGCCCGCGCGGCCCGCCTCGCGCACAATGAGTGAGGCGGACCCGCCCGGCGCGCCACACTGGCCCCAGGAGCCGCGCGGCTGGCGACGCTCCCTACAGGGTCTTCCCGTCAGGAGCCGCGGCCTGGCGGGAGCTCAGGCTCTTCTAGAGCGCGTGGCCGGCCGACGCTCTCAGAAGTCTTCCCACATGGAGCCTCCCCTCTGGAGCCTCAGGCCCTCCCAGTGAAAAGCCTTTCCCAGGACGAACCAGAGGAACGCCGCTACGGCTCGGTGTTTGCCTCAGGCCTCACTCAGTTCACGGGCCTCGCCCCGCGCGAAGGCAGCTCACCACCTGTCACCGACCAAGCACAGTTACCTTAATACGTTATTAAAGGCTCGGGAAACCTAAGCTAATTTCTTTGGGGGGGGGGCGATTTTGTTTGAGACAAAGTTCTATAGGCCAGGTTGGCCTTGAACCCACAGAGCTGCTTCTGCCTGGGTGCTGGGATTACTTTTAAAAGATTCTTTTTTAAAAAACAATGGCGAAGTGTGTTACCCCCCCACCTTAGGTAACACATGAGAAGTTTTACAAATATGATCCAAGGACCTATTGGATTATGTATTGTGTGACTTGACCAGAAACTCCCCTAGCTCTAAAAGCTTTGTGGCACTCATACTTAGTTTGATAAGTTAATACCAACTTCTGAAAGCAAGGCTTTTGGAAATAGTACTTAACGAATTCATTTGTTTGTGCATCTTTTCATGACTGTTTTCTAAGAAACTTGATATATTTGTTTTTGCTTTATTTGGGGCTCCCTGTTTAACCCAGCTAGCCTCAAGTTCACCACCTTGCCTCCCACCAAGAGTCAATTGGGCTAACAGGCTTGTGTTCCTGCTCAGTTCCCCACAGTTATCTGTTACTTTGAGACAAAAGTCTCACTAAACAGCCTAAGATGGCCTTCGATTTACTTACCATTCTTTTGTCTCAACCTCCAGAGTGCTGGCTTTACTGGTGTGAGCCCCCACCCCCAGCACCTTGGTTTTTATAAAGTACATTTTCGTTACACAAGATTAGCCCATTTTAAAATGTACAATTCAGCATCTATCACCATGATCAATATAAAACATTTTCATTACAAACAACAAAAAATAAATAAGTAACACTTGTGCTTACCGTTGTTCCCCAGTTCACCTGAACTCCCTGATTCTAGGACACTCCCCATCTGTTTCCTATGTATAGATTTGCCTAGCTTGATCTCACATATGAGTGGAATCATGTGAGGGCTTTTGTGATTGGCTTCTTTCACTCAGAATATTATTTCAAGGTTCATGTTATAACAATAATGACCAGGTATCCTTTTGTCACAGTATTACACTGCATAAACATACCATGTTAGACTGTTGATGTGGTTTTCTTTTTCTTTTTTTAATATATTTGAGGGTCGGGTGCAGAGGATTGAAACATGGTCCATACCATAACCATATATACTCTGCCACTGAGATACACACATCACTATCTTCTTTAGCCCTTTATGTATTACTCATTTGAAGGCCTATGCTTGTGATTTTGTGGAGAATACAAGATCAGGAATCCAAGGCTATCCTCAGCTACAAGACAAGTTTTGAGCCAGTCTGAGCTACGTGAGACCCTGTCTCAAATCAAAAGAACTCCACTGTTAGCTGAGTCTAATTCTCTTTTAAATGTTAGAAGTAGCTGCTGGAGTAGGTGCCCATATAGTGTCAAACACCTTCAGTTCTAGTTCTCAGAAGGCACAGGCAGGAGATCTCTGGATTCAAGGCCAGTCTGGTCTACATAGCGAGTACCAGGCCAGCTAGAGATACATAGATCCTGTCTCAAACCAAAAAGCTGGAGCAGGAGAGATGGCTCAGTGGTTAAGAGCACATGTTCTTGGAAAAAACTGGGGTTTGATCCCCAGCAGCATGGCAGCTCATAACCGTGTATAACTCCACTTCCAGGATATCCAATGCCCGCTTCTGATCACCGAGACTACCAGAGTCACATACTGGCAGAGACTTATGTGAGTAGATGTGGACTGTTGACACACTATGCCAAAGGACTCCAAGGCCTCAGACCCATGGTACAATTTGGCAAAGCTTACCCATATGGACCAGGCTCAGGAGGAATGGCAAAGTTTTCATTACTGATCAGTATGTGAAAAGACAATCGACTTTGGCTTCCTCCTCGTAGAGGAGACCTACAAACTCCTACTGAAATTAGCTAGCCCCTTTCACTTTATCGTACCTAGTAATAAACACGCTGAGTTCTAGGTTACAGAGATAGTAGAACCCCACCTGGCCTGGCCTTGCTATATGTGTGTTTCTGAGCCTGTCAGTTTTAGTTTTCATCTCTCAATGCCTCTAGTAAGGAACCCAGGATGCAAGGTGCACCAGTCACAGCACTGCTATAAAAATTCATGCTTACGTTTTTGAAGTTCATCTCTATTGGCTGAATACCAAGAAATCCACTTGCTGGCTCCTATTGTGATAACTCAGTGTTTAACCACTGGAGAGATTGTCACACTTTTCCAAAGAGGCTCCGTGCTTGGCCACCCACAGGCAATGTGTCCTCTGACTTTGCTTTAGGAAGGTCTCCCTTTCCCATCTTTCTCTCTCCCTTCCCCTTTCTTGTTTTGGATGTTGCTTGTTTGTTTGGAATAGAACTGCATAAAGTTCTACTTGACCTAACCCAAAGGATTCTGGATGTTCTAACTTTGAACAATAAGAGTTGGTCTTCAGCCCTTGTATACTGAAAGTATTTTAATTTAGACTCCAGCCAACATTTCACTACTACTTTTAGGTAGAGTGGTTCTTATTTTAAAACCGAGCTTATCTAGCATCTAGTGACCCTTGTAAGTTCACAGTGCTAAGAGACAGAAGTTAAGATGTAAACCAACCCTTCATTTCCTGATTCTAACAGTCATATTAGTAATTGCAGCTCCCATAATCACATTTACAACGACAGGTGGCATAAATTTAAAACAACTTCATCATTTACTATTATTACTTTAGTGTGCCTGCATGGGCACATGTGTGAGCGTATGGATGAGAGTTTGGGGAACAACTTTATGGAGTCAGTTGTCTCCTTCCATCTTTACATAGGTTCCAGAGATTGAGCTTAGGTCTCCAGGCAGCAAGCACTTTTACCCATTAAGCCTGCTTGTCCTCCCTCAGTTCCTTTACCAGACCATAGAACACAGAAGTCATTCTGGAATTGTCTGTTTCGATGACATCTCAAATCAGCCAAATGTGTAAGAATTCAGAAGGAGATAGAATAAAGTCGAAGGGTTATACGGAGGAGCATAGCCGACGGTAAAGCAGCTGCAGAGAGAGTCTGTTCCCAGTAGGGTGATTACTTTCCCCACCTGCTGTTGTGTTAATTTGGATAAGAACCTCCCTCGCCTCCACCAGACTGCTAGATTTGAATACTTGGTTCCCAGTTGGAGTAACTCTTTGGCAAGGCTTTGATGGAGGAGGTGTGCCATTGGGTTCAAGCTCTGAGGTTTCAAAGGCTCTGAGGTTTCCCAGTTAGTTCTCTCTGCCTCATGGTTGTGTCTCAAGATTAGGTTCTAGGCTACTGTTCCAGTGCCATGCCTGCCTGGCTGCCTACTGCCGTGCTCCCAGCTGCCACAGTCAGAGTCACTCTCTGAAACTGTAAGCACCACAGAAACTCTTTCTTCTGTAAGTTATCTTGGTCATGGTGTCTTATCAAAGCAATAGTAAAGTAACTAAGATAGAATTTGGTACCAGGGAGCAGACTATTGCATTGATAGGATGGATTGTGTTGTTTTGAGAAAAAATGTGGAGGACTTTGGACTAAGAAAATGGTTGAACGCTGTGAGATTTAACAGGCCATCCTAGAAGGATCTTGGAATACAGTATTGCTGAAGCAATGGGCACTATGGGGGGCCCAGTTCCAATAGTTTCAGACAAGGCAATATAAGCTACTAGGTTAGGAACCATTCTTGTGATATTTTGGCAAAGGATATAGCTGTCTTTTGCCTAAGATCATAAAAATTTAACTGAGGTAAAATTGAAAAGTTTTGGACTAATTTTCTTGATAGAGATTTCAACACAGCCTATAATTTTGACTCTGTCACATGGTTATTAGAAGTCACTCTTATCCAGGTCTACATGAAAAAGAGCTAGCAGAGCAAAAAGAAATGTAGAATGTACAAAGCACTAGGCAATTGGATATTAGAACCAAAGCTTGTGCTGAAAGAGACAAGGAGAGGCCTGATTTAAAAAAAAAAAAAGAAGAAGAAAGAAAGAAAGAAAGAAAGAAAGAAAGAAAGAAAGAAAGAAAGAAAGAAAGAAAGAAGATAAATAAAGAAGTATTGTGTGGGAAGCCATTGGGACGGCTTGGCAGGAATCTGACATTGGCCAAGGACAAGGAATTGGGCTTTAGACAAGAATCTGACTTTGGGCCATGACAAGGAAGTAAGTTCAGGCAGGAGTCTATTTTTAGGCTAAAACAGAGAAGTAAATTCAGTCAGGAATCCTAATCTTAGGCTAAAACAGAGAAGTAAATTCAGTCAGGAATCCTAGTCTTAGGCTAAAACAAAGAGGTAAGCCTCAGGCATGAATATGACTGTGGGCTAGGACCAGGAAGTAGGCTCAGATACTTTGTCATCCTGATGAGACCTTAGAACCAGCGATCATGAGAGTGATCGTGGGGTGATCACGGGACTCTGTATATTGCCCGGGTTTGTTCCTTGACTGTTTGTTTCTATTGTAATGTTGGTTCCTCAAACCTAGAACTGACCTAAATACTTGCATGTAATTAAAAGGGTTTAAAAGAAAAGTTGAATTAAACAAACCTGCCTTCAGCCTCAGAACTGGCTGGGGTCATGCTGCAATTTTGTCTAACCGTCTCTTTTCTTTTAATCCTCACTTCTGTGCTGGAGAACCTGTTGACTGACTGAGCGGGCTTGGTCAGTATTGTCTTATAAAATATTAATAATTAAGCTTAACTCTGTATAGCTTTAACTGAATGAGACTCAAACTATGATAGTCTTTAATTAGGTTCTGCACAATTACTGGGGGATTACCCTTAATCTAAATCTCTAAAACTAGTCTGGCTACTACCCCAACTGTGCTCCTCAAATACTGGCTGTCTAAAATTCTCTGAGTTATTCCTGCTCCAGCAGTCTGATGTGCTGGGGAGTCATTTCACTCTGACACATCCTGCTGGTCCATCATAACTCATAGAGGCCTCCTCTCCTCTCCCCTCCCCTCCCCTCCCCTCCCCTATCCTCTCTTCTCTCCATCCCTCCTCCTCCTCCTCCTCCCCTTCCTCCTCTTCTTCCTCCTCCTTCTTCTCTCTCTTTCTCTCTCTCCTCTCTCTTTCTCCTTGTGGTCCCTACCTACAACCTCCAGCTCAGTAACTCAAACTCCTCCTCCTTCTATTCTCCCCAGTAATTGGCTGTTGTTAATTTTATTTAGCCAATGGTTTTAAACTGTGTGTGAGGATCTGCTCATCTTAGAATAACCAGATCTTGGGGTAATAAAGAAGAAATTTGTTTTCTTTGGAGACTAAGTTGTGTCATATGATGTTTTTCTGGAAACTATCTTATGAGAGGATGTCTTGCTGAGAACAGACATGTGTTTTTCTGGAAGCTGCCTGGAAAAGGGGTATGTGATGTTTTGCTAGAGCAGATGCTTGAGAGAACATGTGATGTTTGGAAACAGTATAAATATAACCCAACTGACAGTGGGCCACACTGTGTGGTATTGGTTCACCTTGCCACTTTTGGCTAACACTGGTCTTTGCTGATGACACTGTAGTGTTGGTTTGCCTTGCCTTCTCCTCTGGTTGTCATTTGTTGTGACTTCATAGAGAGAAACAGACCAATAACTTCTGGTGGTCCAGTTTCTTGCCACTTTTGGGGATTTGGGTTGATTAGACGAGCCTCTCCTTTTCTTCTCAAAAGAACGACTGTTGCTGTTTCCTGTGAACTGAACTGCTGCTACTCTGGCAAGGAAGATTGGGATTTCCCCAAAGAACTATTTCTAAACAGGTCCACATCCTCTTTTGTCCTATTAACCTTTCATTTCTTCTACCTCTGGTGGGTGGTGAGCCAGACGGGAGGTTAAAGCATTAAAGTTACCTTATTAAATTAGATTTTCAAAAATATAAGCCTACAGGGTACAGAATTTAACATTTGAATACAAGCAGCACCAGACCAACCCCTACCCAAATAGCTTCCAATGTGTAAAAAGAAAAGGCCTGGAAACTTCAGTCCTTAAAACAAGAAAAAGGTTATACAAATGTGTTCAAGGAGCAGGCTCCATCTCACAAAAGCAGTCAAGTCTGGCAGTGTTGTTTATGTGGTCAGGCTTTAGAGTTATGAAAGATTCAGGAATAAGGGGGTTGTGGAATCTTTCTCTAAGTCAGTATTTGTCAACTTGTAGGTCTCGACCCCTTTGAGAGTCCAACAACCCTCTCACAAGGAGTCATCTAAGACAATTAGAAAATACAGATGTTGACATTGCAATTTATAATAGTAGCAAAATTACAGTTATGAAGTAGCAATAAAATAATCTCGTGTTTGGGGCTCACCACAGCATGAGGAACTGCATTAAACCATTACAGCGTTAGGAAGGTTGAGAACCATTTGCTCTAAGGTTATGAAGGAGGCCAGGCATGAGGCAGGAGCGTACTTCTGTGGAGGTTCTAAGAGGTCAGAGGTCAGTTCATGAAGCTGTGAAATTGAAGCCTAGATTGTATGGGAGACCCCAAGGTGTTGGAGATGCCAGAGCCATGAGACATCTGCCAAGAAGAATGACAGACAGGGAACAGAACCAGTCCAAGAGAGGAGTGTTGCATCAGTAAGGCCTACAGGGCAGAGTCAGTTAAGCCCTTTTACACTGGACACAGAACTTCAGGATTTGGTGCTTGCCCTGCTGGGTTTTGGTCTTGCTTTGGTCTAGTATTTTCTTACAATGCCCACTTTCCTCTCTTTGGAATGATAATATAAATTCTACACCATTGAATATTGGAAGTATGTAATTTGCTTTTTGATTTTGCAGGAATTAACTTGAGGCAATTGAGAGATTGCATTGAATCTCAGAAGAGACTTTAGACTTTGGACTTTGAGCTTTTAAACAGTTTTGAGACTGTGAAAGACTTTTAAGGACTTTTGAAGTTGGACTAAATGCACTTCGTATTATGATGTAGCCATGGTCTTATGGAAGCCAGGAGGTGGAAGGTAGTTTGAATGAAAATGGCCCCTATAGGCACATATGTTTTAATACTTGGTCCTAACTCAGGAGAACTATTTGTGAAGGATTAAGAGGTGTTGCCTTGTTGAAGGAGATGTGTCACTAGGGGTGGGCTTTGAGCTTTCAAAAGTCCATGCTAAATTGATTTTCTATTGCTGTGAAGAGACACCCTGACCAGGGCATCTTATAAAGGAAAGCATTTAATTTGGAGTTCAAAGTTCCAGGGGGTCATAGAGTGGTGGTAGTAGGTCTCTGACATCACCACGGCGACAAGGAGAATAACAATTTGTGGGAGGCAAGAAGGTAGTTTGGTTGAACATGATTCAGTAGCAGGTATTGGTTTAAACTTTGGGAGTCTGACCCTAAGTAGTTTATTTTAGGCACATTAAAGCACACCACAGTTTGGTGAAAACTTTCCTGGTGGTCATTAGCTCAATCCCATGTGTACAATAAAGTTTAAGTTATGCCTACATTGCGATTTTTTGTAAAGTATATAAAGATAGGTTCTATAGATTGACTACATGTGACACCTTCTGTAAAGATGTGTTACATAGATTGACAAGCTTATGGTAAGCCTCCCACAGTAGAGTCCATGACTACCATGGCAGGAAGCATGGCAGCAGACAGGCAGCTATGGCGATGGAGCAGTAGCTGAGCACTTATGTGCTAAGACAATAATCACAAGGCAGAGAGAGAGAGAGGGGAGGGGGAGAACTACTGTGGAATTTTGTGGGCTTTGAAACCTCAAAAAAAAAAACTCCCATTGACACATCTCCAACATGGCCACGCCCCCTAATCCTCAAACAGTTTCACCAACTTTAGAGTAAGCATCCAAATATATGAACTATGGGAACCATTCTCATTCAGAGCATCACATATGCAGTTGCAGTTCTCTCCCTACCCTACCCCAACTCATGGTGTGTCTAAGATATAAACTCTCAGCTACTGCTCTAACACCATGCCTGCCTGCTACCATGCTCCCTTCTATGATGGTCGTAGACTGATGCTCTGAAATGTAAGCTCCCAGTAAACTCCTTTATCTATAAGTTGCCTTGTTCATGATGTCTTACCACAGCAATAAAATAGTAAGTAAGACAGCTATGTAGATGGAGTCTGTCTTAGTTAGGGTTTCATTGCTGTGAAGAGGCACCATGACCATGGCAACTCTTATAAAGGAAAACATTTACTTTGGGCTCACAGTTTCAGAGGATTAATATGTTATCATCATGGTGGGAAGCACAGCAGCATCCAGGCAGATATGGTGCTGGAAAAAGAGCTGAGAGTTTTACAACTTGGAGGCTGCCAGCAAAAATTGGATGTGTTTTTACACTGAGCATAGCTTGAACATTTAAGACCTCAAAGCCCTGCCTTCACAATGACATACTTCCTCTAACAGGGCCATACCTCCTATAATTAGCCCTATTATTATTTTTTAAATTGTACATTAAACTGAACTCAAAGTGAGGTTTTAGTTAAGTAAAAATTGTAGGAGGCACAATTGCTTTGGACTAAACCCCTGTACTAGGCCACACAGACAAGCTGACAAGCAAATTGGAATCACCCACACTGAAGCTCCATGTCCTTAAAGCAAAGCTCAGTTCTTGACTGACTCATCCAGAAGCCAAGAGGCCACATTCTCCAGCACTCCAGAGCCTGGAAGGTGGGGATCTCTGTTTCAGTGGTGACCTTTAATCATTATGGAAGGAAGCCTAGACTAGTCTGATGCCCGCTTGTCATTTGTTGAGTTGGCTGATTTTGTTTGAATCCCTCTGTCCCCATCACAGGAGGGAAATGACCGAACTGACTGATCTTTTTGTGCTTTGTCTCTGCTCTCTCCACACCTTCTCTGTCTATAAGACCAACTCGTTTGCTCAGCTCATTAAATGCAGCATTTGCTGTAATTTATAGAATGACGTAATGGTTCTCAATTCTAAACTCAATAAAGTCAAGAGGAACTGAAGACTATGCTCCATTGGTAAAATGCTTGCGGTGCAAACAGCGGGACATGAGTTCAGATGTCAACACTAGTGTAAAAGCTGAGCATGGCCGTGAATGCCTGTGGTTTCAGCACTGGGAGTCAGACATAAAAAGGATACCTTGGGCTTGCTGCTCAGTCAGCAGAGCCCAACCAGTGACCTCCATGTTGAGTGTGAGACCCTGTCTCAAAAACTAAAGTGAGGCCCCAGGATAGCTCAGTGAAAGCACTTGCTGCCAAAGCCTGAACACTGGAGTTTGATTCCCTGAAACCTCAGTGGAAGGACTGACCCCTGAAATTTGTCCTCTGTTCCCCTAACCCCAAGTGTGCTGTGGCACTCGTGAGCCTCCACCATATATATATCATACACACACAGTAATAAAAAATAAGTGGGAGACATTTGAAGAAGTCATCAGATGTCAACTCAAAGATGTCGTACACAAAGGTGGTGATGAGGATGATGGTTATATGATGATGAAAGTGATAATTATGATGATGATAACAACAATGATGGTGGTGGTGATGATGTTGATTGATGATTAATGAGTATATGATGATAAAAATGATATGATGATGATGATGAGGAGGAGGATGACTATGATGGTGGTGATAATACAACCCAACTTTAAACTATATGTGGTCATTTTTCTCTGTGTGTATGTGAACCCAGGCTTACCATAGAGAAGTACTTGTTTTTCTTTTTTTTCTTAGGGTAGGGTCACAAAGTCTCCTCTTTAGAGACAGAGTTTCTTTTACTGCATAGCCCAGACTGGCTTCCAACTTATGATGCTCTGGGCTCAGCCCCCAAGTACTATGTACTACCATACCCAGATTATTTTCCTTTGCTACCTATTCACACAGCTCAATAAACACAACACTAGATTTTGACCACCTTTGTGACAGTATTTCTACTTTGTTGTCTTAATGAAATGTTATTTTGAAATGTTACAGAAGATGGGAAAATTGCAGTCTTCACATCTGCAAAAATAAAAGAATATACTACCCACTACCTTGATTTTAAATCTTCCTAAAATAGTACACTTGAAAATAAATTAAATTTGTCTAATTGAGACTACACTGTGTTTTTTTCCTCAAGAAGTCAAAAATTGAGATGTCTAAAATAACTTTTGAGTTTTCAAAAAACCATCTTCTAGAACAAGCTGTGCCTAATTTTGAAAAGGCTAATCAATGGCTGGAGAGGCATAATTTAAAATAGGCGCTTCAACAGGATCAACCCCTGACCTTCAAATGGGGCGGGGCGCTTCAACAGGATCAACCCCTGACCTTCAAATGGGGCGGGGCACTTCAACAGGATCAACCCCTGACCTTCAAATGGGGCGGGGCACTTCAACAGGATCAACCCCTGACCTTCGAATGGGGCGGGGCACTTCAACAGGATCAACCCCTGACCTTCAAATGGGGCGGGGGAGGACCTTAGAGACTCATTGCATAAACACTGTCCACCTTGTGATTTCGTGAGCTTCTGGGTTGGTGACCAGTGAGTGCTGAGTGTTGGGAGCATGATGTACCCACTTACCAGGCCACCTGTCATTTTTCTAGTTTGGACTATGTGTGACTATTATTAGCATCAGTCCGAAAAGGCCTGGTTATTTAACATAGATGGGGGAATTGGCCTAACAAAAGCACAATCTTCTTCTACTGTTTCCATCAAAATCTGTTCCAAAACCAGGCAAGAGTTGTTCATAGGTTCCATCTCACAGAGGCAGAATGATCTCTGAATGTGTGGCTAGCCTAGTCTATACAGCAAGTTCCAGGCCATTTAGGGCTACATAGTGAGACCCTGTCTCAAAATTTAAAATAAATTAAAAAAATATTTTCTAGCAGGACAAAGGTTTAAGCATAAAAATAATAATGGATATTGTACAAGTAGGCACAGGCCTATAGTACCTCAAAAGGAGGCTGAGTCCAGTGTACTCAAGAGCACCTGAATCTGCAGGTATCTCACCCAGTACCTCACAGAAAGCAAGGAGGTATTTACATGTAATCTATATACACTGTCCTTTATAATTATACAATTTTTATTACATTTATTTTTGTTGGGGGGACAGGTGCACTATATAGGACATTTGTAGAGGTCAATTCTCTTCATCCACCATGTGAGGGGATCAAACTCAGGTCATCAGGCTTGGCGACTGTTGTCAGATATCCACCAGAGAAAACTACTCAGATGCAGGTTTGAACCAATAAAAAGTCTTTATTGGCCAGTTGGTGACGACTTTGTGAACTACCGAAGCTAAAATGCAAGGTTAGCACATTTAGAGAGCATCTTAGAACTGGGGGTTTGATAAATTAGGTCTTTGTTTTCATTTTGGTAGGTGGGGTTGTCCATTACATGCTGAGTTTTATGGCCTGAATGGTATTTCCATCATAGAGTCAGTTGTACTAAGGTCTTGGGACTTCCTCAGGTCTGAGAAGCTGCTACAGTGACAAGCACCTGTAGCTGCTGAGCCATCAAATCCCTGCATTATGGGCAGTAAATCACCTCTTCGGAACGTACAGTAACCAATGCAATATAAATGCTATGCAAATAAGTTGTTCCAGTGTCTTGCTTAGAGAATATTGATAAGAAAGTTCTGCAGGTCCCAGTTCTGACACAGTTATTTCTGAAATGAGGTTGGTTGAAACCACATGGAACCCATAGATATAGAAGAGGCTCAGGTAATACAAAGTCGTTTTTCTTAATAATTCTTGGGATTAAACCCAGAACCTTGTACATGTTAACACACAATCTTACTGAAGTAGAATAAGGTCTGAAAGACCAATTATTGGATGTTGATTTCTTGATCTCTTTAGTTACTTAAAACACTGTTTCTATTGCCTACTTGCCAAGCCTGACTTCACTTGCTACCTAGAACGGAATGACCTGGAGAAATAGCTGAGACAATGGGCTGTTGCCCTTAGCAACCTGCTGACTGACCTGTGAGCCTTTGTAAATTCTTACTTGCTTGCCCTCCCCACCTTGTGGTTTTAGAATTCAGAATGGGAATATAAACTTGACCTGAGAGGAAGCCTTTCAGGAACTGTCCTGGCTTCTATCCATCGGTGACATCTTGTTTCCACTCTCATTGGTGCCATGGTGCTTATTCCAGAAAGATTCCTGCAACATCACTACTGTTTGGGGGAGATTTTATCCTCTCAAATCACCTCTGCCATACCTCAGCACCCAGAAGCCACTGCTCAAGATTGGATACCTAACTAAATATTTTAAACTTCTCACCAGGAGAAAACTTTCCACGTGCATAATCAAAAGACGACATGGCAATATAAACCATATGAAAGAAAAATGGTTGGTTCTTTAAATAAACTTTGTTATTATTGCTGTATACCTATCCATGATGTTTGATGGCTGCACATGCCACACCATGGGTGCAGAGGTCAGAAGATAAGTTTGGGAAGTTTGTTCTTTCCTTGTACCTTTATGTAGGTCCCAGAAGCTCAGTCCAACAGCAATCGTTGAGCCATCTTGATGGCCCAAATGGCTATTTCTTTAATGCTTGTTTTTATTATATTATTTTTACATATGTGAGTATTTTGCCCAAATGTATGCTTGTGTATCGCATGCATGCTTGGAATCTGCAGAGTGTGAAAGAAGGGGTAGGGTCTCTTGAGACTGGAATTATAGATGGCTGTGAGCTAACATGTGGATGCTGGAAATTGAACCCAGGTCTAATGGAAGAGCACCGACCAGTGCCCTTAATGGCTGCGATAAGGAGTGACATTGGACACATGGCCATCTCCAGGTAGCTCAGTCTTCTGATAGACCAAGTTGCAATCTGCTTAATGATACCTTTGATTTTAGTACTTGATCTTAGGAACAAAGATCTCTTCTAAATCATAATATAGAAAAAGTCTCATAGGAAGTTGGAGGAAGGACCTAAGTAATAGAAAATCCACGATGATGACCAATAAACATAATAAAAAGGCTCACCTAAACCTTCAACAGATGAAACACATGTGAGAACATTGCTCCAACTCTACTTCCTCCCTTTTTGGTTGATGACAATTATAAAATGCTATATTGATTCACAAAGGAATACTTTTGCTGAACATCTCTGAAGATATATTTTAATTGTTCTTGCTATTTAAACCATTAATACAACTTGTAAGCATTTACCCCACATACGTACTCAGTAAGTTTAAAAGGAGTTTTCTTGGTAAGAATGATCGTGCAGTCACAATAAGGGAGGAGGCACAGGAGAGGGAAAGAGAGGGACTGAGGGAGAAAGGCAAGGAGCAAACAGCCTAACCCTGGCAGAGAAGAAATTGAAATAAGCTTATCCCAGGAGTACACATGTCAAAATGCAGTGTTCACATGTGTGGCATTGGCAAAGAGTAGAGAAAATATGTTATACTTACAAAGTAAACAAGTTTATTAATATAATCGAATGATACACCTCTGTTAAAAGGAAAGGAACAGAGCCACAGCTGAACAGGCACTGGGATGTGGTAAGGAGCTCAACAGAGCTGCTAGGGCTCGTCACATTTTTGAAATAAACAGTAACACCTAAATTATACAAACGAGCATCTCAAGGTAGCTCACACTCAGATATTACATCAAGCTGCACTCTGTTCAAAGATTTCATGGTTTTGTAAGCACAGTGTTTTAGTCCTTGAGGTGACAAAAGTCACAAGCCAGTGTGGTCAGGAAGTAAAGGGGGTGTGGTCTTTCTTGTTAGAGCCTTACTAACATCTGCAAAACCCTAAAACCTCTGTGACATTCTTTCTGCTGGGGAGCCTGTTACACACAAGAACAGGGTGCAGAAGAGGAATCAGAGGAGCAATCTGCCAATCAAAGTATAAAGACCACAGGATCCATCGTGACTGAGAGTCCACGAAACATAGCTTTAGCCAGTGAGCCGTTCTTTATCCACCAATCCATTTTCTGAAAAGCCCTTAGACCACACCCGGGGCACACAGTGCACTGTGCATGGGTGATGCCAACTTTATTCATTTACTTATTTTTCTTCCCTCCCTCTCTCCCTCCCTCCCTCCCTCCCTCCCTCCCTCCCTCCCTCCCTCCCTCCCTTCCTCCCTCCCTTCATCCCTCCCTTTTTCTTTCTGCTTATCAAAAAGGTTTCCAGCATCCCAGAATGGCCTTGAACTCTCCTCGTAGCTGAAAATGACCTTGAATAAGCAGGTAGCTTATTCGCCAGCTATAAAGCCCCTTGCTGCTTGCTGTTTCTCAAACCTCCAGTCCCACCTTACACCCTCCACTGCCCAATCACAGGCTCTAGTCTTTTATTGACCAGTTAAATCGGGGAGAAGGTTCACATGACATCATTTGAGCACATGAGCATCTGCTCATCTGGAGCAATCACATCTTCAGGAACCAGTTTTAGCTACAGGATACAAGCAGCATCAGACTGACCCATAACATTTATTTTTATGAGGCCAGGCACAGTGGTATGTAGCCTTAATCAGCATTCAAGAGGCAGAGGAAGGCAGATCTCTGTGAGTTCCAGAGCAACATACTGAGATCTTGTATTATCTAAAAAAGACTGAGAAATTTTTACAATTATTTACAACATTTTCAATATATGTTTCTATAGCTTTGCTTATTTAAAGGGAGAGAGCCATTACTAGGCCAACATTTACTGAACACTTACATCAATCCCTTAGTAGTGCAATGTACTTGGGTTTACTCCTTGTTGTTTTCCTTCAGGTTTTAAAATATTCAGAATGGTCCAGCAAATCATTTTATGATCCAATAATAATTCAGAACTCCCGGTTTCAAAAAGCAGAAAACACTAATAAAGATTTCAACTAAATGAGTCTCATGCTTAATACGATTCTAACAGTAAAAGGTTTCCAGAGCTTAGTCGTAATTAAAGGCTGACTGAGAGAACACAGCAGCTATCTATATGGTTTCATCGAACCCTCTCATTACCTCTTTAACATAGACATTATTATGCTATATTTTGCAACTCAACAAAGGTATATAGCAAATAAAGAGTCAAGTCAGTATTCATCTCAATCTTTCCGATTCCAAAGTTCATGCTCTTCACTGTGACATGACAACATCTTCATGTAATTACAGTTAATTAAGGGGGAACATGACTGAGAGTTAGAGGGGAGGTGCTTCTTAGGAAGAAATGAAGAGGAAGTTAGTGAAGTACAAAAATGGGCCTGGGGGCAATGCTCAGCTAATAAAGCGCTTACCCAGTAGGCAGGAAACCCTGGGTCAGAACTCGTGTTCTTCGAAAGACCAGGTATGGTTGTCCAAGCCTGTTACCCAGCATTGAGGCGGCAGATACAAGAGGCTCCCTGGGGCTGTTGGCCAGCCAACCTAATGAAGGAGCCCAGGGCTCAGTGAGAGACTGTCTCAAAAATAAGGAGAGCAGGGCTTTAGGGACAACATCCAGTGTTGACCACACACGCACACACACACACACACACCACAGAGTGATGTAATAGTGTGAGTTTATAATAAGGACTCTAAAACTAGAAACTAAGCCTTGAGAGTGGAAATGGAATTTGTTCAACTCATCAGCCCCCAACATACGAGGCCTTGGATAGTGGACCTCAGTCTACATCCTTGATGGAGTACACAGCAGACTTTTTCTTCTGGAAAAATTGCATCTCTCCTTTTCAGTTTTTAGGGTTGTTGTTGTTGTTGTTTCGAGACAGGATTTCTCTGGCTGTCCTGGAACTCACTCTGTAGACCAGGCTGGTCTCCAACTCAGAAATCTGCCTGCCTCTGCCTCCCAAGTCCTGGGATTAAAGGCGTGTGCCACTACTGCCTGGCTCAGTTTTTAGTTTTATAAGAGAACATTCTACCAACAAGAGAATCAATTGTTTCTCCTGGTATTTCACAAATACTTGAAATGACCATCCCTGACCATTTTTCGTTTGGCCAGACATGACTAGCTAATCTGTTACTTTGCCATCTCTCATGTCTCTGAATAATCAGTGCACATGTCCTGGTTGAAGGCGTGGCTCCCTTCCTTCTTGTGGTACTTTTCTCACAACTATTTTCCTTGGGGCCTGATGTCCCAATAACTCACCATTGCTGTCCCCACAGTGTCCCTTTGGGAATTTTGATACACTAGTATTTTATGTAAGTCATTCATTCTGAGCTGGGCTATTTCTGTGATATCCCCCCACTTTCTCCGTGTTATTTGTGTGTTGGGATAGTCTGGGCCTTGTATTTTGATACTAATTCCCCTTTCCTGGGAAGGGCTGCAGAGGAGGAGTGAATCATCACACAGGTGAATTCTAGTGAATCTTCAGCCCATCTTAATTTGTAAAATAAAGGCTGGAGCCGGTGATTGGGCAGAAGAAGGGGAAGTGGAGAAATAAAGATTGGTGGGAAGAGAGCAGAGAGGGAGAGGAGAGAAAAGGACAGAGGAGGACATCTGGGAAGCAGGAGGTAGACGGACAAACGCAGAGCCTGGAAAACCCTCAGGTTATAAGTGTCTCATAGCTGGGGAATAGAGTAGTGAAGTGGTGAATCTGCCCAATCGAGGCTTGCAGAATATATTCATAATTATTGAGTTGTGTTTCCATTGACCGGTCCTATTTGGGTTGGAGATTTACCGCAACATTTGTGGTATTTTGTTTTCATATTTACTTACTCATTTTGCTTCTTTGTTATTGCATGTCTAGGCTGACTTTGAACTCCTGACCCTCCTTCCTCCACCAGGGATCCCAGGTCTGCCCACCACACCCAGATAGTCTCTCATTCTTACCGTGCTCACTGTCTGGTTGCTGCTAACTAATTCATTAGACTGCTAACTAATGTTTCTTTTGTCTACTTTAAAACTGTGCTTTGCTTTCTTTCTAGTAATAATAATTCTTTCTAATAATAATAATAATTTCTTTCTAATAATTTTTTCAAGTTCTTTATTTGGCTTTTCTTTTTGTTATATTATTAATTTCTAGATAGAATTTCTATCTTTCATTTGTTGTTATTTTGTTTGTGTGGTGTGTGTGGTGTTTGTGAGGTGTGGTATGGTATGTGTGTGCATGTGTTTGTGTGGTGAGGATGTATGCATGTGATGTATGTGGTGTGCGTTTGTATGATGTGGTATGTGATTAATGTGTGTGTGATATGTGATGTGTGTATGTATGTGTACATGTGCAAGTGTATGTGTGCAAGTTATATGTGTTGTGTACGGTATGTGTAATGGGGTAATCTTGTGCCATGGTGAGTGTGCGGTAGTCAGAGACTGTACGGAGTTAATTCTTCTTCCACCACGTGAGGTCAGGATATCAAACTCAGACTTGGCTGCAAGCACCTTCACCTACTGAGCCATCTTGCTGGCCCTACTTTCAAAGGTTACCTGTAAAACAAAACAAAACAAAACAAAAAGTAAGAAAAAGTATTTTCAAATTTTACTACATATTTCTTGTTTTGGACATTAATTACCTTTGCTAATTTTGATTTTATAGTTTCCATGAGGCACTTTGAAAGGTAACTACAAATGATGCGGGCTTTAGATTTGTTTAAAGTATTTGGGATGACAAGTAAAATTACTTAGAAACGCAGGCAAATTTAATTGCACCCACCCCTAATTTCCTATACAAGAGGAATTTAAAGCCAAAAATAAAAAACATAAAAATAAATAACTTTAAAAACTGTCACTGACTAATGCTCTCACAAGTTAATAAGAGGATAGGGAATTGGTTTTCTAAAACATTTTTAAAGGTTATATTTCATAATGTTATGAAAGGTGCATCAAAGAAAATTATTCTAAAACTCTACAAAGCATAGCAGAAGCACAGCTCTGGTCGATTATGATAAGAGAAGTTGGGTAGAACCCATCTGATCTGCATGTGAATTTGATTAAAATGTTTTGCTTTAAGTACACATCCGAGTGACGTTATGAGGGGGGCTTCTCACACAGGGACACATGGATGACAGACAGGGAGAAGATGGCTGTTCTACTGAGTTGCTCGGGCATTCTTTTGTTTTGACATTTTTCATTGTTGTATTTTTACATTTAGCAAAACATTTCACCTGCTTTAACTAGTTTGTTTGTTTTTGCTTGCCTGCTTTTCTTTTGTGAGTTTTTCATTCTGTTCTCTGAAAAGTAAAAATGAGTTTAGAAGTAGCCATAATGCACACCTGTGGTTTCAACACTTGGGAGGTGGAGGCAGGATGGTCTGGTTCAAGCTGGACTGGCTTAAATGAGACCTTATCATGACAGACAGACAGAAATGCAGCCAGGGTGACAGCCCACTGCCACAAGGAACCCACCAGGAGCAAGACACATAGGGGAAATATCGAATGAAGTTAGGCACTAAGCCATAAGTCTGTAGCCTGTACCTCCAGCACGCTGGAGGCTGAGGCAAGAGAATTTGGAATTCATGACCAGCCTGAGCTATTTAGTGATGGCTAGTCTTGAAAGAAAAATAAAGCCATACTATTATAAAATACTCTTTTTTAAACTTATACTTTTTTTTTAAATGAGGATTGGCTTAAATTTTCTCATAAAATCCAGTAAAGCAACTTGTGTAGGAGAAAGGTGAGAGAGCTCAGTGATGACCTCCTATAAGCAGGGCTGTTATTCCACCCCACTTGGTTTTCTGAAAATCATATGACATTACATCTTTCTTTTCTGTTCTTGTTTTATAAACAGTTTTCAAAGAGGTTGTGAAATCAAAACATTTTTTTTCCTGCTAATTATCTTCTTAGGGAAAAGTGCGTCCTTGGTAAATGGTGTTTCTGGAGAACAATTATGAATTTTGTCTTCTTGATCCTTTAGGCAAAGGCACTGCTTGAGGCAAAGCCCTAGGTTTGGTACCCAGCCCTTAACAAACAACAACAAACCCCAGAAAACACCAATGATGGCAAAGGGACCTGTTTTCTAGACAAAAGTACTGTAAAAGTTATTGTTTTGTTTCTGTTTTTATCAATGCAAAACTATCTGTATGTGGAATGGAGCCTTGGGAGCTGGGTGAGTACTCCCCATTCCAAACGGGCTCTGGTTTCAAAGTCATAGCATTCAGTAATATTCCTGCTTTGGCCTTCCAATTAGCAGAGGTTATGCTGAATACCACTATGCCTGGCTTCTTAATATGTGCCTTTAAGTGATAATATTTAATAGTGAAAATTCACACACATGTCGAGGTTTGGCTCTCTGTACAAGAATTTATCACACTCGTACTGTGTGCTCGTCTGATGTGTGGGATATACAGTTTCTGATCTTTTTAAGCTTGTTCATGACTAGTGACTAAGCATAGGATTCATCATACAGTAAGGGAGGCCTCCAACAGAGATGGGTTGTGTTCCACTACAGCCCAGAGCAAGGCACACTCACATAGCCTGAAAGGAGGCCTTGCATTCTTTTCAAGAAGAAGCAAAATTCACATTTTATTTTTTAACTTAAAAAAAGAAGGTAGTGAAAAAGGTGAACTTGGAAATTTCAAAGCACAGTGAGGAAAGCAATGAGGAAGGTGGGTTCGTGTTACCAGCCACTAACTGTAGAATTCTGAAGTGACAAATATAACCAGCAAGTGTCATTGCTTTGGCTTGGTATAGCCCAGTGACTCTGAATTTCCAAACACTTTCTTTCATATGGTGGCCAGTGAGAAGGATCAGTGGATAAAGGCACTTGCTGCCGTGTGGGAAAAAACTCGCCTGCGGGCGTCTCGGGCCCTCCTGTGGACCGTGGGGTGGCAGAGTCCCCAGAGCAGCTGAGGAAGCAGCAGCAGCAGCGCAGGGAGCCCGCAGACCCCAGCGGAGGAGTCTCAGAGGCCTATCCTGGGGCAGGTTCCCACATACATGAGAAAGTCCCAGGCCCAGAAGACACGTGGAGTCCAAGAGATGAAAGTTTTATTGTCCATGATGGTGGTTAGATCTAGATGTCGTGCACTCCTCCCCCACCCCCCATCAAATGCCAGGAGGAGCCAGGAGGAGCTCTCTTATATGGGGAGTGAGCAAGATGAGGGACTAGGGAGGGGATAACTTAATTAGCTATGTCCCCCCCACCCCCCGCCTTTAGATAACTCATTAATATGTAAATCTCAAGGCAGAGGCCTGTTGGTCATGCCCTCTACCTGTGTCTTACGTGACTGACCCGTACAGGTTAAATGGAGATGAGATTACGTGTCAGGGCCCTGGGCTCTGGGGGCGTGGCCAAACACCTGCAGTCTTGGGGTTCCAGGCCTGTGCCAACCCAAGAGGTCTACAGCCTGACACTGCAGAGCCCCACCATCTGAGTTCAATCCCCAGGACCCCTGTGGTGAAGAACTAAATCTCAAAAGTTGTTCTCCGGCCTCTGAACACCCATGTACATCATGGCATATGGGCCTACACACACACACACACACACACACACACACACGCACACGCACACGCACTCTCGCACGCATGAACACGTACGAATACACACTGTAATTACTGTAAGAAACTACTTCTTTTCATTTCATTTTACATATTACTATATCACTGTGTGTGAGAGCATTGGTACATTTTCAAAAGTGCCTGTATCAACTTGGATAGAGCTGCAGATGGACAGGAAAACATTGGGCCCATGCTAGCACCTGCTAGTATATATCTACTGCCCAATCTTATCAGTCAATCTTGCCTAAGAACCTGCACGAATGACATGTGGCTGAAAACTGTAAAATAAACAGGCTTAAAATGTAAAGACGAGCCAAGCAGAGTCTTTGTTGAGACACAGAAGATCTTAGACTGCTATGAAGCCAAAGTGCCTGTGAGGATTGGCAACTCTGTCCTCTGGTAAAGTGCATCTCTTATAAATTACAAGAATTATGTATTAATTAAATATCTATCTTAAGTGCAGAGGAAACATGTGGTCTGGTCTATGATATGGACCAAGTTTTTAATTCAATTTACTGGCATTCAGCAGATGTAATGGGTTTCTATAAATAGGATAAAGAGGAGAGTACGTCAAATATTTCATTTCCAGACACTTTAGGCCAGCACTACCTTTTTTCTTTCATTGTAGAGAAGTCAAGATGGCGGACGTTCCTTAGGTATTTAGTGCACTTTGTACCTTAAAGCTTTCAATAATGTTTATTTTGTTTTGTGGATCTTTTACGTCAGTAATAAATGAAGTGCCTTCAGCTTAACCTCTGATGGCCATGAAATGTTCTTGTCCTATGGAAAGGTCTGGGAGCATTTTCAAAGCAACAAATAAGTAAACATGACTGCTTTCAAGCCTTTGAAAGTCTAAACCTGGAGTCAAAGTATATTTTTCAAGGTTATCTAATACATACATCAGCAAGTGAAACTTCCCAATTCACACAGCTCTTGACTTATGAACGCTTTCCTGGTTTTTATACTTTTTTTTTGTTGTTCTGTTGTATTTTTCTGATTTAAAAAAAAAACAAAACTTCTGAGATCTGCTGACTGAACTTAGTTGATGACATAAAGGGGGTGAAGACCTGCCACTTGGAGAGCATTGCCATTGTAACATTACTAATAACGTCCTTTCTTGACCTTTGATAACCTGCCCAGTGCACCTACGTTACTAATAACAATATTTTGCTTATCTATGATAATAAGCCCAGTATACTTTTACTTTTTAGTTCATGAACATTACAGACAATACAAAACCAAAACAAAGAACACTCAAGGGGCTAGAAATGTAGCTCAGTTGGTAGAGAAATGCATAGTTGGAGTTTATTATGAAATTTTAGTGTGGATTTTAAGCACTAGGGTTAAGAGACAGAAAGACATTTACAAAGAAAGCACCCAAGGACTGGGTTTGGTCTTGGCAAGGGAGAGTTGCCTATACTACATACTGCATATCTATTAGGTGTAGGGGAATCAACCCAGGTCTCATGCCTACTAAGCATTCAATGCTAACTCTGTGCCACAGTACAAGACATTGTAAAACAGTATCCCAAGTTCAAGGAATTTTAACTGAATGTTAGTAAGAAAACTCAGAGCATAGCTAAGTCTTTAAACACAACAATTTGCTTATTCACTTATTATTATTGGGGGGGGGTTGGCTCTCTCCATCCCACCTTGATGTGAGATTACAGGGATAAAATTTAGATTGCCAAACTTGCACCTACCAAGCTATCTCCCATCTGAACCATTTAAAAACAAAAACAAACAAACAAACAAAACATATAACTGAAAGACATGAGCTGTGTTTACACTCTTGTAAGAAAATTATTTACAGAATCTCTGAAAGCTTGTTCTCAGAGCTTGCATGGTGAAATTAAATCCAACCTTGTAGGAAACATTGTTCAACAAATTTCCTCAGGCACAAACAGAGAATGCTATCTTCAGCTGCCCTTGTCTGACTCATTACCTGGCATTTGTGTTGGCTGGCAGTGAGTACGGGTGTGCATTCCTCCAAGGCTAGCAGGCCAGACCACAGAAGCCTTTACAATTAGCAGCTTGGGAAGACCTAGGGCACCACAGGACACAGGTAGAAACACTAAGGAATGTAGACCTAGGATTAATTCAAACATGTTGCTGTTACAGTGAGGTCCCACCTCCCACCTTGCAGGTGCTTTTCACTGTGATTGTTTCCCAAAAGGTTTTGATGAAATTTGGAAAACTGATCACTGAATTTTAATATGTGAAATCCACACCTAAAAAGAACAGCTCATGACTCCAGAGAAGTCTAAAAATACATGCTGATGCCTTTGGACCTTGGTTCTCTTACAGCTTTCTTCTGTAGTTGCCAGGTGGAGAGAGTTGTGGCTAAGTAGTGCTAGGAAGGCTTGGAGTGGGTGACCCTGAGCCTTATGTAAAACTTATCGTATTTCTGCTTCCTTTCTGCTGAATGACAACGTCTATTTATAGACCACATAAGAAGCCAAGCGTGGTAGGGTTTTCTTTCAGCCAATAAAAAATGTAATGGAAGTCTTCCCTTGTAATGAAGCTCTACTGTGGCTTGGTCTGCTAGAGTGTCATTGCTTAAAAGAGCCCCTTATGAACCCAACCTTTAGTTCTTATCGTATGGCTTGAAAATTAAGCCCTAGATCTGAGTTCAGGGAACCAAGGCTGGAGAGGTGTGTCCTGACATTCTGAACAACTGGGACATACAAGTGTGGGAGGGAGAGAGTTGGGGAAAGGGTGAAGCAGAGGAAGATGGAGAAACTGCGCCCAGAGTCAGCTTGCAACTACCCAGGACACAGGAACAAGGCGCGCTGCTCTGAGCTGGGTTCTAAGGATTATGGGTGATGTCTGCACAAAATGCTGTGCAGGCTCAGAGGTGGTATCTGCAATCATAGCTCTCCTGAAAGCAAGCAGATATACAGTACTAGTTAACATAATATTGTGTTGCCTTACCAATACACTGTTGTTGGTGGTTTTAGTTCTGTAGAATCACAGACTGCCAGGCATGGAGTTGCACACCTGTGCATTCAGCACAGAGGGGCTACTGCAGGAGAATTGTGAGTTTGAGGGCATTTTGGCTATCTCAAAAAAAGGAGAAAGAAGCATAACTATAGGACCATCTATTATTTGTTACATTGTTTTGTATAAAGCCTGAAAATTCAAAGGAGTGTAAGGGCTCATTAATAGTTTATGAATACATTTTTTGCAATCCACTATTGAATATTATGTAGTTGTTCAGATGAGCTCTGTTCATTGCCTTGGGAATTTCTCAGAACAAATTATTAGCTCAGAGCACAAGGCATAGGAAACTATGTTCGCAAGAGATTATTCCTGTAAAAATCTAATGTTGTATAACTCTGTGTGTGTGTGTACTTTGAATTGTTAGAATATTCTATAAGAAAGTATATTAATGACACATTTATAACATTAAAAATCAGAAAATAGCAATTAATTTGGAGTTCATCTTGGCTAATTTTGTGTTTAGTTTGACATACACATTAGTCTGAAATCATTGGTCTTTGCTCTAGATTTTTAACAAATGTCTTGCCAGTTTTGAAAGCAGATAGATAACTTATACTCACTGGCTAAAACACAGAGTCATTCTATTTAGTTTCCAAAATAGAGTGAAAATAAATTTGCTAACCTAGACAAAAAACTCCAGGTTTGAAGAGAAAGGTTTGAAAATGTTTGCCTTTGACTGGGTTTGGTTTAAGGCTTCCGACATCCATGTGTGTGCTCTGTATGTTCTGCATGTTCACATGCATGTGGTGGATGAAGGTTTTGTTAGGCTTCCTCTTTTATGAGTTTCCATCCTTATGTTTTAAGGCAGTTTTGCCAGTCTGGCTGACCCGGAGCCCCAAAGGGGATCTTATGCTCTCCATTTCCCAAATGCACTGAGGCTCCTGCTGTGTACTGCTGTGTGCTGCTGTGTGCTGCTGTGTGCTGCTGTGTGCTGCCGTGTGCTGCCGTGTGCTTCTGTGTGCTGCTGTGTGCTGCCGTGTGCTCCTGTGTGCTGCTGTACCTGGTGTTTATATGTGGTGGCTTAGATGAGAATGGCCCCATAGCTCATGTGTTTGAATACTTGGGCCCCAGTTGGTGGAACTGTATGGGAAGGATTGGGAAGGGTGGTCTAGTTGGAGGACAAGTGTTACTGGGGTGGGCTTTGATGTTTCAGAAGCTCATGCCATTCTGAGCTCGCTCTCTCTCTCTCTCTCTCTCTCTCTCTCTCTCTCTCTCTCTCTCTCTCTC
>NW_021604564.1:18268821-18277722 GCF_004785775.1 Grammomys surdaster | reverse complement strand
CTCTCTCTCTCTCTCTCTCTCTCTCTCTCTCTCTCTCTCTCTCTCTCCTCCCCGCCCCCACCCCTGCCTTGTGCTTGTGGGGTAGATGTAAACTCTCAGCTACTGCTCAAGCACCATGCCTGCATGGACTCTCCCTCTGAAACTCTAAGAAAGCCCTAATTGAATGATCAAGTTCTTTCTTTTTGGTCATGGTGTCTCTCCATAGCAACAGGCAAGTGACTAAGAAAGGATGCACAACTCAGGTCCATCGTGTTTGTCAGTTTGCCCACTGAACCATCTCTTCAACTCCTGCTCTCAATAGTTCAACAGGCAATTCTTCATTATCTCTTGTGTTTGTATAGTTTGAGACTGGGTATTATGTAGCCTAGGCTGGCCTCAAACATGCTGTGTAGCCAACCTTGAACTTCTCACAACAGGTTTATGTGGTATTGCAGGGGGAGGGAATCCAGGGCTTCATGTTGCTAGGCAAGCATACTACCATCTGAGTTATATTCCGGCCCCGTCATTTCACTTCTTATTAATAGTCAGTAAGCCAGAGAGTTTCCTATTATTCGTCCTCATGAGGCTAGAGGGACACTAAGCTTCAGCTACCAAACCAGGACCATTGATTCTTCCTAAAAAAATAAAAATAATGGACAATTAGCAACTCCCTTTTCATAAATAAAAGCAGGACAGAAGGAAGAAATAAAATGGTGGGGAGCAGCCAGGGAGAATGCCTTTGTCTTACAGATATCCTAAAATACTGTTAATTACTATAAGCAGTAAGGAAGTGTATTATCAACTTCTTATAGCAGTACATCTTCTCGGGATTGCCTGGTAAGGTGGAGGCCTCCATGCAGATTCTGAGAAATGGATTCTTGTTTCCAGCAGTCACAGAGGTGCCAGGAGCATTTAAAGAAAAGATGACTGAGTCAGGGGAACTGAGGCTGCGGAGATTTCCAGGGTGCTCTACACAGAACCCAGGAGACCATCTTTAAGAAGGACGTGCCCAGCTTTCAGCACCTGCTAAATCAGAGCCTAAAACCATCTTAAAATAGTACCAGCTGCTCAAGAAACTTCTGCGTCCCTCTCCCGTCTTTCCCTGGTGCTCCAGGGAGGGGGAGTGAGCAGAGCAGCTGAGAATGTGAGGAGATAAATGAAGAAATAACTCCCCAGGAAGCATAGGCAGGTGGTCTGCCTGTCTTGCACCAATCCCAGAGAGCAGGAAGTAGGGGACTTTCATTTTATTTAAACTTATATTTTATATTTTAGTTTCCTTGCTTAGTTGAATTTAGACAGGTCTCATGTGGTTCAGGACAGCCTTGAACTTCCTATGTAGCTGAGGATAGATGTGAACTCCTGACCCCTTCACTCTCCCTTTTCTGGGTCCTTGGATCCCAGACATGGTGCCACCACACCCAGCAATAAATCAGTTGTTTGTTTGTTTTTCTATTTGTTGAGGGAAGTACTGTTGAGGCAAGGTCTCTTTATGTAGCCCTGGCTATCCTGGAACTCACTGGCAGACCAGGTTAGCCTCGAACTCACAGATATCTGCCTGCCTCTGCCTCCCAAGTATTGGGATTAAAGGCAACACCATCACACCACATAGAAATCTTATTAATGACTGTTGTGGTGTTAGCATAACAACTTGGACATTGAAGTCTCACCTTATAGACTATACTGATATTTACAAGGATGATTCAACTGTGATATCTAAGCATAAAAAGAAAAAGCCTGGATTATCCCAGGAAGAATATATTCTATATTGACTGTATTTTTCATGGGGGCATGGAATACAAATGGGTCTGTCGTTGGGCTCCATTTCTTCTGTGTATTTCATAGCCACCCCCCTCCTTTGTTTACCTCTATGGCCAGGCACTGAAGCATATTAAGTGACTCAGTGTTTAAAAATCCTCCTTCTTGGGCTAAAAAGATGTCTCCAAGGGAAGATGCTTGCTCATAAGCCTGACACCCTGAATTGGATCCTAGGTCCCACACCGTGGAAGGCAAGAACTAACTCCCACAAAGTGTCATCTAACCTCCACACACAGGCCTTGGTGTGCACATACACAGAAACCTATACATACACACAACACAAAGAAATCAGTATAATAACTTTGTTTTTAATCTCCTCCTTCCCCAACACTATACTGGCCTATCCTCTCTGCTCCCACTTTTCTTTTCCTGTAGTACTACAGATAGAACCTAGGACCTGGAGCATGCTAGGCAAATGCTTTGACAATATATCACATCCTATACCTTCCCTGTCCATTCAAACTCACAGAGGCCATTGAGTGGCTAGATGGCAGTCTGTCTGTCCCAGGACCCTGAATTCCAGACCTTGGTGGTGGGCACAGGATTCTGATCCCAACAGCCATAGTGGCTGATCTCTATAGAAACAATGGCAGTGTTTCCTTGAGACAAAAGCTCAGAACTCAGGGACTAAAGTGCTGGGGCTGTGTGTCCTTGTGACACTGAGTTGAGTATTGCCAAAGTCACTTACTGCAAGCACCATGTTATCTGCTGCTATTTCTGCACTGTAGCCTCCTGGGCCTGGGGCATTAGCATAGGGAACATTCCTGCTTCTAAAAGACAGACTTATTGAGAAAACAGTCCTATGCCACATAGCATTCTGCTTTACAGTTCATGCTCCAAGCATTTTACTATTTTTTTATGATTGTGCAGTCGACACCACAGCACATTTTAGAACTTTTTAAAGCACCAAAAGGCACCTGATGCCTATCAACACTCATTTGCAGACTTTCTTCCAGCCCCTCAGTATTATTCATTTTTCAGTCACTATGAGTGTACCTACATACGATATTTTAAATGAACAATATCTTGAAGTGTAGCCTTTCATCGTGGCTTCTTGTGTTTGATACAGTGCTTTGAAAGTTGACCTGTGGTAGAGAATTCCATCCCTTCTTGCTTCTGAGAAGGTTCTGGATGAACCACTTTCTTTCCTTGCTTGTACTTTCAGTGTTGGACTTAAGAAACTACTTAATTAACAAATCACTAAACAAATCAACTATTTTAAATTTTTAATTTATTTTTATTTTACGTGCATTGGTGTTTTGCCAACATCTATGTCTGTGTGAGTGTGTTGGATCCCCTGGAACTGGAGTTACAGACAGTTGTGAGCTGCCATGTGGGTGCTGGGAATTGAACCCCTGTTCTCTGGAAGAGCAGCCAGTGCTCTCAACTGCTGAGCCATCTCTCCAGGCCCTACAAACTATTAATAAAATCAATCTGAAAGAAAAATTAATAAAATGACTAAAAAACAAAGGTAAAATACTCTCATGTTGTATTCAAGGAGTTATGTAGAATTTAGCTGTTGTATATTTTGTGTGAAGCATTCTCTATGATATGAGGTAGGGTTTTAAATTCTTAATTTTAACCTATCTTTATTTTATTTTTTGAGGCAGAGACTCAGGCATCCTAGACAAGCCTCAGATTCTCTTTGTAGCAGAGGATGAACTTCTAACCTCCTGCCTCTATGACCAGGTGCTAGGTTTCCATGCTTGGTACATGTACTGTTGGGGGTTGAACTCACGGCTTTGTACATGCTAGACAAGAACTTTTATGAGTTGCATCCCTAGCCCATCAATTCTTTACCCTTTTACATGTAGCTATATAGTTATCCCAAGGCCATTTGTAAATAGTATATTGACAGTATATTGGTCTTGGCACTCTGTAAAGAAATCATCTGACTATAGTTAGTCTATTTTTGTCATTTCTAGTCCACTGAACTGTATGCCTCTCCTTGTTCCATTACTACAGTCTTTATTAATATTGCTTTACATAGTTTTGAGTTTTATTTATTTTTATGTGTATGCATGTTTTGCATGCATGTATACCCATGCATCACATAGTTTGTGCAGTGCCCCTGAGGCCAGAAGAAGTGTTAGATCCCCTTGGGATTGGAGATGCAGACTATAGTTAGCAGCCAGCCACGTGGATGCCAAGAATCCTGATCCTCTGCAAGAACAAATGCTACTAATCATTGAGCCATCTCCCCAGTACCTGTGTACAGTGGCTTTATCAAGACAATCCTACCGTACATTGAGAAAAGTCTGTTATGATCTTTTATCTTGCATTTTGTTTTTTGTTTGTTTTTGTTTTGTTTTCTTTTTGAGATAGAGTCGCATGTATCCCAGGCTGACCTCAAGCTTGCTCTATAGTAGAGGATGACATTGAACCACTGCTCTTACTTACCATCTGTACCTCCTGGGTGCTGGGATTATGGGCATGCAGCACCATACCTGTCTCATGCAGTGCTGAGGATGGAATTTAGAGCTAGTGGCTAACTATACCACCGTGACTAGCCTGGTGCTTGCTTTGTAGACTAGGCTGGCTTTAAATTCCCAGAAATCTACCTGCTTCTGCTCCCAAGGGCTAGGATTAAAGATATACACCATTGCTCAGCCCGGAGTGGATAAAGAAGTGCGCTAGGCAAGTATTCTACCCCTGTATCTTCTACTCTGCTAAACTTGTTAACTGGTACTTAGAGTTTTTAGCAGCTTTCTTAGAAATTTCTCTGAATGGGATCAAAGTGTCTTCAAATAAATAGATTTGCTTCTTCCTGTTGAATTTGGGCATTCCCTACCACCTCCTTACCTAATTGCCTGGCTGGAACCTCTTGCATAGTCTTAATAGGAGAAAAGTAGAGTTGGGTTTTTTTTTGTTAATCTTAAGAAGAGTCCTGCTGAGCTGCGGGGCTGCCATGGCTGCTCTTGACCTAGTTCAAAACTTCCCTTCTACAGCCAGTCTTGTAACTGAAGGCCCTGGGTTTGCATCCTGGAGAGCGCAAATTAGAAATAAGCACAGCCAAGACTAAAGGTGCAGCAGGGCCAGTGTTCTAACCCCAGACGTGGAAGCATGGGGCCTGCATATCCATATGATTCAGCTCACTCACGAGCATACTGAGCTAAGGAACACACTCCTGAACATGCTGAGTTGCAGGTCATGTATAGGCTTAGATTTTTTTCAAAACCTACTTTGTTTAGAGTTCTTAAACACTTCAACCTCCCTTATAACCCACTGGCTAGAGGTAGAGGGGAAAGAAGGTTAATAGGAAAAGGGTGTGGTAGATCTGTTTAGAAGTAGTTCCCAGGAGCAGCTCTGCTCTTTGTAGTTGGCAGCATAGTCCAGCAGAAACAGCAAGGCTCCGCCTAATCAGCACAAGTCAGCAGAAGTGGCCAGAATCAGCCGGAACACCACAAGAAGTTCTCTGGTGTGGCTCTCTCTATGAAGTGAAGACCAGGGAAGACCACTGAAACACTGCACAGCATAGCAACACAAGAGCCCCCTCGGTGTTTGTGGGGTTCTGTTTACATTCTTTCTAAGCATCCTGTACCCTCTTAAGTGTCTGTTTTCAGCAAAACATCACACGGCCTCTCAAAAGACAGCTTCCAGAAAAACATCACGTGACACAGCTGAGTTGTTAAAGAAACCAGAACTTTCCACTTCAGTCATGGAACACATTTAGAATACTGAAATGATAATAGAAACCCCTCTGAGCATGCCCAACTTTACAGTAAGTTTAAGCTGAAAATAATGAGTACTGTGACGCTGCTTTAACTCTGGTGTATCCCTGGAGGTGCTGGTCTCTCTCGATGGATTGTTTGTTAGATGGTTTTACTGTGAAGGGGCATTTGCTCCTTCCTTCCTTCCTTCCTTCCTTCCTTCCTTCCTTCCTTCCTTCCTCCCTTCATCTCTTTCTTGCTTGTTTGTCTTTTGAGGCCATGTTCTATGTCATTTATGAATCTATACAGATTCTCTCCAAGTCTAGAAATAGATAATTTTTGGACCAGTGCTGGAGGCAGAGACAAACAGATCCCTGGAATTTATTGCTCACCGTGCGTGTGTGTGTGTGTGTGTGTGTGTGTGTGTGTGTGTGTGTGTCAAGGCCTTATGTTATTTTGTGAAGCATTTTACCCTTCTACATATTATAGACTCCAAAATATGTTATTATTTTTGCTTGTTTATTCAAGGGAGATGACTTAGTGCATCAAGTGCTTGTTACACAAGCATGAGAATCCAAGTGTGATCCCCAACAACTTCGTAAAAGCCCATCATAGTTGAGGCTTCCAGGTCAGATCCAGCTCAGGGTCCTGTGTCTGAGGTACATGGTGCCTTTAGAAATTAGGTACTTACTAGAAGTTCTTTGCTCATTTCTTTAAAACTTTAACGTTTTAATATCAACAGATGACCACTGAGAGCAATATTCATAGGCCTGGGATACTGCCATTGATTAAAGGAAAAACATTTCGTAATTTTGCAATCCTGTGTTGTAAAAGTTGCATTCTGTCTTCTAATCATTCCTCAATGCCCGCCACCCACAGACTTTTCTCAATGGATGTGTGCAAATATGTAAGTGTGAAGGTGTGTGTGCTTCTTAATGTCCGACCAGACTGCTTTCAGTCTCAGAAGAATGCAAATATACAAGTAGCTAGAAGTACATTTAGATATAGACATTTAAAGACATGAACATATTTTAAATTCTCACTAACAACGAGCAGCAGAAAAATAGCAGTAGCCTGTAATATTTTGCAATTCTCTTGGACAACCCTGACTAAACACTCAAAAGAGGGCTTTTCAGGCCTAGCGTTAGAGTTTTGTTAGGTGATCTTTGGCTTGTAGAGGAGCATAGTCAGTCCAGCTAAGATTTCATTTAAACTGTATACATACATTTACACATAGACTTGTATATGTTATAAGGTTTTCTCCCTCTTGGGTAGATAGTTAATAGTGTTCTTATGATGCTTTCAGACATTCTCACTGTTGTTTTATTTTCTTCACTCCCTCTGTGTTTATGGCCCTCCCTATCCCTAATTAGAGCTCCTCTGTCATTTCCATGTCCCAGATCACTTGTACCCTGCTATTCCCCTCTCTATTGCTTTGCTTCTTAGTTAGGGTTTTATTGCTGTGAAGAAACACCGTGACAATGGCGAATAAAGGAGAACTTAATTGGGGCTGGCTTCCAGTTTGGAGGTTTAGTCTACTGTCAGGCATGAAGCATAGCTTCATACAGGTAGACATGGGGCTCAAGTGGTAGCTGAGAGTTCTGCATTCAGATTGGCAGGCCACAACAAGAAAGAGAGCCACTGGGCCTGGCTTGAGCTTCTGAAACTTCAAAGCCCACCCCCAGTGATGTACTCACTCTAACAAGGCCACATTCCTAATCCTTTCAAATAATGCCACTCCCCGTGAGCCTATGGGGACCATTTTTATTCAGACCACCACATTCCCCTACCCCCAATCTCAGCAGTGGCCCCCCTCTACTTTTCTGGATTCTGCAGCTAGTCTAGGATACGTACCCACGTTTGAACATTTGGAGCTGGGAGTCTCCAGTAAGAGAGAACATATGAGATTTGTCTTTTTGAGTTTGCATTACCTCATTCAATATAATCTTCTCTAGATCCATCCATTTACCTATATAGTCCATGATTACATTTTTCTCTATAGCTGAATAATATTCTATACTGTATATCACATTTGTTGGTTGAAGAACTTTCAGGTTATTTTTGTTTCCTAGTTATTTCTAATACAGAGCAGCAGTAAACATAGCTGAGCAAGTATTTGTGGAGTAAGATGTCGAGTCCTTTAGGCATACACCAAGGAGTGGTTCTAGCTGGATTTTATGGTACCTCTCATAGTACCAGAAGGCACCCAGCAAGCTTCCAGAGGAGGGAAGCAACCAATAGTCCTACCCTGCTATGATAACTATTAACCACAAAACAATTAGCATAGCACACTAACCCTAAGGGTGTGTGCAGGCATGCATGTCTTAGTAAAACCATCAGCTCTCTAATTGTACTTAAGATATACTCAACAAAAGGGAAACCACGCCTGGCATTGGAAACCTAACTAACTAAACCTAACTAGTGAAGTCACGGATCCTGGAGGAGAACCTACAACTAAGCTAGTATAATCCATAGCAATATTCTAAACATTTGTCTATGTACCCACAGGTAATGGTAGTCTTTATCCCAAGTCAAGGATGCTTCTCCTGCAACAGATAAAGGTCATTACAGAAAGCTGCAACCAACTGAAATGCAGAGCTGTGGAGCCCAGTCCCAGTGGATACAGCCACAACACACTGCTGCATCTGAGGCTCAGGGAATATCGCAAAAGATAGGTGTAAAAAGGTTGTAAGTGCCCAGGGATCAGGGAGCGTTTGCTATGAGACTGTGTCTCTTAGTAATTGTCAGAAGCTTCACTCATAAAGTCTCACCAACATGATTATCCAAACATGATCATACATACCAAAGGTCCACAATGCCTCAACCCTAGACAAAAAACAAACAAACAAACAGACAGACAGACAAACACAAAAAAACTACAGATAACTAAGGAACGCTGAGAGTGGGAGAAATGGTCTTCCCCAGGGAAAAAGCAAACCAGTTTGTTACCTGATACTAAGCTATCAGTCCTAAAAACATACATTCAAGTAACATTATTATACAGACTGAGCAGGTTGCATTAAGAATACATATGTATATACATTTATATTTATATGTATATATATGCATTTAACAACAACTAATAAAAGACAGAAGTCATAAATTTGAGCGAGAGCAAAGGGAGGTACATTGGAGGACTTGGAGGAGTGAAAGAGAAAGAGGAAATAATATAATTATATTATAACCTCAAAAATAGGAGAAATAATTTTAAACAAAAATCCAATCAGGACAGTATATGCCTGTAATCCCAGGACTGGGGAGGTGGAGACAGAGGGAACCCTGGAGATCATCAGCCAACCAGTCTAGCTGAAGTCTAGGTGAGCTGCTGATTCAATGAGAGACTTTGTCTCAAAAAGAAGGTAGAGATCTCTGGCTTCCATGCACATATGTGCACATGTACACACACAGACACACACACACACACACAGAGAGAGAGAGAGAGACACACACACACACA
>NW_021604564.1:18250175-18268811 GCF_004785775.1 Grammomys surdaster | reverse complement strand
AGAGAGAGAGAGAGACACACACACACACACAGAGAGAGAGAGAGAGAGAGAGAGAGAGAGAGAGAGAGAGAGAGAGAGAGAGAAACTGAATATTACCTCTGTAAGACCTGATAACCACATAATCCACATAATCTCTAGACCATGGTATCTCCTGCTCTCATCTCCTTTGTGGATATGGAGAGATCCATTTTTTAGTATCGTCCTTCTGGTGGAAAGATTTCCTTTGACATTTTTGTCTTGCAGTTCTGTGTCCTGGTGAGGGTGTCATTTAGCTTCAGCATATATACAGAGTCTGTGGGGAAATAAAAAAACAGCAAGCAGGTTCCATTCCTCTTAGTTTCTGACATACGTCCTCTGAGTACAGAATTCTAGGTCAGCCATTTTTCACTTGGACATCCTGCAGTTATTATGCCAGAGTCTTCCGACCTGCGTGGGTAACAGTCAAAAACTGCGATTCTCAGACATCTGGTCCTATGTTTGTTGTCTGTTGTGTGGTCCTTTTCTCTTCTGACCTGTGTGGGTAACAGTCAAAAACTGTGATTCTCAGACATCTGGTCCTATGTTTGCTGTTTGTTGTGTGGTTCTTTTCTCTGCCTGATTTTAAAGCTTTTTTTAAAAATAATTTTGAACAGTACTTTGTATCATGTGCTCCATCTTTCTTTGGTTACAATTCAGTCAAGTAACTGAACATACAATTTTTTAGAACATGCATCAATTTTTAAAAAAAAAAACACATTTTGTTTCCTTTTGCATTTTTATATTGTCCCTTCTCTCCACTTCTTGGAGGCTCAAAATGTGCCTCTGCCAGGAGGCAGAAGCTCTCCTACAATACAGATATCCAGCTCCATTGTCTGTTTCTTTCTCTCTCATCTGTATTTTGTGTTTCAGTTCCTCCTCTTTGGCTCTTTCACCCACCATACTTTCTTCTGCAATGCCCATGCACTGTGACTTATAACCTCCTCATTCTGCCATACATATTTATCCTTTCATTAATCTTATTGAACACATAAAATATGGTTATAATGTCTGAGGCATATGCTTTAATGTCTTTCTATATGAGTTCTCGTGACTTTTGATTAAATGTCTATTATTTCTCATTGAGGTCATTACTATTTGATCACATTCTTCATGCATTTTGCTGTGTGCAGTACATTTTAGCTTGTTGGGTGAAATGGGTTATGTTATGATCCCTGTGAAGCTCTCTGAACTCTCTCTGGGGATGTAGATAAGTTACATGGAAACAACTTGATCCTTCTGGGTCAAGTGTTGCCAGGTGACACTAGGACATTTGAACAAGGTCCAGTTATGCACTCCTTCTGTGGCAGAATTCCTGTGTGTGCTCTTCCTTGTGACGTGTGGGTTACAAAGTGTGCTCAAGCAAGCAATGGGTACAGGAGCTGGTCTGTGTGAGATCTGAGGGTTACATTTCTAACCTAAAGTGTCCTAAAGTGGCATCTCTGAGTTCCTGTGTGTATCCTTTCTAAAATAAGAAGTACTCCATGGTCCCTGAGATGCTTCTAGAATCTAGCAGGGAAGTGATGTTACTATGGTGAAGTGTCTTCTTTGGTAATCTGTTTTGTGAATTCCAGCTGCTGCTGACCCTCCCCTTGACAGCTTTGCAGTTCCCCTTCTAGGACATCCTAGTTCATAGCTTCGAAGCTCTCTTAGTCAGTCAGAGACACAGTTATGTTGGGAGTTTGCCTTTTTTTCCTGCCTGATACCATTTACCCTCTTTGCCTGGAACACAATATCTTTATTTATTAGTATTTTCTTGTCTATATTCATTGTAGATAGTACTGGATTTCATTAGAAACATGTTATATAAGTGTACTGTATACTCTGAGCATCTTCCCCCACCCCCAGTACTGCCTCCCCAAGGACTCTTATAGTCCCCTTTGTTGCCCTAGACAGTTTTGCATCTACTTTGCTGTCATGTATACACACACAATTATGTACATATATAAAATATACCACCTTTAAGTAAGTGAAAGTTGCTGTGTCTCTTTGAGTCTTACTTACATCATTTAATATGCTAATCTTCAGTTCCACACATTTTCATGAAAAATAGCATGGTTTTTGTTGGGGTTCAGGAGTCACCTCACGAACCACATGAACATGGATCTCATTCAGACAGGGATAGTTTATCGAGCATACACCTCAGGACTGATCAACCAGAGCCATGGACCTGGGCTACGGCCGGTCCAGATTAGGAAACTGAACCATGATGTTGAATTAAGATTCTACAGGGTTTGTAGGCCCCAAATCCACAAACATCTGTCCAAAGTTTTGTCACCAATTAGGATATATGGATAGCAGATTTCCTTAGGAACATGTCTTTGTTGTACACTTATCCTGCTCTCATTGGTTGGGATATTCAACTGTGGCAGGGGACTTGGCTTGTCTAATTAATATTCATGTTGTAACTTGCCTACTAGGATGGGACTTGTCTAACATTCATGTCTTAACTTGACAACCAGGATGTCAGTTACCCAGGTGCATGTCTCTTTCCGCCAAGTAGGTCTTGGTAGCTTAAGCTTTACTAGACAACTACTCAAAACAAAAATCTTATTCCAAATAGTTTCTTATCTTGGTAGAGATGTCTCTCTTATGTTGGGCTCCATCCCAGGGGCAGCTTATAAGGGCAAATATCATACAAACTTACACACAGGTGCAGGAAGTGCTGTTGGGTGATTGGTTTGGGTCCAAACTTATTGCAGATAACTATACAAAACAGTTCTATTGACTTCTATTGTGATTGGTTCCCACGGGCAATGAATATAACAAAATATGCAATTAATCTTGCCATTAGAAAGTTCTAATGTTTCTGGCACCAGAAGCATATGAGAAAGTTTCTGTACAATGGCAGGCTATCCAGGTAACTGTTACCTAGGCCTTAACTTTCCATCTAGGCCTTAATATTTTACCTAGGTCCTAACAATTTTGTTTCCTTTTACAGTGGAATGGAACTCCATTGTGTATACATAGTGCATTTTTATCCATTCCTTTGTTTTCGAACATCGAGGTAGACCCCAATGTTTTGCTGTTTGACTACTTCTACAGCCAACATTGATATACATGAATCTTTTAAACTAATTCATCTGCTTCAAAAGTACAAGATGTCACCCTCTTAGAATGGCTCTTCTCTAAAAGACAAGCTAGGTGTGTGGAGAGTGCCTACAAATCCCAGGCTGAAGTAGGAGGATTGCTGCAAGTTTGTGGCCAAAATAGGCTGTATAGCAAGTTAAGGCCAAAAGAACAAAAATCAAAAAACCTCAAAAGATAACAAGTATTGGCAAAGACTGGGAGAAAGAGGAATTCTTCAACATCATTGTGAGAATGTAAATTAGTACAGTCATTATGCAAAGTGCTATGGAGTTTCCCTGAAAATAAAAATAGAACCATCATATGATCAGCAGTCTCAGTACTGGGCACATATCCAAAGGAATGAAATCATATTGCCGAGACAGCCATGCCTCGTGTTTTACTACAGCTCTGTGCACAAAGTCAAGAATTGGAAACAACTTAGATACAGGAAGTGATGAATGGATTTTAAACATTGTGTTTGTGTGACAGTGGAATACTATTCAGCCTTAAAGAGAAGGGAATCCTGCCATTTCAATGACACTAATAATAGTCCTGGAGGATGTCCCGCTAAATGAAATAGCTGAAACCTAGGAATGTGAGCCTATGACCCAGCTTAGTGTAGAAGCAGAACAGCAGCTGTTGGCAGCTTTGGGGGAGGAGTTGGAGCATCTATCAGCGGTGAAATTGTTCCTAGCACTGACATCAGGTGGGATGACTCACAACTACCTGTAACTCCAGGTCCAGTAACCCAATGCCTTCTTATGGCTTCCGTGGTCACTGAATTCATGAGAACACATGCAAAAATACTTATGCTTGTACATAATTAGAAAAGGAAACTTTTGTTTAAAAGATTTTAAATGTTTTCATCACAAAAAGAAAAATGACAAGTATGTGGATTGATATCTGTGTTAAACAGCTTGATTTGGAATAGACAAATATGAACTCTAATGTATAAAAAGAGTAAACTATCATGTTATATTCCATAGATACACACACTTTTCATAGTTAGTTGGATATATATGTGTGTGTGTGTATGTATGTATGTATGTATGTATATATGTTATGTATATAAAGTAGGATATTATTATGCAGTTCTCCCTGGCCTGGAACTCACTGTGTAGATCAGACTGGTCTTAAACTTGTGGCAATATTCTTGCCTCTGCCTCCAAGTGCTGAGATTATAGACATGTGCTAGCATACTTGGAGATATTTTTACTCATCAATTATTTTTTTTAAATGCAGTTGATATAACTGTTGATCCTTCGTGGGAAATATAAATTGGATATAATCTAAACAGGGAAGCTCTTTAGTTTGGGTACATGGCTTGGAAGAACAGTCAGACATGCTTAAGACTTGTAGTTCAGAGCCAGTGAAAGTTAGCCCGAAGGGCAGTACTTTCAAACGCCATCCATCCTCTGACTGGCAGGTTTATACTTTCATTGCTTTTACATTCTAGGCAGTTTATTTGTAAAATTAGGTGAAATTTGGGACACTTACAAAGGATTGTTCCTGTCAGTATGTCTTGACAATGTTTCCGAAGTTTTAAGGTTATCACTGATATTATAATATCTTATATGGATGGCTTCATTTTAATAGCATAAAGCAAAGGAGAAGGAGGCCGTGATGATGTTCAGAAGCAATACACACTTGAAGACAAATACGGTGATTACTCTTTACACGATTGACACCAGGGACAATAAGAGCAGCTGAGGGCACAAGACGTCAATCACAAGCGCCTCGCTTTCTCATCCTGACGCACCCACAGCAAGGCCTGAATTATGCCTGCTTTTGATCTCACTAATTTGCTATTGGGACAGAAGTTATTCATTTGGGGTGCAATAAAGAAATTCCAATTTGAACGTCCACACATCTTTTAATCAGAAATTTCCCGAAGCACAAGAGTAAGAATGTAGGTGTCGCCATGTTTCATTAGCTCCATTCTTCAGCATGTTTTTGCACTGAAAGCTCTGTGTGAAATTATTACAAGTTTTCAAATGGTTGAAAAAGAAGATGTATATACGGGCACTCACTGAAAGGGCATTATTTAAAAAAGAAAATCTCTGGTCACCCAGATCTCAGGGTAGCTGTGCCCATTCAAGGATAGGGGATTTGCCATCTCTATGATTATTTTTACATCTGAACTTTTTTTATATTCCAGATAGACTCAATACTTTCAGGGGTCATTTGCCCAGCATGCTGTGGGATGCCCTATGCAATAGATTCCAATTAATATGGCCATGTTCAAGGGCCCCGCATCACCAGTAATGGGTAACTTCTTTCCCCTTGGCTCTATGTGGCCCTTCTTTGTGGCAGCTGCAACCAGGTCTATCATGTCTTTGATAAAAATTTCAGTTACCCCAGAGAGAAGCTTTCAACTTTATTAAGCATTGAAGTCTTACACATTTGTTCCTTTGTGAAAGGACAGATCAAAAGCACTCTAAGAAAGTAATATGACAAATTAGGGTAGAGCTCCTGCACTTTGCCAATAATGCTTTTCTGTAATTGAAACCTAAGAACTTGTATCAACGGACTGGACTATTATGAACTTTTTAGCATTTAACAAAAGTTTTTATCTTTTTTTCTTTTTTTGAAAGTAAATAGATTTCCTTGATTCTATTTAACTAGTTCTTTAGCATGCTGTGTCCTTTTGCTTGTGGTTCGGAAAAACCTCGATGTCAGGTTAGTGACAGGGAGCTGACAACCAAGGATGAAAGCAATCAGACCATCAAATTGCTTAGACCAAAGCCTGTGATTTCCAGTCCTCTCTGGCATTTGCCACTGTGAAAACTTGAGCAAGATGCTTGATGTTTCTGGACCATAGTTTCCTTATTTCCAAAGATGAGCACAGGATGGGTGGTGGCTGAGGTATCTATGGAATCTGAGGTTCTCTAGTTCAAACTTGTGGAAAGAACATGAGTACACGGGCCCAAAGGTCCTTACATATTTGTGTAGATAGGTTTCAGTTCCAGGTTGGTTTGGATAATAAGGTAGCATCGTAATACTTGATTGTACCGAAGTATCTAGAGCCCTGAAAGCCACAAAAATACTGCCTCCCAAAGGAGACAGGAGACTCTCACATATCCCAAAGTCACAAGCTGAAAGAATTTAGAAAAGACACTCCTCCTGAGGACTTCCCTGCCCCCACTCTCTGTTCCTCATCCTTACCCTGCTTTCTCTACAGCAAACAGGACAAATGTTTCTTCACATGTAGCTGTGACTCTGAGGGCTGACCCTGTCCCTTATGTTCCCAAAGATTTAGATTTTTTACCTTTAGAACACAATTTGTGGAATTCCAGCTCCTTGTAGGGAGCAGAAGTCGTTAGTAAATGTATGATTACATAGGTAAGGGCTTGACAAGGGCTCCAAGGCCTCAGACCTGTGAAATAGCAAAGCTTTCCTCTGGTCCATGTGTGGATATTGACACTGTGTGCAGAAGGCTTTCTCCCCCAGGGTGTTTACATGGTAAAGACTGCTTTCCTACAGAGACTGCTCTCACAGAGATTAGCTAACCTGTCTTCTTGATCCATCTGAATACCATAAACTCTGCCTTCTTATTTATGTGTATGGTATAACCCCACCTTCTTGTCCAGCTGTTTAGAATAATTCTACCTCTCTGTTCAACTCTATATAACAAAAGCTGTGTTTCTAGGTTGCCATGGTTTCTTCAGCAGAGAATCTAGTTCCATCTAATCCCAGCTTTTCTGTGGGTCTGCCTGGGTCTGATTTGTCTTCATTCCCTTACTACCCCAGTCAGGTCTGAATCCCTGGGGACCCTGGGGCTATGCAAAGACTCGGTACTACATCTTGCCTGTAGAGCAGTTATTACTCTTCATAAGGTTTTACCAGTAGTGTTTCAGAATTAAACTTTGGGAGTGATTTTGTCTATCAGTTCTTTCTACATGTGTATGTGGAAATACTCCAGTCTGCCTTAAACATTAAATAGATCTTTCATCTTACATGCCTTTATAACAATATTCATTGATTTACTGGGAATATTGATCTACTGACTTCCTTCAGTTTTCTGAATTCTGATTAACTTCATTATACAATTGCTAATATTGCAACCAACCCTGTTGTAAAAACTACAACATTCATGGTTATAAATTCACATTTTCTAAAACTTAAAATTTGTCCTAAAGTCTTAATTTGTTTAAGGATTTATTTTTGTTTTATATGCATGAGTGTTTGCCTGCATTTCTGTATAATACATGCCTGGGACCACACAGAAGAGTGTATCGGATCCCTTAGACTTGGAATTACAGAAGGTTGGGAGCTACCATCCAGATGTTGGGAATTGAACCTAGATCCTCTAGAAGAGCACTGGTACTCTATGACACTGAGCCTTTCCTCCAGTCCCTTAAAGTCTCAAACTTTTGGTCTAGGCAATAAACGCCATTTTTATTTTCCTTATATTTTCATTGTATTTTACTAGTAAAAAAAAAAAAGCCTATAAACTTCAATCAAACATGCCACCAGTTTTGTATCATCTTTCCCCCTAATGAAGTCAATATTTCCTGAACCTAAGAGTTAGTGCAAGTTTCTTGTCCTAGGGAGAACCATCACACTTCAGGAGCTGCCCGTGCGCACCTCCAATTTCCCACACTGATGTCATGAAAGCAAATATGTCTGACTTGTAGTATTATTTATTCCATTATTTGTAGCATCAGCAACTGAACCCTGCCCTGTGCAGGCTCTGCACGTACCCACTACACCCTGAAGACCCTGGCCTTCGTTCGTGTTGGGAGTACATGGTGGCGGAGAAGGTGACGGCTGTCAAAGTGACTTGGTATCACTATCGGTGAGGAAAGCTGAGGGGACACTGTTTCACATGCTATTGCTTTCATACCATTGATAATTATTACTAGGGTAGAATAGAAAAACACTTTTGATCATAAAAATAACTTTAAGTTGGATGTGGTGGCACACTTCTGCAATCCTTGTGCTTAGAAGGAAGAGAGAGAAGCAGGGTGAGATTGAGCCTGGACTTCTTACATCTTAAGAATGTCAAAATAGATTTCACAGTCTCCAAAAAACAACAACAGCAACAACACAAAAACACCCCAATCTACCAATAAGTAAATAAAAACAAAACAAAATGAGTAAACAAACAAACAAACAAAACCATAACCTTGTAGGCTTCCTGAAAAGGCCTTGGCCAACCCAGGAATAGGCAGCCTTCATTCTGGAAATAATTGGATAGGTGTTTGATACTCTGATGACCCTGACTTATCACTACACTGGCTTTTCACTGTTCCTTCCCCCAAAAGCCATGTCACAAGATGTTAGAAATTATTGCCACTGAGACCACAATCTCTTTCAGGAACCTCAATGACTAGATTATCCTTTCTTGCAGAAGAGTTTCCTAGTAGCAGAAACTTGGACTTTGTGGATTCCCTGGGGAGCAGTCACCAGGAGTTTTTTCAAGGTGATATAGATAATAATAACACAAGACTTGTCATACATTCTAAGGTAGGGCTATATCAGTTGTTCTTCTCATTGCTGTCACAGAATACTTGACAAAAGAAACTCAAGAAAGGAAGAGTTTGTTTTGGCTTGCAGTTCAGGGGTACAGTCTACTATGTTAGAGAAGTCAGCAGGCAGAAACTTGAGGCAGCTGGTCATCTCATCTGTAGCCAGGGAGTTGAGAGCAGTGAATGCTGATGCCCAGCCCACTGCCTGAATGCTAAGTAACAGTCACTGCAAGGTGGCACACCTGCAGATGGTACTTATTCCACCACAGATTCTAGGGAAGAGCATGCTCAGAGAGGTCATTTTCCAGAATGCCCTTAGACTGACCCAGGAGCCCAACTGCTTTCTTTCCCTTCTATTCATTTCCTTTTCCAAATCAGAGGCAGCTTTCTGTTGCAGCTTGATCTGTAAGCCAGCACTCTTGTTTGGTTGGTTTGTGTGGAGATGGAGTCTCAGTCTCATTATATAACACAGGTCAGCCTTTGAACTTATGGCATTTCTGCTTTAGCCTCCCAAGTGCTAGAACTATAGGTATGAACTATTGCACCCAGCAGCATGAGTTATTTTTATGTTTTTCTGCAGGTCTGGGATCAAACCTAGAGTCTCTACTGGAATACATTGAGTGGATGAGTGCTCGCCTAGTGTTACTACAAACTGCAGCTTCCATCCTTAGCATGACAGGAATGACAACGTCAACAAGACCTAGCTTCTCACTCATGCCCGGTGACCACCCAGCCACCAAGTTACACCTGCCTCCCAAAGCCAGCACTTTATTGATTTATTATTAATAATCCATAGCCTTTATTTATTTCCTATTACTGTTGTTGAAACAATACTTTGCTATGCAAACATACTTAAATATTCTATGTGACGGTTAGTTTCCACTGTCGACTTTATTGAATTAAGGAGTACCAAGGGTAGGCCTGAAAGTGTGACTTGTTGCTAGAGCACATGCCTCGTATAAGGTGTTCAGTTCCCTGCATCATCAATGCAAAGGCAGGGCAAAGCCAACGTTTTCACAGATGTAAACATGTCACTCATTTTCTGATGCTGTCATAAAGGTTTTAAAAATTCAATCCAGCCGGGCAGTGGTGGCACACGCCTTTAATCCCAGCACTTGGGAGGCAGAGCCAGGTGGATTTCTGAGTTCGAGAGTTCGAGGCTAGCCTGGTCTACAGAGTGAGTTCCAGGACAGCCAGAGCTACACAGAGAAACCCTGTCTTGAAAAAAAAAAAGCCAAAAAAAAAATTCAATCCAATATACTTAACTTGGTATATGGCTCTCTCATAAAGTTAAAATATAGACTAGTGTTACACTGATGACTACAAACAGGATCTTGGAGAGTAAAAATCTCTAATACCCCATTGTGCACAGTATATCTCATGCTTGGGTATGTCTCAAGAACTGCACATATGCACATGAAATGAAGTCCGATCACTGTTATCCCTATCAAAATGTATCACCTGAGAATGTGGAGATTTTTTTTCTAGGAGTCAAATAACATAAAAGCTAGAAATCCAGTCACTGAAACACAAAATAAGATTTGAAAATTTAAAGCACATAATCTTTGAATTATTGGAGAAGCTAATGGTTTTCTTTATCAGCTCTTAAGCTTCCTTCTTCCTGAAAGTTTGAATCTTTCATCATCAGCAAACACGAGAGGCACATGCAATGTGTAATACAGCTGTACTGCAAACTTGCTTTAAAGATTCCATGTCTGACAGATTCTGACAGATTTGAAAGTAGAATCACAGTTTAAATGCATTTAAGGAGAATCCTGGTCCAAGAGAGCCCTAAAATGGATCATACAACTTTTATGAAATTCCATTATTAGAAAATTCCCTCTACTTATGCTCTGAACGTCTGCATTTGTACATTTCATGGATCTTCAGGCAAGGTGTGGACTCATAGAAGCCATTATAAAAGTATGTCTTTTAATTTACAAGTTAGAGGCATACTGCATCACTTTATGGTGAAGTATCCAGAGGGAGATCAGCGTTTGTGAGCTGTGGGTGAGTCTACTGCCTTTGACAGGAGAGATGCCGTGGGCACCGGGTACCCACTGCCACAGGTGAGACTGTTAGCCACTTCCTCCTTCTGGAATGTACTATGTTTTGAACTTTTACTGATTCTTGCTTCGATTCCTTTTCTATGTCTAAATTGGCTGTTTTATTTCAGAGTCTCTGTCTTCTTTATACACTTGTAGTCAGTTCTCCTTCATAGTCTATGGCTGTCCTGGTTCACAGATGTCAGCCTCACAGGGCCAAATCCTAAGTACAGAGTCTGAGTGAATAGGACCTTCACTCTGGGGGCGTCTGCTTCCAAGTTCACACAACGGAGGATAATAGCCCAACTCCATGTAAGTATGACAGGAGCTGAATAAGTACATGTACATAATTAGGGATAGTACCTGGTATGTAGGAGGTACAATGTGGGTTTTATGTGCATATATGTGTGTTTGGGTGCACATATGTGTGCACGTGGAGGCCAGAAGTCAGCCTCACCATCATTCCTCAGTGCCTTGTTTTTGAGATGAAGTCTTTGTTTGGCCTGGAACTTTCTGGGTGCTAAGTTGCTAGGCTAATGCACATCGGAGATCAGCCTGTTTCCTCCTCCCAGTGCCGAGCACAGGTTCACCACACCTTTAATGGGTTCCTGGCACTGAACTGTTTTCAACTGAGCCCTCTCTCTAGACTTTCAGCATGTTTCCAGTCTAACGAGTATCCAGGCATAGTTAGTGTCTCGTTCGTGTAATCTCAGCACTTGGGAAGCTAAGATAGGAGAGTCCTCACAAGCTCAAGGGTAGACTGGGTGACTTAATGAGTTTAAGGCTAGCCTGAACTACAGAGTAAGAGCCTGTGTCCAAACAAACAAACAAACAAACAAACAAACAGAAACAAAACTGAAGCAGCACCAGAGCTCTGCTCAGTGCACACCGTGGTATGTCTAGCAAGTCCCTCACTCAGATCTAGCAGGAAAGGACCAGGATTTGCACACTTCCTACTTGTTTTTTTCAAAATGTGGATACTTTCTAACTGGCCATATTTAACAACCAGTTTACACAACCTCTCAAATGTTAACAAGCATTTTTGTGGTTAGCATATTTCTACATTTGACCCTTTTATGTGTGTTTCTGGGATGAATTTGAGGGGTGTGAGTTGAGTCCCAGAATAGTGCACTCACTGTCCAGTCTCTTTGAAGGGACTTTGCCAGTTGTTCCCACCAAGCCCAAGCTTTTCCAGGATTCTTAGTTCCTCATGCTGTCAAGAGTTGGATTTGTGACTGGGGGTGTGGCTTAGTGGAAAAGCACTTGTATAGAAAACACAAGGTCATGAATTTGATCCTCAATATTTAAAAATAAAATGGTTCTGGATGTTTTTATTCAAAAGTGTTCTAATTGGCTGTTGTTTGTCTACTTGACACAAGCTAGAGTCCTCTATGCTGGGCTTTTTCTTATGTTCCTTTGTTTCTTTTTAAATATGTTGTATGTGTCTGTGTGTCTTTGTGGTATGTATGTGTGTGTATGATGTGGTATATGTTTTGTGTGTATATGTGTGTGTTTCCTCCCTTCTCCACTGGAGTGTGTGTACACATGCATGTGAGGGCCAGAGGTCTCTACCTCACTTATTATTTACTTATTTTTGAGTACTTTTCTTGACACATTCATAGACTTATATCTTGGTCATGCCCACCCTTAACCACCCCAACACTTCCCCAGCACCTCCTACTTCCAATCCCACATTCTCTCCTTTTATTGTAAGAAACTGAGGCCTACCCATCAGTGGTTGGAATGTTGACTGAGTTTGTTAGTGGTCCTAGGACCCTAACCACAGCTACAGTGATGTCATGAATTCAGTGTCCATGACCTGTTGAGAAGACAGCACTTCTCACATGTGTGCCCATTCTCCAGCTCTTACCACTGTTCGTCCCTTTTTCATGAATGACAGTCTGCTATATCCCTAGAACAGAGCACTATACAACCTTCAGCAGAGATACTTCATGCAGCAGATGGAGACTTGTAACAAGGAAATCCACAACGGGACATTGTGCAGAAAGTGGGAAACTTTGGAAGACTCAGCCCTAAGCAGGATGTTTTTATCAAACACTTCCCTCAAGGCTCGGGATCTAGCAAATGAGAGAGCAGTAAGACTGTAAGAGCCAGGTGCAGTGGGGGCCTCCAAAGAGACGGCACCTTCCAGACATAGCAGGATTGATAGGAAGTCACAGAGACCGTGATATCATGCAGAAGATCTGCACAGGTTTAAACCAGACAAAATCCCAGCACTGAGAAGTGGAGTGGGCACACCTCTGACCAAGAAGAAGGCATTTGCAATTGAAACCTGCTGGGAAAGGGAATATCCATTTTCTCTAATGGAGTGAGACTGAGTGTTTCAACCACATCCCAGGACAGGCTCCATGCCCAGGAGTTGCTGACCAATATATACAGCCTCTATCAGACTCTACAGTTTTGTTTTGTTTGTCTTGTGTGTGTACACACATGTGTGTGTATGTGTGCATGTGTATGCATGTGTGTGCATATGTGCATGCACACGCAAGTGTTTGTGTGCACATGTGTACACATACATTTTCGTCTTTTGTTTTGGTTTTTGTTTCTTGTTTCTTTTTCATGGAAAGAAAGAGTGAGAGGAAGAGCATGAATTTTTGTAGGTATGGAAGGAGAGACAGTCTGGAAGGAGATGGGAGAAAGAATATGATCAAAATATATTATCTAAAATTTTTTAATAATAATAAAAATTTTTAATAATAAAAATGATTTAAAAATAAAATCTCATTGATCAAGGTTGAGAGCAACACTAGTATATGCATGTAACTGTGGCTGTTTAGAAGCAATTTGATGACATGTCAATTAAAAAAAACCCTCAGTTTTTGGTTCCTCCCTAGGGCCTACCTAGCCACAAGTTTTTACCAGGTATATGGTACTAGGCATGAATTCCATCTTGTGAAGCAGCCCTCAAATCTATTCAAAGAATAATTGGTTGTCCCTATAATCTCCATGCCATTGTACTAGTGGGCACATCTTACCTGGCATGTCAGTGTTGTAGCATGCAGGGTCTCTCACTGAGGAAGACCACTATTACATTTTTTGCCCTAGCAGTTTGGGTAGCACACTAAGCCAATTAGTTACCAAGGAAGTAGCTTCCATGGCACGTCCAGCTGGATTTTATGTTCTCTCATTAAAGTGTGTTGTGTCTTCAGCACTAAGGTCTTACTGTCTAGTTCTGGTGGGCAACCATGAGCACTGGAAACAGCTTGTGTTGATTTGAAGGTTCCCTAGGAACCCCCTAGCCAAGAACTCTGGTGGAGGTTTCTTACCCCTGGCACTGAGTAACCAATGTTTCCTGGGGGCACCTTGTTTTTTTGAGACTGTAATTGACCCTGGGGCTCATGTTTCTATTACACTAGCTGGCTAACAAGCTCCAGAAATCTTTCTCACCACATTTTTCCAGGGCTGGGATTACAGGTGTGTGCCTCCATGCCTGCCTTTTACATGGGTTCTAGGGGATTGAACTCAGTTCTTCATGCCTGTGCCATAAGCATGTTACCAACTAAGCTGTCTCCCAGCTGCAGTACTGAGGGTGTTATCAGAGAGCCTGATAATCAAATTACTTCACACCATACATTACTGAAAGTATAACCTGGAAGACCAGATTCCAGCACCAGCTTCTCTACTGTCTGACTTATAGACCTAGTTAGCCATTGACTCTCACCAATTCCTAGGCTGCTTTTTCAGGCTTTTGTGCTTTCCCATAGAATTTGCAAGAACTCTATTTTACTCTGATAACTAGACAAAAATTGATGAGATTTTAAAAATCCACAATAAATTTACTTCCTAGTCTGGTATGAAGACTAATGTGATGTTAAAAACCATACAGTTTAACAAAATACATCAATATATAGAAGTAATTTATAACCTTATTAATATCATCAGCATCCTCAAAGAAAAATTCTGAATCAATATTTTGAAAGGCAAATGCTCCTCAGGGCTTGAGAGCAGAGACTCACCTTAGTGTTTGTCCATGTATACGAGTGTCTATATTTTTAAGTTTACGATTGCTAATTTACTGAACTGAAAACTATAATCTATAGGCAATATTAACACGTGAGTTTCTTTTATAGCATAGTATTACAGAGGGATCATGAGTCCATGTCTTAAAAAATAAGGTGGAGGGTGATGGAGGAGGACACCAGATGTTGACCTCTGGTTTCTACATGCACAAACATGCATCTGTGCCTGCATACACCACACACATACATCACACACATACTAGCACAAAACAACAGCAACAAAAAAACCCAATTATGTAAGCAGTTTGCAGAAGAATTTGACTTGAAGTAACTTAAGTCTACTTATACCTCTCGGTGTGAATAAATGCTCGTATGTTTCACTGCCGAGGGCATGTGTGCTTCCTTCTTCCTACAATGATCTAAAGAAAACCAGGTCAGAAGAGCCAGGACAGAGCTGCAGTGGCTCAGGGGCTAAGAGCATTTGTTGCTCTTGCAGAGAATTTGGGTTTGTCTCTACATAGTCACACGGTGGCTCACAGCTGTCTGCAACTTCAGTTCCAGGAGAGCTGATTCCCTCTTCTGGCCTCGGAGGATGCTAAACATGCAGGAGATATACACACATGCATGCAGGCAAAACATTCATACATTTAAGATTTAAAAATTTTTTAAAAAGAATGCTATAAGTGAGACACGTAAGCCTCACTTCCTCAGAAGCTGAGGTCATGTGTGGTTCAGCTAACAAGAACAGGAGGAAATAACTGGACTATTACAGCTTCCAGAAAGGTGAAAACAATTTCATCGAATGACTCATTGTGTGCTGAAGTGTAACGCAGTCCCTTTAACAGAAAGTACAGTTCCTAAAATGAACTCTAATTTTTCTTGAACAAAAGAAAGCAGCCCTGATTCTTCGAAACTTTTCTTTTATCAAAGTTGAGACTTCAAATACCAAAGGCTCTAAGTCCTGGATGCAACAACACCTTATCATTCTATGAATTGGCTTCCAGAGATATAGGATCATTGTGAGTCTTAAGAAATAAAGAATTGGATTTCCAGGAGTAGGGCTGAATTTAGAATAAGACCGAGATAGGGTCCCTGACCTTAATATTTGCTCCGCTGTCTTTCAAAGCTGCGGCTTATCCCACGCCATTTGTACACGGCAGGGCTTTCTAACCCTTGGCTCCTGGCTGCTTCAGGCCAGGTCAGAACGCCCTGCAGTGTGGTTGTAAGTGCAGCCTTTGCAACCAATCTCTTCATTGGTGTTTTGCTATTTTTTTTTAAAGCTACATGAAAGCCTCATACTAGAAATGTAGAAATGCAAGTGGTAGCCACTTCCTTAAAAAATCTAAAACGTCTTGGATTTCCAGTCCTTTTCCTCTCTTTGGAAAGATCTATTTACAATATTAAAGACAGAAATGTCTATTTTGTTTAAGAAGTAGGAGAGGGCTTGGGAAATGGCTCAGTCTCCAAAGTGCTTAATTTGCAAACATGAATACACAAGTTAAATCCCCCAAACCCACATAGAATTCCATTGCTGGAGAAACCTCACACCTTGTTTGCAAGATACAAAGAAACAGCTGGAGTTGTGCTAGAATCCTACTCCATCTTGGGTGCTAAGCAGGCTTCCAGACAACGCTAAGCAGGCTTTGGGAAAAGAAAAGATACTGATGGTCTTACCTAGCAGGAAACTTTACGAACTACGATACCAACCTGCCAGGCCTGCAACCATTTTTAATTCCAGTTTAAGTGGCTATGACACTATCACCCTCTTCTGTCCTTGAGCACCAGATACACACATGGAGCACAGACATACATGCAGGCAAAAGGAAAAGCCTGAGGCTTGTAGGCTCTAGTGAGGACTTCTACCACATTCAGCTAAACTCCATCTAAATATTCGTGTTTATACCCATAGGTGAATACTTTTAGCTTTACTCAGAGAGGCCTCTCCTTTCAGGAGAATCCTGGCTATTCAAAACGGTAAGCACATGTGACAGTAGGCATTTATGCTTCCACACCTAAGGCTTTCAGACATGGCCTTTATCGTGGTATTAGGAAGAAAACCTAAGAGGAGAAGAAGATGGGAGAGGGAGGTGGGTGAGAAAGCATGGGTGTGTGAGAAGAATGAGAATTCCACATATGCATGATGTTGTTAAAGGGGAAATTTAATTAATTAAAAACAGATATGATATACAAGACATATAATAAAATCATATAGCTCAATCAAAGTATCAGTTTGTCCAACAACAACAAAGGTGACTGTGGTGGCATAGGTTTGTGATCCCTGAGCTGGGAAGGAAGAGACAGGTAAATCTTTGTGGCTCACTGGCCAGTCAATCTAGTCTACTTGGTGAGTTTCAGGTCAGGAAGAGACCCTGTCTCAAAACAAACAAACAAGCAAACAACAAAACAAAAACCCCAAACTAAAACAAAACCCAAAGGGTGAACATTCACTGCCTGAGAAATAACACCCGTTTGTTCTCTTGCCTGCACATGCGTGTACACACATGCATGCACCTACATACATGCTTATATGGTCACAGAATGTATCTATATGTGGTGGTTTGAATAAGAATGTCTTCCATAGGCTCATATATTTGAATGCTTAAGATGGGTGGAGATGTGGCCTTGTTGGAGTGGGTGTGGCCTTTTTGAAGGAAGTATGTCACTGCAGGTGGGCTTTGGAGTTCAAAGCCCAAGCCAGGACTGGTATTTTCTTTCTCTCCACCTGTTGCCTATTGATCCAGATGCAGAGCCTCTCCAGCACCATGTCTGTCTGCATTCTACCACACTTCCCACCATGATGATAATGGACTGAATCCCTGAAACTGTAAGCCAGCCCCAATTAAATGCTGTCCTTTATGAGAGTTCCCATGGTCATGGTGTCTCTTCACAGCCATAGAGAATTCACTAATATATGTGGTATCAATACTGGGAGATGATCCAAAGTGTTTCACTGAGCAAACATTTGTCTCTAGAGAGCAGCTCAGCAGAAGGCATTGCAGGCAGGCAATGCTGGCTTCTACCTTTCCACCTGTAGAATGGAAGCAATAGATCATGCCGGGTAGTAAATACATTCTGTGGTGCCAAGAAGTACTAAGCCTGCTGTCCTCAGTGCTACATCTGCCCACAACGTTCCCTAGTTGGATCTGCAGTTTTCCCAATGAAAACTGCTTTAGTGGTGGTCACACAAGTCCTGCTGCCCAATAACCATGTGTTTACTGAGTCGCATGTGTCTAAGGCCTCAGAGGATCCTAGTCCCCCTTGCCAGTGTGACCGTGACTCAGGGTCCGTCTGGGCTCTCATTCTCAGCCCTGAAATTGTTCTTTTCAGCATTCAGTTTAAAAGTTCTTATAAAGCACACTTCTGAAGATTCCTTCTTCGTAAAAAGTTCCTTCTTCAGTCTGCACACTAGAGTAGGAGCTGGCAAGGGCTGCCTGGCTATCATCCCTTATAACTCTCTCTGAAATCTTACTCAAGAGGCATGGGTGAGCATTTATAGACTCGTTGTATTTCATCCACGGATGCCAATTCATTCCAATTTCCACAATATAGCACGTGCCCATAGGGAAACATAACTTCTCTGTCCCCCTTGTTGACTACCTACTATGTGCTATGGAATTAAATTAGCTTCTTTGAACTATAATTCACCACAGTGACATTTGAACAAAGAGACCTGGACCTGTCCGTAGCAGGAAGGTCCTGGTGATGCTTTGAACTGGAGCTCGGCCAGGTGAAATACCACATACGGGAAGGTCAGGCATGTGTGTGTGTGTGTGTGTGTGTGTGTGTGTGTGTGTGTGTTGGGGGGTCAGGGCAGTGTGCATCCCTGTCTTTAGCCAGGCTCGCACATTTAAGAGGAGCCTCTTGGCGATCCATTCATTTATTTATTTCCTCTTTCTTTCTTTCTTTCTTTCTTTCTTTCTTCCTTCCTTCCTTCCTTCCTTCCTTCCTTCCTTCCTTCCTTTCTTTCTTTCTTTCTTTCTTCTTCTTCCTTTTTCCTTCCTCTTTCTCCTTTCTTTCTCTCTTTCTTCCTTTTTCCTTTCTCTTTCTCATTTCTTT
>NW_021604564.1:18242009-18250165 GCF_004785775.1 Grammomys surdaster | reverse complement strand
TCTTTCTTCCCCCCCTCTTCCTTCCTTCCTTCCTTCCTTCCTTCCTTCCTTCCTTCCTTCCTTCCTCTCTCTCTCTCTCTCTCTCTCTCTCTCTCTCTCTCTCTCTTTCTTTCTTTCTTTCTTTCTCTCTTTCTTGTGTGCTTATAGTTTGAAAAGCACACTAACAATGTTACCTTTGGGTCCACACTAGTTCAGCAAGTCAGTCTGCTGTGCTTACAACAGCTGCTGCTTCCTTCCAGAGGACTGGGGATAGGTTAGAAGTCTTGTTGCTATGATACAGCACAGCAGTTAGGGGTCAATCTCTACATGAGTGTCACCCTCAAAAGTACACATCTATTGAGGAGGAGCTGGGCTCTGCGTTTAAGATAGTTTGGAAGTTATTTCTTTTGGTGTGTGAAGCACATGGCTGCTAGGAATCACTGTACTCTCAGCTACACAGCGTTCTCTAGTTGTGGCCTTCAGTATTTACTAGCTAGCACATCTTAAATTACAAAGCTGACCATTTGAAAGGCACATTAATTAAGCAAGTGAAGATAGTTTGTACACTTTTATCAGAGTATTCTGTAAATGACCATGCTGTCACTTGGACTGGTATAAACAGGGCTGAGGTTGTGCATTCCCCACATCTGAGGGAATGCACTAACAATGGTTACCTTTGGGCTCACACTGATTCAGGAGAAATTGGTCCTTCTTGGCCATTAGAACTATATTTTTACAAGAAATTCTCAAGCTGTTAAAAATGTCAAAAAGCCTTATAATTATATAAACTATATATTACAATAAAGTTTTAATCAAAGGAATAAACACACACACACACACATACACTCACACACACACATACACACTCACCAGGGACCATAGGATGATGCCTCAGTATAAATGCACTTGCCTTGCAAGTACCTGAGAGTTTAAAGGTACCCGTTTAAAGGTGACACAGGATACCCTTGTGTTCTAAGTATTGAGAGTCACTGGCCTGCCAGTCTAGACTAACTGTTGAGTTCTAGGTGAGTGAGAAACCCTGGTTCGACAGGAGGTAGACAGCATAGCTGAGGATGATGTCAGAGGCTACAATCTCATCTTCACACACATGTACACTACCCACCGCCACTCTCCCCACCTCAACCCTCTGCACACACACTGAAAGAGAAAATGAGAACCAGGTATAAGGAAGATAATTCATTTGCAGCAGATTATTTTCTTTCACTGTTATTTCTGTTGGAATGAGCACAGGGTGATGAGTAAACACAGAATGCAGGGTCTAAAGGAACTCAAATACAGCCAGTTACAATCAATCGCCATGACCACACAGTGCAGCCTAACCATACACACTAGCACACTGGGTTGTCCTATGTGCTAGCAGCCTGTTGTCCTGCAGAGCAGGGGTCCTTCACAAAGGTTACCTGGGCAGGTGGATGACAGGCAGGTGGCGAAAGGAGACACCTCTCAGAAGTGCCCCAGTACTTTGTGTATAGACTTGAAGAAGACTAGAACACAAAGCTGTGTTGTAGCTTTTAGCACTTCTTCCAAGCCCAGAGATGCCAAAAGGTCAAGATTCAGAAATCAGCATCTTTCCAAGTGGATATGTGTACTAACTTTGCTACTGATGGTTAATTATTTGATAAAAGCTGACATGAGGGACTGCCTTTGTTTATAAAAAAGAGAATTTAATTATAAAAAAATTTCCTGCAATCAAAGACTTGGCTGGAGTTAGAGTCATGTGACTTCCCATAATGTCTGAGAGACAAGTGTCTCAGGAAGCTACAAGAGGCTGACAGAGCTCACAGCAGAAATGCCACTGACCAGAATCTCATAGCCAGCATATTCAAAGTGGTTTCTGGTTTAGAGAAGGTTTAAAGAGATGGACAGAAAGGAATGTCAGAAACTAAAATAACTGAAATCATCATTCTTCATTACTGTGAGTGCACATGGTGTGTGTGTGTGTGTGCGTGTAACGCGGCACATGTGGAGGTGACAGGGCCACTCTATGGAGTTGATACTCTTCATTCATATTTACATGGACTTGAACTCAGCTCAGGCCTTTACCCACTGAGCCATCTCAAACCAAAAGTGGCATTTTGATCATACAAGGGAGAATGACATTGTTTTTAGGTCCTTGGGAAAGTGATTATAAGATTATCAGAAATACTGAGTGTCATTATTACCAGTTCTGTGGAGCTTCGCGCACACTGCATGACAGCAATCAAATGTCTGGACAAGCCTCAAGCAGTTTCACTGAGGTTTTGAAGCAGCAATGTGACCCTCTCTTTCTATGGCAGATTTCCAACATAATAGATCAGTCGTCAGACCTACTTTGAGAACAAACTGACCTCCTGTGTTGGATGCTTCCTATGACTGAACAATAGGAAAGACTCTGGTTTATAAAGTGATTATACCTGGTCTCACTATGTAGCCCATGCTGCCCTCAAACTCACCACACTCTTGCGTGTCTCCCACAGGCTGACATTACAGACATGGTCCACCATACCCAATTTGGTTATTCTATTTTTTTCCTCTTTGAAAGAAATACTTCTTACCTGCCCCTAGAGGCGTTGCAGGTGTGGCTGCTGTGTCACATGTGCATCAGAAGGTGGCAGAGAGGACAGAGGCTGTGTCTCTGCTCAGTGTTCTGACCTGTGGACATCTGAATGATTAGTAGTCTAATACTTCCTGAAAAAAGCAAGCCTAAACAAAGCACCAGTCTGGTGCCATGGGGCCTGGACATCATGCAGGCCTGGAGGGGGGTTGTGGCAGACCCTGCCAGAGATGACATCCTCCTGGTGCCATAATGCACAAATGGGGCATAGCAATCCTGAGACCACTCCTGAGATGGCTCTAGTCACTCAGAGAACCTGGGTACTAAGATGAGCAAGTAAGTGGTGGAGAAATGGAAGAGGAAGAGAAACAGAAGGATGTGGGCACAGTGAAGAGAGGCAGAACTGGAGACTCGGGGTAGTGAGGAACAGCCTGACGTGAGTAGCCAGTGATGCCGCCTGGGATCATAGTGGGGTCCTGGTCTGTGATGTCACTGGGGACCATATCTGTGTCCATGGCCCTGCAGCAGCAGCGGTGTGTTACCACCAAAGGCCAAGCAGATATTCAGTTTCTAGTTTGGGCTGTTGCCTGGGGACATGTTGATGTCTGAGGGCTGTGTGGAACTGACCTCATCTCTTGTCTGGGCATTGTAGGAGAGCAGGCCCTGGGGACATGGCAGCAGGAGAGCTGAGCCCACCCCTAGCCAGCTGCAGTACTTGGGAGAGCCAGCCCGGCACATTTGCAGGTTGTGGGTGAGCCAGCTCTGACAATATGAGAAAGGGAAAGGTTGCCCTGCCACTTGACTCTCTTCACCTGTTGTAGCGCTCAGGAGAGCAGGTCTGGTACCTCTATTGGACAGCACAGTAGAGGTGGCCTTAGATACGGACACTGTAAGTGAGCCAGCCCTATGGGCATGAGCACAGGAGAGCTATCCCTGCCTCTTGTCTGCTGTGCAGAGATGCCCCCTCCCCTCCCTTGTCCTTCTCCACCTGTGGCAGGTGGGAGAGCTGGCCCCAGGGTCATGAGAGTGGGGGAACTGGCCCTATCCCTCACTGGCTGCAACACTCAGGAGAGTGGGCCCTGCACAATAGAGCTGGCCCTGATGGTTTGGACACGGATGAGCCAGCCCCGAGGGCCTGAGATCAGGAGAGCTGGCTCTGACTCTTGCTGGCTTTGGCATTGGATGGGCCAGCCAGGCTAGAGCAGGAGAGCTCACCCCTGTGGTGTGCGTGTAGATAGCTGGTGTGCTGAGCAGCTCAGATACCTCTTAGGCTCAGATCGGGGCTTTGAATTGGCCCACCCCAACAGCTACCCCATGGATGAAGTGCTGGAGTTTGTGAAGGGGCTGGTCCTACAGATCCAGAACTATGGGGTCTCCGTGACACAGGGCAACAACAGGATATTCCAGAGGAGGTCCAGTATTGACAGTGTAGCAGAAGCCAGAGGCTTCATACCAGACCAAAGATTCACAGCACTGAAGGTTTGTAAGCAAAGAAGTGTGGACAAAAGGGTACACTGTGGGGCACACTGTGACATACTACAGCTTCCACAAGGAGATGTTTTTTCTCTGTTGAGGGGGAGGTTGCAAGGATAGAGGTTGGGATTGAGAAGAGGGGAAGATGAGTGGGATTGAGGTACATAATGTGAAATTCACAAAGAACCAATACAAAGTTCAAAAGTACTTTTATTTTTGCAATTATAATTACATAATTTCTCTTCCTTTTCCTCCTATACCCTCCATATAACTCCTTCTGCACTTTCAAATTCATGGCTCTTTTCATTGTTACATATACATACAAATACATACATACATAATATATATATATATATATATATATATATATATATATATATATATACATATGTAACCTTAAATGCATAAGCACAGCCTGCTCAGTCTGTATAATGCTACTTGTATACACGTTTTCAGGGCTGACTGCTTTGGACAATCATTTCAGTGTTGTTCCTTGGGGAAGATTATTTCTACAGCTTGGCGTTCCTCAGTTGCCTGTAGTTCTTTGTGTAGTGTTGAGGCCTTATGGGCTTTTCCTAGCAGTTTAGACTTTTTTTTTTTTTTTTTGGTTTGGTTTGGTTTGGTTTGGTTTTTCGAGACAGGGTTTGTCTGTGTAGCCCTGGCTATCCTGGAACTCACTCTGTAGACCAGGCTAGCCCCAAACTCTCGAACTCAGAAATCCGCCTGCCTCTGCCTCCCAAGTGCTGGGATTAAAGGCATGTGCCACCACTGCCCGGCCAGTTTAGACATTCTTAAAAGTGAAAAGATTCAGAACTTGGAAGACAGCTCAGTGTATAAGTAGCTCCACTTGTCAGTGTGAGGATCTGAGACTAATCTCCAGGAGCCATTTTAAACAGATGGGCGTGGTGGTGGTGTGTGCTTGATGACTCTCTGCCTCCTGGCAGTTGTCCTGTTCTCATGCCCCACTCCGTGTGTTTGTGTGTTCATATATAGCTATGTGTATTTAACATTGTTTATTTGTTTGTTTGTTTATTTATACTTAATCTTGTGTCATAGGCTGACCTTGAACTCACATCACAGAAGAGGATGACCGTGTAATTTTCATCTTTCTGCCTTTACCTCCTGAGTGCTGGGGTTAAAGGCATATATATGCCAGCAAACTCTACTGATATGGTGCTGGGGATTGAACCCAGGTCTTTGTGCTTGCTGTGCAGGTGTTCCACCAGCTAAGCGTCATTCCCACTTACCCCACCCCCTTTACCTTGACATCACAGTGTCATAAGGAGATCAGGTTCCCAGTGTGCAGTCCACTGGAGGATGCCCAGCGCCTCTCAGAGTACATGGCAAGTATGGACCCACGACTGGATCCACCCTGTCTGCTACTGCAAGGTGGTCTCCATTACGAACCACCTCCAGTTGGCTCACTGTTAATATTGCAGAATGGTGATCACTTTTGTACATAATCTTCCATCTTTCTGATTTTCCCCCCCTCAGAGGCTATGGCTGGAGCAAATGAAAGACAGAATATTAAAATCTCCAGTTTTGTGTTGCTGAACTACTTTCGCTATCATCCTAACATCATCGGGGTTAGGAGGGAAGGCAGAGATGCACATCCGGTTAGGTGCACCTTAGCAGAACCGAGCAGTTTAGCTAAGCCACTGACTGAATGAAGGTAAAGCCAAAGACTCTGATTGGTTAATTCTCACTCCAGGCTCATTTTCTGTTCCCTCATGCGATTACTTGGTCCTTCATAGGAGGGGTTTCCGTAGACTTTCAAACTATATTTCACATTCAGTGTCGATGTCTCAGCTTCCAGACGTAAATCTGTGAGACACTAAGAAGTGGATCTCAGAGATGTAAGAGAAAATCCAGGTTGACGTCAATTATTGGTGGCCTGAGAAGTTGAACAATCTTAAGGAAGTTTTTGCACTGCTTCTTAACTCTCGAAACGCCACAGAATTACCTCAGTGTCTATAGAAAATAACTCAAAGACCTTGTCACAAATGACACCTATGATTATTATGTAGTAGACGCGGACTGTCTCGAAGGAAACAGGTTTTCTCTATTTTGTTCTGCTGCTGCCATCTAGAGCACAAGGGAAGTACAGCAAGTCATAATGCGTCATTTCCCCCCACCCAACCCCGCACCGTTGCCAGTGAGTTAGTACCTCCCCGATTCTCTCCTGCCCCTTCTCAGTTTATATCCCAGGGTCTTGCCCAGAGGATGGATTGATCCTGTCCAACTTAGCACACGCGGGTGCAGAGTGAGCCTTGTGTCTCTCGGTCCTCTCACGCCTGAGGCTCCCCTGGGAAAGAAGTAGTTGATGAACTTGCTGTGGGATTCACAGTGCCCGGCAGAGTTCCTGTGGAGGTTGCAAGGCATTGGCACCTTTAAGGAGGATTAAAGTGTGCTCTTAATGAATGCCCTTGCAGGACTGGATTGGTTACCTCGGGGGCACAAGTGATCTTGGTACCTCCCCACCCACCCCACCCCATTCCCAGCTCTCTACAATGCTGTGCTGCGCTTCCTGTTCTTTTTCCACTTAACTGAACCACCAGGGGTTCTCATCAGAAGCTGGGTAGACGGCCATGACATCTTCTTGAACTTTTTCCTGTCTCCTAATTTGTGAGCCAAGAGAAACTGCATAAAGTGTACCGTTTCAGAAATTGTTTTAACTAACAGAAAGTGAGCCTGCAGGCTTCCATCTCGTCTGCGTTTAGGAAGAGACTTCTAGATTGAATACATAAAAACAAAGTGGCAATAACATTTGAAGTCACATCTCAATTATTCCGTGTTTTGTGTTGTCTTAAACTTCACCAATGAGGGCACCAAGGGACCACAAAGTTAATACACAAAAAGCTCCTCCTCAGGAATACCCACTGCCCCCTGAAACCTGCTCTAATAGAAAATCCGTCCCATTTTGCAAAAGTGAATTTACTGCTTCCTTCACAAAGCTATTGGCCTTCATCTGCCGATGTTTGTTGTAGCCCTTACACTGAATAGACCTCCCATAAGTGTTGTTAATGAGTAAATGGAAAGTAGTGTATTTTAAAATGTGTGAGTTTCACTTGTTCTCAGAGTAGTTTAATGTGGAATGTTACCATGATAGCATAATTCCAGGCCAGTAGGCAGCCACTTCTGACAGGTGTGTGGTTACAGTGCTGGAGCCTCTGATCTGTCATTAGCTTCGTTACACCATCCCTGTCATTAGATGGTGTGTTTGGACAAATTTTAACAAGTTTCTTAAGTGCAGACCAGCCACAGCGCTGAAACAGTAACACCTCTCTCCCCAGGGTGGGGTAGTTAAGCAAACCGCTACTTGCAGGAAAACCACACCCATTGTGAGCCTAGCAAACAGTAACAACAATGAGCAAAGTTCTGACATCACACTAGGTGTGGAAGCCAGCCGCAGCCCTAGGACTTGGACAGCTGAGGCAGGACTGCCAATGTGAGACCTTCTCTCAGACAACCAAAGCCAGACAGAAAAGTCTAGGCAAACAGTGTCAAATTAAGAACAAAACAAACCACAGGGAGGATTTTGATTGCAGCTGAGTGGCTGAGCAGTGGTTTAGCATGTGTGAGGCTTGAGTTTGATTCCCAGCACAGACCCCCCCCCCACCTCAAAACAAAAGGCACCCTGGGTCGTTACTACTGGTAAATTAGTGTCAGATGTGTTAATGAGTGGAGATACAGTTCAAATAGGCAGAATTTTTATATACCCTCCCCAAACGCCCACAAGAAGACAGGTGAGCCTTAGACTCACTATGCTGCCCAGGCTGCCTTAGAACTCTTGATTCCTTTGTGCTGGGTGTGGGTACTCCCACACCTGGCCAGGACTTAGTACTCATAAAAACTCCCTCTACTGTGGCAGGGCACATTTGAGACATAAGTGGGCTACAGCGTGACGTTAGAAAAATGTGCATTTGTTATAAATTCAATTATAGCTTAGACGTTTAGCAGACTCCTCTGGGGAACTACTAGCACTACCAGTGGATGACCATTGTAGCTCTTCCTCCCTCCCTCCCATCCTTCCTTCTTCCCTTCCTTCTTCCCTTCCTTCTTCCCTTCCTTCCTTCCTTCTTCCCTTCCTTCCTTCCTTCTTCCCTTCCTTCCTTCCTTCTTCCCTTCCTTCCTCCCTCCCTCCCTCCCT
>NW_021604564.1:18240303-18241909 GCF_004785775.1 Grammomys surdaster | reverse complement strand
TCCCTCCCTCCCTTCCTCCCTCCCTTCCTTCCTTCTTCCCTTCCTTCCTTTCTCCCTCCCTTCCTTCCTTCTTTCCTTCCTTCCTTTTTCCTCCCTTGCTTCCTTCTTCCCTCCCTCCCTTCCTTCCTTTTTTCCTCCCTTGCTTTCTCTTCCCTCCCTTCTTCTTTTCTTCCTTCCAGTATGCTTTGAGAGTGGTATACATTGTCACCCTCTACAAGACTGGCTGTTGAGACCCTGTCACTACCCTTAAGACATGTGTGGCCCAGCTGTGGCCCCTGCACCTTCTTCCTGACTGTCTTCATCACATCTGGCTTTTTAAAAAATAAAAAATAAAAAACCGCCGGGCGGTGGTGGCGCACGCCTTTAATCCCAGCACTTGGGAGGCAGAGGCAGGCGGATTTCTGAGTTCGAGAGTTCGAGGCTAGCCTGGTCTACAGAGTGAGTTCCAGGACAGCCAGGGCTACAAAGAGAAACCCTGTCTCGAAAAACCAAAAAAAAAAAAAAAAAAAAAAAAAAAAAAAAAAAAAAAAAAAAATAAAAAACCAAAAAACCAAAACCTGGGTTCTGGGTCAGGTCCTCATGCCTGCAAGATATGTGCTTTACTGACCGAGCCTCTATCAGCCTATCAGTACCAACATCATCACTGTTTTAAATTTGTCCATTCATCTGTTGTGTGTGCCCACATGCACATGCCATGAATACTTGTGTGGAGGTCAGAGGACCACTTGTGAGAGTCGGTTCTCGACCTCCATCATGTAGGTCCCAGGGATACCCACCCCTGAAGACTCACCTCCCTGGCCTCTTCATCATTATTTTCAAATGGTGAACAATGACAAATATTGAACAATATTTGCTGCCTGTTCTCACTTGTTTCCCTTGATTTCTAGTCTGTGTTTGAAATGTGCATCATCATCTGTTATATTCTGTAGAAATAATCACGGAGTTTCCCTGCTCAGCAGAAGGCTGACTGCTGGAGGGGGAACTGCAGGGCTCTGAGCACACAGCTCTCTCACCCCATGTGATGCCCTTCTTAGGTAATCCCATCCCGGCTTTGAATCCTACCAGTCCTCTGGCGTAGGATGCTCAGATCCTGTACTTAGAGCCACACTGTGCCTCATGTTCATGCAGCTATCACATTTCTTCTAAAATGGCTAACTCAGTGTATATAGGACCATGGGTCACATCCTCTGCCTCTCCACCCAACTCTACCTGGCTTTAACCTGACAATAAATGTTTCCATCTATTGATTGATTGTCTTTCAAATGTGGGTAGTTGATTATTCTTTTTCTTCATCTTCAAAATGTCTTTCTAATCTGGAGCCTAGTGAGGAGACTCCTTAGGTGAAGAAGGCACTTGCTGAGAATGCCTGGAATCCCATTCTCCATCCCCCTAAAAGATCCAGATGCAAAAGCGTGCATCTGTAAGTAATCCAAGCACACGAAGCCAGAAGGTCAGCTGGCTTGAAGTATGCACACTAACAGAAATAAGAGAGATCCTGCCTCGAAGTAAGAGAGAAGGAGAAAACTCATGTCTCAAAGTCATATTCTAACCTCTACACACACACACACACACACACACACACACACACACACACACACACACACAC
>NW_021604564.1:18231973-18240293 GCF_004785775.1 Grammomys surdaster | reverse complement strand
CACACACACACACACACACACACACACACACACACACACACACACACCACAAATAACATACATCCAGTCCAACCAGCTCTTGACTGAAGTAGAAGTTAAAAGGTGTTTGATTCTCCCCTATGCCCTGTGTTCATATTCTACACAGCACTCAGAAAAATACTTCCAAATTGTAAATAGCATCCCTCTGTAGTTACAGTAAAATCTAAACGTCCATGTGAAGCCCACCTCACCCTGCTTCCCAATCCCAAAGCCCCTCTGTGCAAGTTATTCTCCACAACGTTTTAGCTTCATTTTTTTCCTTTCAATGGAAACATCTACTTTCTCAGTGTATACACCACTTGAACCATAGAAATATGAAACTAGGCCTGGGGGGGGGCGGTGGCAGTGCTCCATGCCTAGAACCCATGAAAAACATTGTGCATGCGGGCACACACCTGTAATCCCAGCACCAAGGTGAAGAGTCAGGTGGCTCCCAAGGGCTTCCTGGCCAGGCAGCCTAGCCTACCTGGTGATTCTTGGATTAGGGAGAGAAAATAAGTGCCTCAGGCTGATGTTGTTCTCTGCCTCCACATGCATACACACGGACCCATATGAACACACACACACATAGTTACACAATGTAAACCCGTCATCATCTTCTGTCATATTAGTTAATTATACTTTTCTTATTACTTCATTAACACATTTATATTTTGTTTCCTCTATGAGAAGATGTAATCACCCTGGCCCCATGATCCTCTCTATCATGCTTGTGAAGGTATGTGACGGTGTTATCTATGCCTACGATGGCACTCAGTGAATTCTATTAGTGGATGAATCACTTCCCCAAGACCTCCTGGAATTCATCATGCTGTGTGTGTATGTCTTTGTCATAACCATCTTATTAAATGGAGATTTTTAAAAATTAATTATTTTATTTACATTCCAAATGCTGCCCCCTCCTGGTCCCCTCTCCCAGAGTTCTTCACTCCATCTCTGTCCCCTTTACCTCTAAGAGGGTGCTCCTCCACTCCTCCCACCCTCCACCCCTCACATCTCCCTTCCTGGGGTCTCCACAGGATTAGGCACATCCCCACTCACTGAGGCCAGACAAGGCAGTCCTCTGCTCCAAATGTGCCCAGGCCATGAATCAGCCCATGAACGCTCTTTAGTTGGTGGGTTAGTCTCTGAGAGCTCCCAGGGGTCCAGGTTAAATGACACTGTTGGTGGAAATTGCTTTTGAAATGAAACTTCTTTATTGTGAAACCTTAAACAAAACCACCCAGCGATAAGAAAGTAAAAAGGAAGGCAGGAGAAATGGCGCAGTAACTGAGCACATGGCCTGCTCTCACAAAGGCCCACACTTCATTCACAACCACCTGTAACTCCAGCTCTAGGAGTCCAAGGTTCTCTTCTGGTCTTCCTGTGGGGCACACGAATCCACATAAGTACACACACATATGCATACAATAACTTTTAAGTCTTTAAAATTTACTTTAAAAGGAGATGCTGACATATTTTCGTACAGTTAACACAACAATTAGGAATATATTTGCTTTCTTTGGTTGTTACGTTTTGTTCTTGAGGTAAATTCCTAGAGATAGGATTAGTGAGTCAGGATGTCATTCATTTGATTGGGAGGTTGGTGGGGGGGTGGGGGGGTGAGAGCTCAATGGTCAGGGGTTCTTGTCTGTTTGTCATTCATTTGATTGGGAGGTTGGCGGTGGGGTTGGGGGTGAGAGCTCAGTGGTCAGGGGTTCTTGTCCATTCCCAAAGGACTAGATCGATTCCCAGCACTCCAACAGTGGCTCACAACCACTTGTATCTCCAGTTCTAGGGCATACAGTGCCATTTTCTGACCATCAAATGGACCAGATACACAGACATATGTGCAGGCAAAATACAGCACTCATAAACAAAACAAAACACAATTAAATGGCTGCTGACTACTCCTAAGCTGCCCTTATTGCTTCAGCTCCAAGTTTGTAAATGCTTCTAAGCACCTGCACACTCTCACTCTCGCCAGAAGTATCTGGATATGTTTATTTTCCATGCAAATGATACATCTGTGATAATGGAGACAAATACAAGGTATTTTCTTTGTTCATTTAGTTTTTGTCATCATGATTCCTGCTGAGGCGGATGCTGCTGTGGTTCTGAGGTGAGCTGGTGTTTTTATACTTCATGTAGTAAAATGACAGGAACACAGTTTAGTCCTATGTGGTCTGTGCATGTGATGGAATTTGTCTTCTTCTTATACTGATTTATAAGAATTCTCCATGCATTCAAATACCATGCTTTTTTATAATGTTTTACACATACTTTCCACTTGTTTTTTTTTTTTTTCCTTTTTTCTAGCATCTTATGATACATTTACTCTGGACATAAAATGTCTTAAAGTCAAATACTATTTTAAAAATATTCCCATTGTGTGCTATTAGATGTCTTCCCTTTGTCTCGATTCTTATTCCCTGGGCATCACACGAAACTTGGGAGAGCCAGCCTGGGCGTGTCACTTTCCCTCATCTGCATATTTAGTGGTAGTCTCTCTATAAGCACGTTTCCACTGTGACTTATTTCCCTAGTCCCTTCTGGGGACTTGTGTATTTTTAATATGTTATTAGAAAAGTGATATAATTTATAATATCGCACAGTATCCTTGGGCACATTCATCGACATGCTTCTTGGGCATATTCGTGAGATGAAGTTGTGAACTACTGACTCAGAGGACACCAGCTTGCTCTTATGCAATTGTGCGGTGTTGTGTCTTCCAGTCAGGCTTGACTGTCCTTACAGCATCTTCATCAACAGGCAAATGTATCTCCACCTCTCAGAGAATGAGAAAATAAGCATTGTTCCTACAGTTGAGCTATTTATATTCACGCTTATAAAAACTGCTTGCCTGGGGAGATTACACAATAGAAGCACTTGCTGTCCAACCTTGAGCACCCAGGTTCTGTCACTGGAATTGTCCAGAAGCTTGTGGGCCAGCCATTTCAGAGAAGTAACGGAGTAGCAGAAACAAAAGCCTGCTGCAGCAAGGTGGGAGAGGAGGGCTGCACCTACATGTTGTCCAGCAAGCTTCACGTACACTTTCTGGTATAGGCATGCTTGAACTCACCCATGGGTGCACATGCACAAGTACATATTTGTGAAAGCTTGTTCTTCTTCTTACATATTTTCCTGTATGTTTTTACTCATCTTCTTATTGAGTTACAGATCCTTAATACATACTTTGAAATGTAACCTTTCCCTTGATGTGAGTGAGTGTGTCTTTCCATTTGCTGTTGATGGCTCATTTACTTTGCCTGTGTTCTTTTTTTGGTAAGTAATTTAAAAAAATTAACATTGTGCAACTCTGTTGGGGTTCAGGAAACACCACACAAACCATATGAACACTGATCTCAGTTAAGCAAGAATAGTTTATTGAATACACACCCTAGTACTGGTCAGACCAGGACATAGCTCAGAATTATCTGAATGATGACAATGGAGATCTTTTTCTGTCAGCTTATAAAGGAAATATGAGTTCATGTGCAATGAGTTCATATGCAGGTGCAGGAAGTGTTGCTCGGTGGTCAGCTCAACAGTTCATATTGACCTTTGATTGGATAAAGTTTTGTGGAATTTTTTAAGATTAGCAAACCTCATACAGAACATTCAGAACATACAGAACAAAACAGGGTATGTGGTCAGCATGTCTTTGCTCTGAGCTAAGTTACTTCTCCATGTCAATGACTGGTCAGGCATGTTACAGCAACAATATGAAATAGTTGGCAAGCCTGGAACAAAATGGCTACAGCTATTCTGGGGGTGAGGTGGGGGGTCAGACCATAACACACAACGCATTGGTTCTCCTTCAATAACGTCAGGGTTTTGTAAATATGAAGGCCATTCTTATTCTATAGCTATGGGGAGACATACCATTGGGGTCTTATTTATTTCGACACTGATGTCTTACATTTAAACCTCCTACTCTGAGATCTCTTTCTAACTAAGAAGAAATGATGAACTGATTTGCTCTACACCTGCATGGGTTCTCAGGGGCTTAAGCTAATGACTGATGTGCCTCTGATGTCAGACTGTAAGTGTTTTATGCTTTTGTTTGTGTTTCTGGGCTCCTCTGTCTACGAATTCACAGTCTAACATAACCATTTTGTTTTTTCAATATAAAATTTTAAAGTAGGGCCAGTCTTTCACCACACCAATCTATCTCTATGTAATTTATAGAAAGGGACAGGACAGTGGTTAAAATCTTCTAGAGGATCAGGGTTTTGCTTCTAACATCCACCAGCCCACCACATTCTGTAACTCCTGCTCCAGGGGATCTGATACCCTAATTTGGCCTCCAAGGCAACCAGACATATGGTGCACATAAATACATCTGTGCTAAGCACTCAGATCATAATAAATAAATCCTTTAAAACAAGCAATCCTAAAATATTAAAATTTGAGACAAAATATAAAGTAAAAAGTTCATAATAAAATAGATTCTCTGTTATTTCTGCATTAGTGTTTTCTCTAATCAATTTAGCTTATTGAGTTAACAAAAGGGCTGTTGATCCATTTTTGGGTGTTATATTTTATTGACAGACTCATCATTGTAATGAATCCAACTTCATTGCTGATACTCATTTCTTCAGACTTATGCCCAGCCTAGCTGCTGTCACACTTGGATTCTTTGCTGGTTGAAGAATTCAGTCCTTTTAGGTGGGTTGGAATTGTTGGTGTGTGTGTATCTCCTGCGTGGAAGCTTGGGTTACTGAGCATTGTCTGTGTGTTTCAGGAACCCTTGGCTAGCTCACACTTTCACTCCTGTACATACACATAGGTACCCATCTTCTCATAGCTTCACCAATGCACAGTATTGTCCAACTTTCTTTTCTTTTCTTTCTTTTTGAATTTTGAGACACGGTCTCCCTACATAGTTCTGGCTAGCCTGGAACTCAGAGAGATTTGCCTGCCTCTGCTTTCTTGAGTTCTGGGATTAAAGGCATGAGCCACCATGACTGATTTGTCTGATTTTCAGTATTTGCCATTATTATGGGTATAAAGTCATTTTATTTTGCATTTTCAAGAGAAATGGGGTGGGGGAAGATAAACTCTGTTACTGTGTTTATGTTTAAAAATGTAATTGGGGACTGCAGAGATGGCTCAGCAGTTAAGAGTGCAGCGTGAACATAGTTGAGCATGTGTCCCTGTGGTACATAGTAGGGCATCTTTTGGCTTTAAGCCCAGGAGTGGTATAGCTGGGTCTTGAGGTAGAACTATTCTCAGTTTTCTGAGATACTGCCAATTTGATTTCCAGTGTAGCTGTACAAGTTTGCACTCCTGAATCAGCAGTGGAAGAGCGTTCGCCTTGGTCCACATCTTCACCAGCATGTGGTGTTGCTTGAGTTTTTGATCTTAGCTATTCTGAGGGGTACAAGGTAGAATCTCAGGGTCATTTTCATTTGCATGTCCCTGACGACTAAGGATGTTGAATATTTCTTCAGTTCTTCCCAGCCATTTGAGATTCCTCTGTTGAGAATTTTCTGTTTAGCTCTGTACTCCATTTTTTAAAATTGTGTTATTTGGTTTGTTGGTGCCTCACTTCTTGAGTTCTTTATTTAATTTAGATATTAGGCCTTTGTCTGATGTAGAGTTGGTGAAGATCCTTTCCCAATCTGCAGGCTGCTGTTTTGTCCTATTGACAATGTCCTTTGCCTTACAGAAGCTTTTCCTTCATGAGGTCCCAGTTATCAATTGTTGATCTTAGTGCCTGAGCTACTAGTATTCTGTTCAGGAAGTTGTCTCTTGTACCAATGCTTTCAAGATTATTCCTCACGCTCTCTTCTATGACTTTTAGTGTTCCTGGTTTTATGTTGAGGTCTTTGATTCACTTTGACTTGAGTTTTGTGTAGCATGATAAATGTGGACCTACTTGCATTCTTCTACATACAGACATCCAGTTAGACCAGCACCACTTGTTGAAGATGCTTTCTTCCCTCCATTGTATGGCTTTGACTTTTTTTTTTTTTTTATCAAAATCCAGGTGTCCATTGGTGTTTAAGTTTGTTTCTAGGTCTTTGATTTGATTCTATTTGATCATCCTGGCTGTTTTTATACCAATACCATGCAGGCCTTACTACTACTGCTCTATAGAACAGCTTGAGGTCAGAGATGATGATATCTCCAGCAGTTCCTTTATTATATAGGATTGCTTTTGCTATAATGGTTTCTTTTTCTGTATGAATTTGAGAATTGTTCTTTCAAGGTCTGTAAAGAATTGTGTTGAGATTTTAATGGAATTGCATAGTTCTACCCCAACACCTAGCTATTTTGCTCCTGGGCATATGCCTGATACTAGTCTGTACCACAAAGACACTTTTATTCAAAGTAGCCAGGAATTGGAAACACCCCAGATACCCCTCACTGAGGAATGGATTAAAAAATGTGGTTCATTTACACAATGGAATACTACTCAGCTATTAAGAAACAGGCATCATGAAATTTGCAGGCAAATGGATAAAACCAGAAAATACCATTCTGAGTGAGATAATCCTCACTCAAATCCAAAAGGACATGTGTGGTATGTGCTCACTTATAGGTGGATATTTGCCACAAAATACAGGATACCCATGCTACAATTTGTAGACCGAAAGGAGTCAAATAATAAGGAGGTCACAAGGGAGGATGTTTGAATCTTACTTAGAAGGGGAAATAGTCATTAGAGGTGGATAGAGGGAGGGAACTGAGTGGGAGAGAGGATGGGTAGGGGAAGGGGAGTAATTATAGGCAGAGTCTGGGAGAGAGAGCCAGGGGAGTGACCTGAAATGGGAACAGGCAAGGAATAGAGGGCATCTCTAAAATGTGCCAGAGAAGCCAGGCGGTGGTGGCGCACGCCTTTAATCCAAACACTTGGGAGGCAGAGGCAGGTGGATTTCTGAGTTTGAGGCCAGACTGGTCTACAGAGTGAGTTCCAGGACAGCCAGGGCTATACAGAGAAACCCTGCCTTGAAAAACAAAACAAAACAAACAAACAAAAAAGTGCCTTAGACCTGGAATGAGGGAGGCTCCAGGGAGTCTATGGTGATGACTCTAGCTGAGACTCCTAACAGTGGGAGATTTGGAGCTTGAAGAGGCCACCTCATGGAGACAGCAGGACTTTCAGTGGAGGAATTTCAACCCACAAACAAAACCTTCAACTCAAAATTAGTCCTGTCTACAAGAATCGCAGAGATCAAGATGGAGCAGAGATTGAGAGAATGGCCAACCAATGACTGCCCCAACTTGAGACCCATCCCATGGGCAAGTACCAATCCCTGACACTATTAATGATGCTCTGTTATGCTTACAGACAGGAGTCTAGCACAACTGTCCTCTGAGAAATTCCACCCGGCAGCTGGTGGAAACAAATGCAGAGAGTCACGGTCAAACATTAGATGGAGCTCAGGGAGTCTTATGGAAGAGTTGGGAGAAGAATGAGGAAACCCTGAGGGGATAGGAACTCCACCAGAAGATCAAGAGAGTCAACTAACCTGGACCCTTGGGTACTCCCAGAGACTGAACCACCAACAAAGGAAGTGGGCTGGACCTAGCTTGCCCTCTCACACCCCTCCCATACATAGCAGATGTGCAGCATGGTCTTTATGTGGATCCCCAAACAACTGGAAAGAGTGTTTATCATGACTCTGTTGCCTGCCTGTGGAATCCATTCCCCTAACTGGGCTGCCTTGTCTGGCCTCAGTGGGAGGGATGTGCTTAGTCCTGCACTGCCTTGAGATGCCAGGGTAGGTTGGTACCCAGGAGGGACCTCTCACTTCTCAGAGGTGAAAGGGAAGAAGGTAAAGTAAATAAATAAATAAATTTATGAAAAAGACTTAATCTCCATTCTGAACATCCATGTCAGGCAGCTTATAAGTGCCTATAAATCCAGCTCGAGGAAATCTGATGCCCTGTTCTGATATCTTCACGAACCTCAATTTATGTGCAGCCCCTGCCCACCCCAATATAAAAAGTAAAAGTAAAACTAATCAAAATAAAGAAAAGAAGCCGCTTTACTCTGACCATCAACAGCCTCTTCAAGTAACAGAAGCTCAATACCAAACGGTGAGATTTAACACAGGTGTGGTGTGTGACCTTTGTAACACAGGTGTGGTGTGTGACCCTCTGTCTGTGTTCTGTAACACAGGTGTGGTGTGTGACCCTCTGTCTGTGTTCTGTAACACAGGTGTGGTGTGTGACCCTCTGCCTGTGCTCTGTTACACAGGTGTGGTGTGTGACCTTTGTAACACAGGTGTGGTGTGTGACCCTCTGTCTGTGCTCTGTAACACAGGTGTGGTGTGTGACCCTCTGCCTG
>NW_021604564.1:18222787-18231963 GCF_004785775.1 Grammomys surdaster | reverse complement strand
CAGGTGTGGTGTGTGACCTTCTGTCTGTGCTCTGTAACACAGGTGTGGTGTATAACCTTCCACCTGATTTCTGATCCTGTGAATTTTCTCCATATTGTATTTTTCAAATATCTTCTCCAGGACAAAATCCAGCCCAGAATCATATTATTTATGTATTTTTGGTCACTGGCTGGCCCACCTTCCCATCATCTTCTCTTATATTAACAGATTTGAAGACTATGCATTCTTTTAAATTTGTTTTTTAAAATAGATTCTTTTCTCATACAGTATTTCTTGATTACAGTTTCCTCTCCCTTTCCTACGTCCAGTACCTTCCCCTCTAGATTTACTCCACTTCTGTTTCTCATTAGAAATGAATAGGCCTCTTGGAGATACAAACCAAACAAGAGAAAATAAAATATAATAAGATCGGACGAATACCATCAAGGCTCGACATGCTATCTCAACAGAAGGAAAGTAGCCCAAGAACAAGTACCAGAATCAGAGACCCACTTATTCACACACTCAGGAGTCCCGAGAAGACACTGAGAGCTGTAATACACACACCTTGTGCAGACCTGAGCGGGCCCTGTGCTTTCTGCCTCAGTCTCTGTGCTCACACGAACCTTCCTCATTTGATTCAGAGGGCCTTGTTCTGACGTCATCCATCCCCTCTGGGTCTTACACTCTTTCTGTCATCTTCCATGGCATTCCCTGAGCTCTGAGGGGAGGGATTTAATGAAGATATCCCATTTAGAATTTTGTGTTTCAGTGTTTCAACGTCTCTCTCTCTCTCTCTCTCTCTCTCTCTCTCTCTCTCTCTCTCTCTGTGTGTGTGTGTGTCTGGCTGTGAACTTCTGTATTTTTTCCCATCCACTGCAGGAGAACGCCTCTCTGATGATAACTAAATAAGAGTCATTTTACTGTTACTTTGTTGTTGTTATGAGACCAGTAGTACTTGGTTTACCCTAGGTCTGTGGGTTATCTAATCACTGGTTCTTGGTTACCCAAAAAGTGTGGGGTATAGATTCCATCTTGTAGAGTGTACTTTAAGTCACATCAGACATTGGTTGGTTATTCCCACAAGTGCCAACATTGCCCTAGCAGATCTTGGAGGCAGGGCAGATTGTAGGTTAAAGGTTTTGTGTCTGGGTTGGTGTTTATGTTTCTCTTTTGTTAGCCTGTAGAGTACCTTTCTATACCAAAGACACTAGTAACAGTGAAGGTGCCATGTTGTTTCCAGCTCAATTTCTCCATGTTCAGCAAGTTGTGTAGATGCTGTCCTCCACAATGCTGTCCCAGAAGTCATCTTCCAGAGAACAGCCCATTGTTTTAGCAACAGAGTTGTTTGGGGATTTTCATGGGTTCCCTTTGGCCAACATCTCAATTGAATGCAACCCAGTCTCAGTATTGGAAGAGTTGTTTGGTGACAAGAGATGGCTGGTTGGGACTCTGTCACCCCCATAGTTAGGAGACCTCATTAGGATTGTCTTCATATATTTTAGGGAGTTTCCACTGTACTTTGTTTCCATACCATCCCTCAAATGCCCGCCAATTCTAAGTGTCTCTCCCCACATTCCCTTTTTTCCTTTGAAGAGTATGTAGTGTACTTCTCCATCTCTTTAGATTTATCTTGATTTGAAGTCTATTTTTGTCAGATATTAAAATGACTACACCAGCTTGTTTCTTAGGCCCATTTACTTGGAATATTTTTTTCTAACCTTTCACTCTGAGGTAATGTCCATCTTTGATGTTGAGGTACTGTGGTGGTTTGAATATGTTTGGCCCAGGGCACTATTTGAAGGCCTTGTTGGAGGAAGTGGGTCACTGTAGGAGTGGACTTGAAGGCCCTTGTCCTAGCTTCTTGGAACCCAGTATTCTCCTAGAGGCCTTCAGATGAAGATGTAAAACACTCAGCTCCTCCAGCCCCCTGCCTTCCTGAATGCTGCCATGCTCCCACCTTTATGATAATGGACTGAACCTCAGAACCTTTAAGCCAGTCCCAATTAAATGTTGTTTTTATAAGAGTTTCTGAGGCCATGGTGTTTCTTCACAGCAATGAAAACCCTAAGACAGGTGTGTTTCTTCTAAGCAGCAGATGAATGTATCCTGTTTTCAAATTCATTCTATTAGTTTGTGTCTTTCTATTGGGGAATTGAGACCTTTAATATTAGGAGATATCAATGATCAATGATTGTTGTTAATTCCTATTATTTTGCTGTTGTTGTTGGTAGTGATATGTGTATGTGTGTGAGTTTGTGAGTATGTGTGAGTGTGTGTGCTTTTCTTTTTTTATTTTGCTTGCACAGAATTATTTATTTCCTGTGTTTTCATGAGTATAGTTAGCCTACTTAGGTTGGAGTTTCTCTTCTAGCACCTTCTGTAGGCTGCAGTTATTGCTTAAATTTGACTGTCATGGAATATTTTATTTTTTCCGCCTATGGTGATTGAAAGTTGGCTGGATAAAGTAGTCGGAGCTGGCCTCTGTGGTCTCTTAGAGTCTGCAGGACATCTGTTTAGGCCCTTTTGGCTTTTAAAGTCTCCATTGAGAAATCAGGTATAATTCCAATAGGTCTACCTTAATATGTTATTTTATCAGTTTCTCTTTTGGCTTTTAATATTTTTCTTTGTTCAGTATGTTTATTGTCTTAATTATTATGTGCCATCTGGACTTTCTGTCCTAGTCCCATCTACTTGGTAACCTATATGCCCCTTGTACCTTCATAGGCATGTCCTTTTTTCAGTGTGGAAAATTTTCTTCTATGATTTTGTTGAAAATATTTTCTGGGCCTTTGAGCTGGGTTCTTTTCCTTCCCTTATTCCTGTTATTCTTAGGTTTAATCTTTTCATACTGTCCCAGCTCTCCTGGGTGTTTTGTATCAGTAGTTTTTTTGGCCATTTTCTTTGACTATTGTATTCATTCTCTGATCTCCTATGCCCAAGACTTTCTCTTGCATCTCTTATATCGTTCATGAAGCCTGCCTCTGTAGCTCCTGTTAGAACTCCTACACTTTACATCTCCTGAATTCCCTCTGTTTTAGTTTTCTTTATTGACTTTATTATGATTTTCAGATTTTGGACCGTTTTATTAATTTCCTTCTACTGTTTGTGTTTTCCTTGATTTCCTTTAAAAACGTATTTATTCCTTCATACTTCTGTTTGCATTTTCCTAGACTTCTTTAAGGGATTTATTTGTTTTTCTCTTTAAGGGCCTCTATTATATTCATATAGTTGGCTTTAAGGTCTTTTCTTGTGCTTCAGCTATGTTGAAATATTCAGTGCCTGCTGTGTCTCTGATGGAGACACGCTGCCCAGGCTGTTACAATTGTGTTCTTATAGTGACATCGAGATCTGGAACTGGGTTGATTTTGGGCCTAGATGCTGATTTCTATATTTGTCTTCTTTGGGTGAGTGTTTTGATCCTTGGTTTCTGTTTTCTCTCCAGATTTTTGGAGAGTGGTGTCTGTGTGTTGCTTGGTAGGAAATTTTCTTTGGACCTGATAGTTGCTGCCAGTAAAGATTCTGGGTAAAATGTTTCTGAGTACTGGAAGATGACACATAGGAATAGGGTAGGACAGGAGTCTGAGGGGGCTTGTTAGAGGGAGGAGAGCACTCTTAATAAAACCTCTTTACCTGCCTTCCCAGCTGAGGCAGACACCTCTCCTATCCATCTAGACTGAAGCATTGGAAAACCATTGTTGGCATTTTCTGTTCCAGAGCCCTGGGGGAAATTTTCAGACAGTTCTTTGTGATTTAGTTCAGGTCACAATGCACTACAGTCTGTGTTACTGCAGGCAGGACACTGCTCCTCAACAAAGGACATCTGAGGTGTGTTCTTGTCTTCTGTACAGATGTCAGTTTGACCATGTGATTGTAGCGTTTTTGCTTTCTCTACTGTGTAGCTACTATATTGCTCTTAAAGTCCACCCTGGAAAACCCTTTGTGAGCATTCAGTTCCCCTATGGCTCGGAGCTTTACAGACTGCTTGTACTTTTTAAATATAATACTTCAGTCATGAGTGTTGCAGCTATGTTCATGTTCCCCATGGGTTGTGGTTTTAGGTGTTTATGGTGGAGCTTGCTGAAGTTAAACTATTCTTTGTCTCATGATTGTTTGTGGTAAGTGCATATGTGTATTTGTGTTCACATATATGTATATGCATGTGTGTGCATGTGGAGGCTAGAAGTTGACAGCTGTGTCTTTCTTCATGGCCTTCCAGTTTATTGACTGAGACAAGTTCTGTCATTGAACTGAGTCTGTCACGTTGGCCAGTCTGACGACCCAGCATTCCCTGGGCTTCTTGTCTCCACCTCTCAGGCTCTGGATGACTTTTATGTGCATGCTGGACACTCAAACTCTGGTCCTCAGACTTGCATAGTGTGTGTTTTACCAAGTGAGCCATCTCCTCAGTTTTTAATGTACTTATGGCAACTTGACAAGCAGCAGGAAGTACATGTCAGTCTTTGTGACTGGCTAGGAAGCCAACACTCTCACTTCTCGGAGCTGGAGTTGTGTCTGTGTGTGGCACAGGTTAAAGATACAGTTTCATTTTTTTCCCGCCACAGCTCAATGGCCTCGTCACCATTGTCACAATGATCTGGAGTGACACGTGTTCACATAAGTGTTCACATATGTGTGTACTGTGTTGTTGATCTACTGGTCTGCTTCTCTATCAACAGTAACATGGCTTTCGTCACAAGCCTTTGTAGTGCCTTGCTATTTCACAAAGTAAATACACTCTGTTCTTTTTGGAAATGTGCTTGTTGATCTTGTTTTTTACATATTTCTATATTAAATTTAGATACAGCCTATCAAAATTCATAAAATATGAGATTTTAATTGTTTTCTATTTAAGGCATAAATTAACAGAAGAAAACCTATATCCCGTTTGAGTCCTCTACTCAGTGCACATGGCATATGCTCTAGGTCTTCTTGTAATGCTGATTAATAAAATTTTATATTTTCTCCGCAGAAATCTCAAATCCTTTTGTCTTAGGGTCTAGGCCAGTCTTGTGTTATCACAACTACCTGCTGAAGGCATACAGGATTACTACACTTCTATTTCTATAAATAGATTTCATTTCTACTAGTTTCACAAAACTGCTGATCTAAAAATCATCTGTTGCTAACTTAGGACTTTCTGTTTTATAATTGTATCTTATGTAAATAACAAAAGCCTAGGTTTTTTTTTTCATTTTGATACAATTAACTCTCAGTTCCTTCTAGTGCTGTGGATCCTGGGGTCTTTATACAGTACCAAACTGAATTAGTAGGTCTTGCTTTTGGTCACGGAGGGAAAGCTTTCAGGATGCTATGCATAGCACATAGGTGGCGGACCTCTGTAATCCCAGAACTCTGGAGACAGAGACCGGCATATTGTGAATTTGAGCCATTCTAGGCTACATAGTGAGATCCTACCCTCAAAATAAACCAAACTAAAATGAAATCAAAACACAAAGGAAAGACAGAGCTGTGTTTTATTGTCTACAACAGCTTATTTATTGGAGTGGCCAATGGAGTGCTCTTTATTAGGTTAAAGAGGTCCTTCAGTTCTAGTCAGTTCTAGGCTGTGATGCATTTTATCATAGCCAGTTGTTGAATTTCATCTTCTGCGTTTGTATAGAGGATGTACTGATGCTTCCCTCAGCTGAGGTGTAGCTCAGTCACATCTTCACTCTGTAAGCACAAGGACCTGCTTCCATTCCAGCACTGGGAAACAGTGCTGTTTCTCCCTCCCTCTTACTTCTCTGTATATAGGGGTTTAGCCTGCATGTACATTTGTGCAACACATGTGGGCAGTACCATCAGTGTCCAGAAGAGTGCATTGTAACCCCTTGAACTAGAGTTATAGGTTGAGAGCCACATGTGGATGCTGGGAGTCTAACCTCGGTTCTCAGCAAAAGCTTCCAGTACTCTTAACCACTGATCCAACTCTCCAGCCCCTCTGTACCATGGTAAATTATATTAATTAATTTTAAGTTGATGTGATCTTACATTCTGTGGTGAATGCAGCTTAGACATGACAAGTCATCCTTTGACAAATATTAATGGAGTTGGCTTGATGATGTTTCATTTAGGCTTTTACATCTATCATGTTACAGAACACAGCATGACACTAAGTCATTGAAAAACAAAAAACGCCACCAGCTAGCCATAGTGAGTTCTGAGGTGGTTTGTTTTGTTGTTGTTTGTTTTGTTTTGTTTTTTGAGACAGGGTTTCTCTGTGTAGCCCTGGCTGTCCTATAACTCACTCTGTAGACCAGGCTGGCCTCGAACTCAGAAATCCGCCTGCCTCTGCCTCCCAAGTGCTGGGATTAAAGGCGTGAGCCACCACTGCCCAGCAAAAGATGTATTTATTTATTTTGTGTGTATGAGTGCTCTATCTGTACCTACACCTGTATTCCAGAAGAGGGCATTAGATCCCAGTATAGATGGTTGTGAGCCACCATGTGGTTGCTGGGACTTGAACTCAGGACCTCTGAAAGAGCAACCAGTGCTCTTAACCACTGAGCCATCTCTCCAGCCAAGTTCTTAGTTTTTCTGTTCCACTGTTTGAAATAAATTTTTAGCTTGAATATTCATTCTATTATTATGTGTGACTCTTTGACATTGGAAAAAAAAATACAGCCAAAGAACACTGTTTAAGTTACTTCCAGAGTGAAATCAAAGAAAACTAGAGAAGATGTTCCTCGAGTGTTGTCACTGCATGTATACAGCTGGAGGTCATTGCATATGAAATAATACTGTAGTCATTGGCAGTGACTGTATCTCATTGAATCCTGAAAGCTGGGCAAGAAGAAAATTCCCTACAAAGTGAATCCATGTTTTTATTTTATATGTGAGGACTGGACATAGATTTTTTGGAGCCCTTGATGTGGGTATTAATAGATGTTTTACATTTGTTTTTCTGACTGTGACTTTCTGTTAGTTTGTGTAGCACAGAGTGGCAGAGTTGAAAATGGAGTGGCCAACCCTAGGCCTGTAGCATTCTAAAATTAAGAGCGTTTATGCTAGGTACTAGTGGGTCTCACTGGACCACGTTTCTACACTCATTGCTCTTGTTCTGGCTCTGATCCCTCTGCCCCATGTTAGATAAACATGGGTAAGCTGTGGAATTCAAGGACTGTCAGGGAGACAGGAGAGGGCAGGATGGCAATGGTGGGAGGAGGATAAGAACAAATACCCAATGCCATGACAGCAGTTCGTGGTATATGTGGTGGCTACTCCTGGTTGTCAGCTTGACTATATCTGGAATAAAGTACAATCCAGAATCAGAAGGCTCACCTGGGATCCTGATCTTGAGGCTGGGAGGTACAAGTTCCTGACCTGGATCTTGATATGGAGATCTTGAGGCATGGTGGCCCAGATAAGGTAGCACATACCTTTAGTCCCAGGGGACTAAGGCAAGGAGATCTCCGGGACAAAGCAAAGTCCCAGGTCCAGGCATGTTGGTATACACCTTTAATCTGGGCTACACCTTCTGCTGGAGACCTACATAAGGACATTGGAAGAAGAAAGATTCTCTCTTCTTCATCTGCGTGACTTGTGGGACTGAGCAACTGCTAGATCCTTGGACTTCCATTCACAGCTGCTGCTGACCATTGTTGGGGAGTTGAACTACAGACTGTAAGCCAACAACAAATGCCCTTACTATATAGAGACTACCCATAAGGTCTGTGACTCTAGAGAACCCTGACTAACACAGTATATTAACCCAAAATATGAAATTCCACCAAAATAAATAAAAATAATAATTAAAAAAAGTTTCTTCAGAAAGAGGTAGAAAGATACTCAGCAGGTTAGGGTGCTTGCAACCAGACTGACAATCTGCGCTTGATCCTTAGAACACACAAAAGAGCATGCAGGGGCCCCTACACATTTGTAGCAGATGTGCAGCTTGGTCTTCACGTGGATCCCCTAACTACTGGAGTGGGGCCTGTCTCTGACTCTGTTGCCTGCCATTGGATCCCTTTCCCCTAACATGATTGCCTGGTTGGGCCTCAGTGGGAGAGGATGTGCTTAGGCCTACTGTGACTGGATATCCCAAGGTGGGGTGGTACCCAAGGGGGCTTCCCCTTCTCTGAGGGAGTAATTAGGGGAGGAATCTTTAAGGGTGGGACTGGGAGGAAAGGAGGGAAGGGGTTGCGACCAGGATGTAAAGTGCATAAAAAAACAAACAAACAAAAAAACAAACAAAACAAAACCCAGTAAATGGAACAAGAGAACCAACTTTTGCCCATTGCACTCTGACTTCCACACACACAGTGGCACACAAATGCCTTCCCTGATAAGCAAACAAACAAATACAATTCTTAAAAACAAATGAACTAGCAAACTCATGACTTCAGACATTACTGTCTGTCTTCTGGATCGTCTGGGGCTGGGAACTACTTATCTCAAAACTTTAAATTGTGAGTAATCAGCTCCAAATGGGACATTCACATGACCTACACGCTCCTTTTAAGGCCCAGGGAACATCACAGAATAGAGGTGAAAAGACTGTAAGACCCGAGGGTGGGGAAGGAGTGTGTGAAGCCTGCAATGAACAAGATGTGTCCTTGAACTCCATCATCCTTTGATTGATCACTAAGGAGCTGATCAGCCTATAGCTGGGCAGGAGAATATAAGGCAGGACTTCTGAGCCCAGAGAGAAAAAAGAAAGGCTCTCAGGTGGGTAGGGAGGAGTGGCCATCAGGACAGGGATGGTGAAGAAGGTGCCAGAGCAAGACCGTATGTGGAGGAGGAGGCAGGCAGACTGTGAGGACCACACCGTATGTGGAGGGGGAGGCAGGCAGACTGTGAGGACCAGAGACAGTAAGTAGACGACTCTGAGGAAACAGAATCTTCTAGACATAACAGGACTGACAGACTCACAGAGAAACGGCAGCACGCACCAGTCCTGCATAAAGTTCAAACCAGACAAAATCCCAGCCCTGAAATGGAGGAGTGGGCACAGAGTCCCACCTTCAATGAAGAGGTCTCTGCAATTGATACTTGTTGGATTGTTTTGACTTTTTTTTAAAGAGAGAACATTGGCCCAACACTAAGAATGTTCTATGGTTCACTACCTTCAGAAAACATGTGTTAGTAAACTCAACCACTCTCTTTCCCCAGGCACGAGTGATGCTGCATTGTGAACATCCAAGAGAAAGAGAGAGAGAGAGAGAGAGAGAGAGAGAGAGAGAGAGAGAGAGAGA
>NW_021604564.1:18179723-18222777 GCF_004785775.1 Grammomys surdaster | reverse complement strand
AGAGAGAGAGAGAGAGAGAGAGAGAGAGAGAGAGAGAGAGAGAGAGACAGAGAGAGAGACAGAGAGAGAGACAGAGAGAGAGATGCTATTGCCAAAATTTATCTAACTGCAAGATTTTCGTGTTAGAAAATACAATCTCTCGCTTCCTGCTCTGCCGCCATGCTACCTTAACTCGTATGGACGTCCCCTTTGGGACTGTAAGCCGGAATGAACTACCTTAAGCCACTTTTCATCATGGTGCTTATCACAACTAGAAAGAGCAACTAATGTGTCCATTTCAAAACAACAGAACAGAAAGAAACTGTCAACAGTGCTTGATGAAGTACTCCTCCAGCCTACACACACACACACACACACACACACACACACACCAACACAACATATCCCAACACACACAGATACACACACAGACACACATACCCATAGACATACACACACCAAAACACACACATACACACATACCCATACAACATACACTCATACCCATAGACACACCAACACACACCAACATACACACATACACAGCAACACATACGCACCAACACAGACACACCAACATACACCAACATACACACATACACACCAACACAGACACACCAACATACACACACCATCACACACACCAAAACACACACATGTGCACCCAAGCACACTAACCTTTACATACCCTTAAAAGCAGACAAGCAAGCCCTCTCCCTGAACTATAGCATGGCCACATCTACCTCGTTTATCTGAATCATCTCACTGCAGGGAAATCCAGCCTGGAGCTCCATCTGACAGTCTGGGGCCACACTGGCACACAGAAGGTAAGCAGGTCTCTATAGTGGGAAGCATGGCACACAGAAGGTAAGCAGGTCTCTATAGTGGGCCAATTACTTATGAAACACTCCAGCAGCTGTTTGAGAGCACATAGGATAGCAACATGTCAGGAAAAATGCACATCCCTCTGAGTCACCATGGTCACACAGTTCTGCACAGTCTCTGCTCAAGGATCTGCCTGACTCTGGCTCTGTCTTGTTCTCTCTTTTGAACTGGGTAGATGAAGATATTTTCTCAGAATTATGATGGCAAATAGCATGTTTTGTTGTTGTTAAACTTTCTTGAGTTATTTACTAATTGGTGGTAAGTTCTGACTATACAAAAAGAATTTTTATTACAACAAGACAGATTCAAACAACCTTTTATGTTATCTTCAGCTCACATAGTGACGTAGAGGGCTTTCTTTGCCCTCAAGATGCAGGCTGTGCTTCAGGAAGCTGCGAATAGGCACTGTAGCTTCAAATAAAGGTAGCTCTGTTACTTGGTACCTCCAATCCCCCCTTCCCCTTCTTTCTTGGTTGATAAAATGGAAAGATGAAGGAAGGTAGGAGTGAGAACAGCGTAAAAGAAAAGGACAGAGATAAGTCATGGTGTCCAATCATCATCCTGTCCGACCTGGTTACTTAACTTTAAGAATTCTGATAGAGACACTGATGTGGGGTGGAGGACATTAAGTCTCTAGTGACAGATTTAGAGCAACTGGAGTAGGGAGTCTGGAGAGAGCTCTGGGCCTGTCCTGAAGGGCAGCTTCTGAGAACAAGACAGAGGCCTGTGTAAACGCGGGGTTAGCTTCTGTGTGCAGCCACCAGGGGGCACGAGTAAACGCTGATGAAAAGTCCTCTGGAACCTGCCCGCCCAAATCCTTGTCCAGTCTCTTAGCTCCTCAGCCCCTTTCCCTTCCCATCTGTAAACTGACAAATATTTACAACCATCTCTAAACGGAGGACCTAGAGTTTTGAGTTTAATTCTAAATGGGAAGCTGAGTTTTCTAGTTGAAACTGTGATTTGAATTCAGTTGGCTTTTTGATATAATGTTATAACAATATAATAACTGCTATGAAATCTTAATTTAAAAAAGACATAGTATCTTATTATTACTATTATTATTATTTTCTTTGAGACTGGGTCTCATGTAGACCAGGCTAGCCTCAAACTCACTATGTAGCTAAGGATGACTTTGAACTTCCGATCCTCTGCCTCTACCCCCCAAGTGGTGGGATTTCAGAAGTACAGCATCACACCTGCCTTATGCAGCGCTGTTCACTGAGCCCAGAGGTTTGTACATGTTAAGCAACCACTCCACCAAGTGTGCTCCGTCCCCTGCCTGGATCTCCTCCTGTCTTTGAGTGCCTGGTGGCACCTGGACTAGTCACTGGGTCAGTGGTCAGTTACTAACTTTGCATCCCAATTGAGAACCTCTGTACTACCTGGATTCCGCTGTGCACATGATGGTTCTGTACGGATAGCCAGAGGTTAAAAAGCTGGGGTGGGGTGGAGTTATGGGAACTGAGACTGTTGGCTCCATCCAGTACCTTCTGCACTAACCAGCACTACTAGACAATTTGAAATGGAAAAAAAAAAAAACCCTTCTGACCAGGAGAAATGAGGGAGAAGAGGCTTAAGGAACTAAACTGTGATCACACACCCCAAAATAATGTGCAGAGACGCTGCAGTGAGCACTGTTGTCTTCAAGACTGTGTGTTTACTGTGATATATTGAAACCATGGTTTGCTTAAATGTAATTACAAGTTTACTAATTAGTTATACATTATGTGTTTTAGTTTTCTTTATTTATTTTACAAATGAACCAAGGGGAAGCGTGAAGATTACACATGCTACCGTTATTTTAGTAAAACAGAAAAAGTAATTATGTATCCGGCTGAAGGTCAAGTAGGAAGGTTTCCTTCCAGAAGGGGTGAAGGAAGCGACACAGTGGGAACCCCGAGGAGCCAGTTTTACTTCTTCCACAAAACAAGGCCGAAGGCTTGCATGTGCTTAGTGACAGAGTATCAGGCAGGTGTGTGAAGGATGAGACCTTGGGTTTGATATTCAGCACTGAAGGGTAAGTGCGTGGAAGTAAAGAGAGGTCAACATTATCTTTAGAGTTATGCAGGGCAAGAAAATGCCAGTTCAGCTCCTACAGTGGTGTGCCGACAGCTCTTTTCAATAGAAAACCCTGAAACAAAAGGCAGGTACTACGGATACAGAGACAGGGTTACTAGTCAGCCTTACATCAGTAAGCTGCTCCCGGTTTAGATGAAAGGGACCGAGCCTCCACATGCACTCGCCTGTGTGAATGAGTGTATCTGGTCACCCATGAATCAGAAAAATGGGTCTTTCACAGAAACTCAGACTTTCTCCCGAAAACAACAACAACAACAACAACAACAACAACAACAACGATACCTAACTGTCCTCAGGAACCATTTCCTATCCCAGGACTCTGCTCCTGGCCTCTTAGACAACAATGGGTCTTCACTGTTCAGTTCCCTTTCTCTCCAGGACCCCTGGACTCTTGGTGCTCCCTGAGGTGGGCTACCAAAGCAACTTTCAGTAGAGGGCTCTTCCTGGTTCTTTTTCTGTGAAATGAGACAATGAGTAGCATCCCAACTCCTCAGATGCACTGTTAAATACACACTCCTCCACGGCATCAGAAAGCATGAAAGCCTTCCCCCTGTGGAGCAGTGATAAGAAGGTAGAACTTATCACCCACAGGATATTTTTCAATGACTTATTTTTTTCTAGAGAAAATCAAATTGCTCACAATTTGATTCTCTCTTTGAGTATGCAAAATAAAAATCTCCACAAAATGGCCACTTAATTTTTTTTTTTTTGTAGTTTGCAAATACACAAAATAGAAGCTTCCTTAAGTTCCTATTACGTATTTACTCTGGAAAAGAAATACAGGGGGCAGAGCCTATTTACTCTGCTGAAAGCATTGTTCTTTGTTACATACATGGGAATCCATAGCAGTAACAGGCCATTTGCATAGGCAAGCAGAAGTAGCAAACCAAAGTCGAATGTTTGTCACTGAGCCATTACCTGGACTGAATGGAAAACGTCACCCCTAGGTTCATGTGCTTGACCGCTGTTGGAAAATTTGTGGAACCTTTAAGTGGTGGAGCCTTGCTGGAGGAAGTGGCTCACATGGGGCGGGGCTTGAGGCTGGCAGCGTGCACTGTACTTCCTTTTGCTCTGCTTTGTTTTTTGTTGCTGATGTGATGTGAACGTACATCTTCGTGGTCCTGCTGTTGTGCCTTCCCTGCCATTGAGGACTGTGTCCCTTCTTAAACAGTAAACCCTTCTTTAAGCAGTTTGTCAGGTAATTTGTCGTAACAATGAGAAAATAACTAACGCAGCCCTCTTCGTGGCTAAAGGCTGACCTGTCTCAGAAGAAAGAGTGCCTTCTACTGGACAGTTCCCTGTTGGTTCGTAGGGATTGTCCCTGTTGCTGTGCTAGAAGACCATGACCAAAGCAATTTGGGGAGCAAAGGAATTCTTTTAGCCTATGTGCCCTGACCCACGCCCATCTTCATCCCAGGAAGTCAAGGACGTTCTTACCAATGAGATTAAACAAGTAATTTGCCAATTCTTTTTTCTTAAAAATAATTTCAATTTAAAAAATTGATATTTTTAAATTCCTGGGGCTGGAGAGATGGCTCAGCAGTTAAGAGCAGTAATTCTTTCAAAGGATCCAGGTTCTACTCCCAGCACCCACACAACTCTCAAAACCCTCTGTAATTCCAGTTCCAGAGGGTCTTCTGCCCTCTTCTGGAGTCACTGCGTACTGCAGAGACATATGTGCCGGCAAAACACTCATAGAAATAATAAAAAAGACCAAAATATTAAAATTTAGAATCTGGTTTTGTATTTGATGTGGAATGTGGATTCTTCTCACTGCAGGTGAGTCTACCCTGTTGATAATTGTTGCTGGTATGTATGCTCTCTGAATTATGATGTTTGTAATGATTTATGCCACATAATATTTTTTATTTTTATTTATATATGCTCTGCTTTTATATTTTTATTTTCAGCATTTGTAGGGATGCCTACTTTTGTCTTAGTGCTTACAGTTTTAATTATATCTTTTTAAAGTATCTTTATTTTGCTTTATTCGTGTGTAATTTGTTACCATTATTAGTGTTAGATTAAAGACCTTTAAACCTCCACCCCACCCATTACCTATGTAGAGGGCAGTGGTTAAACAGGGGTGGGTTTGCCCTCTAGGACAGTGGGAATTATTTTGTTAGTGAAGCCGGGGCCACCGCTAGCATCTAGTGGGCAAAGGCCAGAGGTGTTTCTCAACACTTAAGGGCTGAGATAGTTGCCACTCAGAGTTATCTGACCTAGACTTTGGAGGTGCTGAAGTCAAAACACTGTGGAGCCAGCCACATAGCTTAATGGTCTAATGTTTTTCTGATATATGAGATCCTGAGAGAAAGTGGAGATATAGAGAAAGGGAAGGAGAGGGGAAGGGAGGGAGGGAAGTTCTTTATTTTTATGTTGTATTTATTTCACCATGACATATAATACATATGCTGTTCTGTCTCTATATTGGCTGTTGTTTTCTCAGCAAAGCCCTTTCTCTGGAGCCCTGCTTCCCACCATGGCAGTCACTAGCTCACTGTGGGGTGAGGATGGAAATTGTGCCTCAGCGGACTTGGAATGGGGAAGTGTTAAACACACACTAGACTTCTACAGCGTGTTACAGTCTGCTCCCTGGGTTACCAACGTCAGCAGAACTCGCTAACAAAGCCTGTAAGGTGTACTTATTAATTGCTGGCAACAGTTTTAAATGTTTCTAATATTTTCCAGTTTTAAGTTTGTAATAACTTTGCTTGTAAAAAAATAAGTCTTTACATTGAACAAGTTGACATTTATTCAGTTATTTGCAGGGCAGAGGGATAGGCACACAGGTGCTGTGGTGCATGTATAGAGACCAAAAGACAACTTGTAGGAGTTAGTTCTCTTAACTCTACCATGTGAGTGCTGGGGATTGAACTCAGATCATCAGGCTTGGCAGGAGGCATCTTTATACACTGAACCATCTCCCTAGCTCAGGAAGACCCTCCTTGCCTGCAGTTTAGAGTCTTTAGAAGCAAGTCACCAAGTTAAAGATTATTCATATTTTTGAGTTTCCCGATTCTCAATGTAGAATTGCTTTTGAGAAAACATCTGTCAGCATGTTCTTCCTAACACTGGGGGTCTTGGGCACCTGGTGACAGCATGGCCTTTCTGTGTGTCACAGCCATTTCTCTGAGGCTTCATTGAATATAGTTGTCTGTGTATCATTCACAATCTGATGCTGAATGAAAGATACTTTAATATCTAAAGTATGTGGCTATTTTATCCAAGAGACCGGTACCTACAGCTACTGGCAGGTAGGTGTCTTCAGTGGCTACAAAGCTTCAGAGTGTGTAGTGACCCAGGGTGAGGGTATCAGCATACCAGATAGGCTTCCACAGAGTCAGTCTGTCTGGCTTAGGCTGCTGGGAGCTCAACTTTTAGCAAGGGATTATGGCCCAGTGGTTTCCACTCTGAAGAAAGCCTCTGCTCCAGGGGTTATGTTACTGACTAGTGACCTTAGTTCTGTGATTGACAGCTGCTGACTGCAGTCTGGGAGACATAGAATGTGATGTTTGTCTTCCTGTCAACTTTGCCCATTCTAGAACCACCATGGAAAGCACTCCTTTGAGTTGTCTCCGAGGATGTTTCCAGAAGAGGAAGGAAGCCCTGCTCTTGAGTGTTGACAATACTATGCCATGAGCTGCAGTCCTGGACTCAATTCAAAGGAGAGACAGAGCTGAGACAGCCCCAGCCTCTGTGTGCCTCCCCGCTGCAGACACAACCTGACAAGCTGCCTCCCAGTCCTGGTATGGCAGAGGACCCTCAAACCAGAGCCAGAGCAAACTTTTCCAAGTTGTTCCTTGGCAAATATTTGTCCCCAGCAACAGGAAAAGGAGTGAATGCACAGAACAAAAAGCAAACGAGCAGACAGGCTCTGTGTGTCCTTCAGACCTCACACTATAGTAAGATGGTTGGAACCTTCCAAGAAGGGATTTTATTTTGGTAGTGTATTAAACAGTCATAATTTCATTCCTTATTCTGTTGAGTGTGTTTCATATTGAGCAAGGCCAACTACAGACATCTGAGCTTCCTGGCACAAAGTTGGCAAGTCTTGGGTTAAGTGATTTGTTATTTCTATGATGGTATTTCCCATGATTCCCTTAGAACCTTGAAAAGTTAACAAACTTCTTCAGACACTTGACTTTTACTGTATAGTTCAGGTGAAATGCAATCTGCATTATTTTCTAGGTCTAGATTTTCAGGCCCGGCCTATGACTTCCTAGCAAGCATGCATTAGCATTTTATATTCAAATGCTTTTCCTAGTCACTCTCTTAATGAGAACTAGCCAAAGGAATCCCTTTTGAAACCCTTCATTTCCTATTACTACAGGTTAACCAAAGTAAGATGTGATTTAGAAGAACTTCACATAACAGGAATGAAGCCCATGTGACTGAGAACTTCATGCCCCACAAGACCTGCTTTACAAGTGGCAGGCTCTTCAGAGCTCAGAATTTCTGAAAGGGTTTATAAGAAAGGTCTTCTGAAACACTCCTGCAGCAAATTATTTTGGTTGAATTATAAGTCCTCAAAAGTGGGGCTTTATTGTGATGGAGACAGAGTTAGAGTGAACCCTAGCAGCAGTTGTCATTGGCACCCCCCAGTAATGAGCGTTGAGTGTCTCGCTGTGTTAGAATGGGAAGCACATCTTTTCATTACTTCTGTGAAGCACTCCTGGCTTTTATATGCCATGCTATTGGTCAAGTACTCTGTGAGTTTCTCTGGTTCTTTTCATCTGATTGTTTGACTCATCTTATACTTGAGAAGCACTACCATCTCAGGTGACCCTGTCAGGTTTAAATTATTAGCCCTGGATCATTCTGCTAGAAATAGTCTACATATTTGTCTGTGGAAGCAAATAACAGCTTCAACTTTATGTGTCAACAACTCCATAGAACATTCTAGCCAACTTGGATGAATCCTGCCCTGTTAATGGGGCTGTCTGGAATCTGGTTGGCTGATAAGATTAGGAAAAACAATGAAGGTTAACTCCCCAACTCTTTTTGTAAAGGGAGGGGGGGGTGAGATATGCTGTGGGAAGCCTTCAGTGGCTAGGACAGAATTCTTGAGATCAGTGGAGATAGAGCCACCCTGTGTGCTTCCCATACCTAATAAAGGATAGTGCCAACACATTCCAAGGGTGAGATGATGATACAATGTGTATATTTTAAAGTGTTTTATAAAGACATCTTAAAAACAGTTAATGTGTTCATGGTATTACCAATGTTTGTCTTCCTAGAACAAAGCCCGAAAGACTCCATGCCTGTTGATGAAGTTCCTTCAAGAGGAGAAAACTGGTGGACCATTGTTCGGTTCTTCTTGCAGTGCTTGGCACTTACCTCTTATGGGTTAGTTTTCGGCATTTATTCAAAAGCAACACACACACTGTCTTGCTCAGCTTTTCCTACAGACTGGGTGGCTTCCATAGCAGAAGTTAGGTTTTTCAAGTTTCTGAAGGTCGGAATGCTATCCTGCCAGATCAACACCCCACCCTGTGCCTTCATTTTAACTTCTTTACTTCCTCTCTCCGGATGGAGCCATGCTGGCTGGGGTAAGACTCCACATATGAATTTGGGGGAGGGCCACAAATAATGCACAGAATTATGGGAAGCATTTAATACAAACGTGTGTATAAATATATCAACGGGGGCAATGGGTTCCCTTCTCTTTCTGCCTATCGAGAACTACTGTTCACGCTCATCTTTGCTAAAGAAACTTCTGTGCAGCGAAAGACATGTACACATATGTACAAGTTCACATGTCACATGTAGACTCTTATTGTACTGAGATTATCCTCCATGGTGTCACCATTGTGCTCTCCCTCTCTCTCTCTGTCTCTGTCTCTCTCTGTTTCTCTCTCTCTACTTTACAAATAATGTCAAAGTCAGTTAGCACAGTTCCATCTCATTCTTTTTATGTTTTAAGACACTTACTGTTGTTTTAATATTTCATGCATGCATACTGTATTTATGCTTCCCTTCCGACTTTTCTCATATTCTCCCATCTTCCTCTCAACTTCATGACCTCTTTTTCCTTAATTATTATTGTAACGTGTTCACATATATTCATAGTATACATAAGTACATAAATTCAACTTGCTGAGGGTTTCTCATATCAACGTGTGTTTCAAGCTGATCGCTGGGATTGGAGAATTTATAGGGGGCTTGTTCCTGGAGAATATGGATCTCCCTCTCTCAGCAGAATTTGTCTGTACCTCCTCCTCCTCTTCCTCTTCTTCTTCCTCCTCTGACTCTTCTTCATCCTCCTCTTCCTCCTTCTCCTCCTTCACTCTGTGTATCTGTGTGGAGTTATATGTGTGTACTTAGGTGCGGTGTCCATGGAGGTCAAATGAGAGTGTTGGATCCCCTGGCTGGAATTACTGATTCCCATGAGCCACCTGGTGTGGATGCTGGTAAAGGCTCTCAAGTCCTCTGCCAATAGAAAATCTTAGGGCTCAGCCATCTCTCAGTCCTTTCTCTCCTTGAATACCAGTTTCATTCTTCTTAAAAGGTACTTAGATTCTTTATCAGTACTGTCCTCTGTTAAAAGATGTCTAGATCATTCTGATTACCTTTGCCTCCTGCTGTCTTTACACTTGTTTAAGGGCCTGGGACAATGAATGTGACGAAAGTGCTTGCTGCCTTTGCAGCAGATTTGGTTCCCAGCATCCATAACATCAGGTGACTCACAGTTGCCTGCGACTTCAGCTCCATGGCACCTGACACCCTCTTCTGGCTTCTGTAGCAATGTAAGCATACATGGTACACACATGTGTGCACACTTGTACACACACACTATTACATAAGTAAAAATAAATTAAAAAATTAAGCAGAGGCATAATTCAATAAACATAGTATAAACCTGGTTTTGTGCAAATAATTCACTTATATTCTTATAGGGAAATAAGTCAGAGTATGAAATGTGTATTTCTTGCTGATGACAATGTAGGTAGTTTGCTTATCTTTGTAAATAATTGCTCTGTTGCCTGCCTCATACTTGGTAAGGTGGTAGGGTGTTTTCTTCTATATTTATGCATTGTGTTTTAAATATTTTGTTTATATGTTTATTTGTCTGTGTGAGTGTGTACACATGTGCAGAGGCCACAAAGACATTGTTTTTCCACTTCCCTCACTTTCTGCCTCTTGTTGAAGCAGTATCTCTCCCTGATCCTGGGGTTCATAAGCCAGGAAGCCTAAGACACCCTCCTATCCTTGCCCACCTTCAAACACCCGGAAACTGAGGTTCTAAACATGCGTAGGAAGACCTGCTCATCAGTGGGTGCTGGGACAAAGTTCCCGTCCTCATTGTCGCTGAGCCATCTCTACAGCTCTCATGCCTCCTCACTTTGCATCAGAGTCTTGCTTTATAACTCTGCTGCCAAAAGAACAAGACTACAGCCATCGGGAGAGTTTACCTGTAAACGAGAACCAAAGGAACATCAGAAGCCGCATCGGTGTATAGAGACACACCTCCTTTTGGAGAAATTGCATATCAAGAGAAGCATACATGGGAGACGTGGTTGGGAGACTTACGGTTTCTTTTCTTCTTGGAGGTAGTCTTTCTGTGTAGCCCAGGCTGGTGTTGAGCCCTCGGACATCTCAGTCAACATCCCAGGTGTTATGATTCAAGGCATGAGCATTCAGCATCCAGCTAGACTCAGGTTTTCCACCTAGCAAGGCAGTATGATTTGAACAGTTCACTTGATTCTCCTAGATCAGTTTTCCCAGCTGCTAGGAGGGGAGCCGTGGGCCTCAGTGAGCAAACTGTGTTCCATGGTGTCCGGCACTGCATGGTGTCCAGTACTGACTGCATGGTGTCCAGCACTGCATGGTGTCCAGTACTGACTGCATGTTGTCCAGCACTGCATGGTATCCGGCACTGTGTGGTATACAGCACTGCTGATGTACCCACTTCTCAAGTGTGGTTGTACTTTTAGGGCCTCCTGTGAATCTGGGTGCAGTACAAGGAATTGTTAGCGCAGTCTCTGATGGCAGTTTTCACAGTGGTAGAACTGGTTTTTGTTCTGTACATGGATGTCTTTGTTCTGTTGTGCGAATGTTTAAAAAAGCCATTCAGCAGAAAGGAGTATTTTTCATTCTTGGCACCAGTCAGGGCCAGCAGGAGAGTGGGGTTCCTTCCTTGGCATCACTGGGCCACTCTACAGGGTCCTGTTCTGTTCTGTTCTGTTCTGTTCTGTTCTGTTCTGTTCTGTTCTGCATAGCAGAAGCTCTTGTGTTCTGGTCCTCAGCTCTGGCCATGTCCCCAGACTAACTGTGGCATGGGTATGCAGAAGGCACAGTTCTGTAGAGGTCCCTCACAGGGGATCTGCCTCTGGAATGCTCTCCCTGGGTTTCAGACATTGATCTGGCTTTCTACCCAAGCTTGGACACAGATACGCCAGGTCTTCAAAGTTATTTCAGTGACACATGCCTCCCTTTCTGTTTGTAAAGATAGAAGAAATAACTATAGAAATTGTAAGTTATGTTATGCAAACCAAAAGTGAAAAAAAAATTAGAAACTCTTCGATAGTTGCTCCCTTCTGACATATTGAACAAGTCTGTATGGGTCAAGGGTACCCCCAAGCCTTATCTTAACACGATATATAAAATTTTACACATACATACCTCCATATATATATTTTTTCTATATTTATTACACACATTTTGCTGTGTACTCTATTTAAAATTTTATTAATTTGTTTGTGTGTGAGTGTCCCTGTGTGTATGTAAGACTTCATTAAGGTCAGTAGAAGGAATTGGATCCACTGGAACTGGAGTTACATTCAGTTGTGAACTGCCATGTAGGTACAGGGAACCAACCCAGGTCCTCTGTAAGAGCAACAAGTGCTCTTAACTGAAGAGCCTTGTCCCCGGTTCCTTTGTTTGTGCCTTTTGAGATAGGGTCTCACTGTGTGAGCCTGTCTGTCTTGAAGCCTGTTGTGTAGTGTCAGCTGGCCTTGAATTCCAAATCTCATCCTTTCCAGCACTGAGACTGCAGGTGCTTGCCTCCTGTGCTCAGGCCCTCTCCCCACAGCCGCCACCTCTGGGAACGAGTAGAAAGCACTCTTAACTTATTTTACACTTTTGCCTAATATTAGTAACTTATGATGCCTCTGGGCTACTTTCTTCCTCCCTCCTCCCTTCTTTTTCTCCTCCCCAAACCCATCATGCTATAGACATGTACACTGGGATAATAGAGGCCGAGGCAGCTGGGTAGAAACTGAAGCAGCATGCTTGTTTTCAGTTGCTTTGGAACGGTTGCTCCACACATACGGACCCTCACTACTCTCCCTGCCCAGTCTGTCTGGAATAGGCTGGTCTCAAGATCTGTCCTTGATGTTTGCCAACAGATTCGAGGATGACACAGTCTTGTCTGGACTATAGTTGGCACAGAAGACCTTGAACCATCTTGGGTGGTATCTTTGTAATTCCCATGCTCACCTCTACTCCCTGAGGGCCTCCTAGGTGGATGTGGAAGGCTGTGGGCAGTCTGGGCTACATGGCAAACCCTTATCTCTATACTCTCTGCCTCCCAAAATAACTCAAGCATGTTTTTTAAAAAAGGATTTTACCCTAGTCTTTTGATTTGTGTCTAATCAACAACCAGGGCCCAATAGCTGGGTATAGTCCTAACCACAGTGCTAATTGAATTTTGCCCCCTACCTACAGGCAGGCAATGTAATAGCTGTAGTAATTTTTTTTTCTAAAATAAGTTCCTCCTGCTACAATTTAAGGTTTAGTCCTCTTAGTTTCTGAGGATACAAAGAACAGCTATTTGTGTCCACAGTTTTTCTGGTTAAGCCAATAATTGGAAAATAATCACATCCAAATGGCTTTGGGTTCTTGAGTGTGATTGAGTTTGGGAGTCATTGGGAGAATGCATCATAGAAATCACCAGGAAGGCTCTCAGCAGCTACCATGAGCCTTTCAGTACATGCTCGGGGAGGGATGGTAGCTGTTGGTGCATTTTCGTCTGACAGAGGAAAACTAGAAGCAGGATCTAATCTCTGCCCCAGGGTAACATGCCAAGTCTTGAATACAATAACAACTACACACACACACACACACACACACACACACACACACCCCTCACATCTCGTTTCCATCCTGTGGAAGTGTGGGCTTCTTCTTTCAGCCAGTAGCTGTCCCTCAAAAGGATGATCAGTGAGTCCCACAGGTCCTGTAGTTCTTCCTGTGGAGATCCTGTGGCTTAGGAGAGTGTGGGTAACCATCAATAATGGACAGAAAAACATAGCTGGGTTTTGCATGTCAACTGGACTTCATCAAAAGAATGACAACAGATGTGTCTGGTTCACTCCACCTTCTCATGCTTCCAGTATATTGTGCTGTTAAAAGCCTCGTCTTTATTTAAAACAATTTTTAAGTCATTGTTGGAATCTGTTTCTAGGTTTTGTAGATTCCATGGGGACCAACGTTGGCTGTACCTTCCATACTTAGAAAGGTACCTGGCATATAGTAGACCTTCAATAAATATATGTAAATTGACAATAGTTACTGTCTGTCTATGATAACCATAAGCAGGAGGTTTGTGATGAAGGTAACCAGTGCTGTGTTTTTTGAGTAACCACCAAGCACCTTTGGCTGTGGCTGTCCCTCAGTGGTAGAATGCTTGCTCAGCAGGCTCAAGCTCTGAGGTCAGTTCCCATAAAAATACCCTCAGTTCTAATTCCTTGGTAGCATCTCCTCTCTCTCATGCACTGTTCTAAGTCAGTGGAGGCAAGGCTCTGTACACAGCCTGGGGGGGGCAGTTGACATCAGATTTCTTTCTAGTGACCTTTCCCAAGAGACTTTTAAACACGACACTGCACTGAGCTGTCTAACAGGAGAACCAGGTAACACTCCATTTGTACAAGTGAAACATGGGCTCTGGCTTAGCTCTTTTCTTGACTTAGTAGCAAATGACATCTTTACTGCTTACCTGTCTGTGTCCAGAGCATCACACACATGAAGACATGGGATGCCTGACTGTAGCGATATATGACCTCTATGCTTACCTCCCTCACGCTACCATAATGCTCTTTCAGATGCCTCTCTGGCCACTGTTGGGTTTTAATGGTAAGAAGAAAGACTGGGAAATGGATTCCAAACAGCAAGTGGAAGAGGAGTGACTCTCATAGCTACCCTAACTTAAGGATGGAAAGTTAGGGAACACACTCACTCCAGCTGGAATGGGTGTTAAAGAGAGTAAATAGGCAAATACTCGGTAGCACGAACCCCATGTGTCTGCTCTAGGCATTGGCTCTCAGGAATATGGAGGCTTTTTATTTGGGGGACACTGTTCCACTGTGTAGGCCAAGCTGGCCTTGAACTTTCCACCTTCCTATCTCAGCTTTCGGGGTCTTGGGGAGCATGCCCACACTTGGCTCATGTTCATTCTTAATGTTTGGCACGAATTTCAGTCACAGAGCCACATTCTTGAAAACGCATTCTTTTATCTTTCTCTTTCCATATAGCTATCCTGTTGGAGAAAGCCATCATCCTATAAATTTATCTAAAGGAATATGAAGAAAAATTTGATTTGCAAAACATTGTTCCTGTACAATTGATCCATCTTTGTTCATGGGAAGTTCTTCAATGCCCTGTTGCCATCATGGGTGTTTGGCTCTGCAAAGACACCGGAAAAGAAAGAGTGGCCTAACAGTCAATGGGGGATTTTTGCAACAGAGTTACAGTGAGTGCTCTGGAGATGCCAAGGCAGAACCTGTCTTTAGAGAGACAAAGCCACTGGCATCTGTGTGGGTCAATACTTAATGTTCAGGTGGTGGTCAGAGGTCCCTATTCAAATCCAATGTCCATTTGCTTTTATTTTTCTGCCAATGACTTATCTAATGATTTATCCAAATATGATGTGGGGTCCCCCCCCCTTGAAATTTCTATTTTCCACTGTAAAAAACTAAAATGGAGCCAACTTAACTCGTCTCGGAGAAATACCAAGAACAGCTCAAAGACTTGGGTACATTTTAGGTTTCTTAATGCGATTCCTATAATTCCTAAGGCCTGTTTTTAATGAAAATAAAAACCGAACTCAGACAGCAATCCATCAGAGCACGCTTAAATGACAGGAAGAGCTGAGAACAGAGAAAGGGTGAGAACAATTGTATCAAAGGGCAGGAAAAAAACCCACCCAAGTGTACACCAAATCCAAAGCCCTCCAATGGTCTGTTCTATGCCACCTTCCTTCATGTTTCTCCTGTCAAGCCTAGACGGATTTGATTTGAACAAATTTCTACAGAGAACTAATTCCAATAACTTCACAATGTACATACATACTCATTTAAAATGGCTTTCATTGTAAATTAGGTCGCCAGAGGCTTGTGTCCTGGGGAATAAAGCACTGTGGAGGGAAGTCACTTGTGGCAGGTAGCAAAGAAATTTCAATAAAGTAAACTCTTAGTATTATCAAAATTATACATTTGGGGCTGTTAGCATGGCCTAGAAAAAGATGAGGACAGGCTCATCTCATTAAAGGAGAAGAAATAGTGGAATTAGCTTGAATCTAATTACAAGCCACACTATCTAATGTAAAAACACGACTGTTTTTCACTCCCATTCATTTTGACTAGTAATTAGTTTTGGCCTCTAAAATGCCACCCTTTAATCATCCCAACACAGATGTGATTTGCCGTGCAATTTAATCTTGCTTTAATGAAGAACTAATGGACGCATCGCAAATTACTTTCCCTGTTGGAGAAAAATTCTATTTCCTGCTTTTCAAAAGATCAAGAGTGTCTTGTGATAATAGCCGGCGGCCCTGGCAGCCTCACCCACACAGCAAACAGGCTCTTTTACTCAACTCCCAATTCAATGGAGAAAAAGAGGCTACAATTAGCAACAACGCAGGGGAGACGCAGCATTACAGCCCCGAATCACTCTCTGTAGTTCAGCCCCCAGCAAGCACTGGCTTGTTAGAGCCAGGTCTAAGTGTCAGGCGCGAACAATGCGCGGTGATAAATTACTCTCTCCAAACAGCTGCACCGCTAATTTTCAATTATACACACAAATGGCTCTCAGATTGGAAGAAAATGGAGTGCCTGGGGAGAACAGTAGTGGATTTCTGTGTTTGTTTGGTAGTGAGTGTGGAGGCGGGAGGATGGCATCTTGAAAGCAAACCCTAGCGAGGAGCTGGCCTGGGTCTCCCAGGGACTTTGCTTCCATGCTAGGCTCAGGGACTCCCAAGGTGTGAGATTACGGAACCGGAACCGCTTTCCTTCCTGCGTTTCTTTCCTTTCCTTTTTTTTGGTTTGTTTGCTTACACCATCACCCACTGAATTTGAGAATTCACTCTACCCTCGTTGCTTGGTCGTGGGCTTGGTAGACTGGGAACTATAATGTTCTCTTCCCTTGCTGCCCGACCATCATTCTCCACTCACCCCCAGCCCTCTCGTGGCTCCTCTCACTTCCTCCTTTATAGCCCACTGCGCTGGAGCTTGAGCCTTCCACCCTTTGCTTCTCTCAACAACCAAGCATCCCCTGATGTCTAGACTCTAACGACGCCATCTGTCAGAATCTATAAAACATTCTCTTTTACACACCATACACAACAGAGTCCCAGATAGCCCAGGCTGGCCTAGGACTCTTTATAGAGAAGATTATGACCGTGAACCGCTGATTCTCCTGTCTCTACCTCTCAAGTGGTATGCTGTATTGAGGGCTAGAACACAGGACCTCATGGGTACTAGTCAGTCTACCAACTAAGCTTTTTTTCCCCAGGGAAAATTAAGTTGTTTTTCTAAGCAAAAGTGTGTGTTAAAGAAAGTGATGTTATTCCAGACTTCTTCCCAATGACAGTGGTGAGGTAATTGTTGCTGGGTTTACATGCTAGGATGAAGCAATGCCATGGGCATGCATGTTACTCCTGTTTTGTTTACTCCAAACCATCCTTCCATGCTTTTGTAGGGTGAAATTTAAAATGAGAGTTCAGAAAGCCACATGGTACTGGGCTATCTCTGGTTCTTTGGGGAAGGATGATAGTGGACCTGAGATGAAGCGTCTCTATCTAAGACCATTGTTCCTACTCTGGTTTTCACTGTGGCTGTTTACCCAGAAGAATAAGGTAGAGACTGCTTTGCCACAGGAAGATGCTTGCTGAAGAGCCTCAGATGTTAATTAATTCATTCATTTGAGACACTGTTTTTACTTTGTGTCGCTATTTGGCCTGGAACTCCATAGGTAGACCAGACTGGTCTCAACTCCAGAAACCAGCCTGGCTCAGTCTCCCAGCTGCTGGAATTAAAGGCATATTCCTTTATTTTTGTGAAAGAAAGCTTCAAGTTAGGCCTCGGTGAGTCTGTTTTTGTGCTGAGCAGGATGTTGAAGCCAAAAGTATGACACAGGTTTTCCAGTGTGCTAGTAGCTGCTCTTCTGTCTCTTGGCAAGGATGGTCTGTGTTCCTGTTCCTTCTTCATCTTTAGAATGATGTATGCTTGGCTCTGACGGCTGCCAGGAATTTCTCCTTTAGGGTACAGTCTTCACAGACAGGCCCTATCCCCTTTAGCTGTTTTGCTTCTGTTCCCCCTCACCTCCATGCTGCTTTAAACTCTTGACTTTAAGGGAGGACAAGACCCGTGTGCTGGGGCCACATGTTAATAACACAGTCGCTTGGCTAGAAGAGGCTAATGACCATGCTGATTTCCAAGACTGAATGCAATATAAATTACTGTTCAAAAAGGTGACTTCTCAATGGAATTTTCTTGAAAAAGAGCAATCGCTTCAAAAGGATAAGGTAGGTGGGGGAGGTATCTTCCAGGAAAAGCCCAGAGTGGGGAGTGTTTGAATTAGGAGTATTCCCATTCAGGAAGCCTGCTTGGTTTAAAGTGTTAGAAGTTACCTTTGCTGCAGAGAAGAGGCTGTTGGGAGTGGGGGATGGGCGTGCCATGGGGCGAAAATGCCCTACCTTTTTTTTTTTTTCTGCTGAAGTAGGATTTTGCTCCTTCTACTTTATAATCGTTACAGAAATTTAAACCTCAAACCATTCCAGCTCAGGCTTATCCTAAGCTTGTTAGTGGTCTCCGATGCCGTGGACGATAGGCGGCGGCATTACCATAAATCAGCAGAATTAACTATGATCTTCAGAAGCACGCTGGAAAGTGGGTGACAGAGCCTGCAATTGGGTACCCTGAGTCTTATGATAACATTCTACATTAAATGTTCATAATCTACTTACAGCTAGGCTTCAAGTACACTCTGTATTTGTGCTTCGCCCACTATAGAAAGCCAGGAACAATTATTATAGACACGTGAGCCTCATTATCTGCAAATGTAGAGTGCAGAGTATATGACCTTCCATGTACCAAATGCTCCTTTAATTAATTTAAAAATGGCTCGCTCTTTATTTAAATGCAGCTACCTTTTCCACCTCAGAGGGGGTTTAAAATCACATTGTTTCTTTTTGTTACCTTGCCACTCACAAGGACAGTGATCTGTAAATTCAGATGAAAAGACACTAGATTCCCAACTCCTGAAGGATATGCTGTTTCTCCTCTTCTGTAACAGACACCAATGTTTGTATGATCTCACAAATCAGAAAGAAGAGACCTATACTGGGCAGAAGGAGTGATTTGTACTTAAATATAGAACAGTTCCTACCCACGAAGTGCTTTTTGCCCCATTTACCCAAAGACAGAGCCTTTGACCTGGGCAGCTTAGTTATGAGCCAATCCAGGTTTGCCCCGTTTGTTCTGCTAAATCCACACATAGCAGAGCACAGTGGTCAGTTCATGAGAAGTATATACACAAAAATACCCAGGCAAATCATTCTTGTCAAATGAATAGAAACACACTGTCTGTGCAATGCTGAAAACATGTAACCATCCATCGCTTGTCCTGAAGCACCACCTGGCCAGCTAAACACTCCTGGAAGAACTCTCTCTAAAGGTAGCATGGTTGATCAGCTCACTTAGAAGTTAGCAAGTTAAACATATGAAGGATTTATTTATTTTTACTTGATCCTTTACAGACAGGCTCTCAGGCAGCCCAGGCTGGCCTCCAACTTTCTATGTAGCCAAGGATGACCTCAAACTCTGGATCCTACTCACTCTAACCAACTTCCTGAGTGCTGAGACTGCAAGTGTATATATACTGTCATGCCAGACAGCAGACTGTGGGTTAAAAACAAGGTTTGTACTGTTTTTATTAATGTGTAAGCACACACAAATGTGGAAGCATTAGGAGGCCAGAGGAGGTCATTGGATCCTCTGGGGCTGGAGTTACTGGCAGTTGTGATTGGCTTGAAGAGGCTGCAGGAAACCAAACTCAGGTCTTTTGCAAGAACAGCAAACACATTCAAATGCCAAGCCACCTCTCCCCATGTACAGGGTTTCTGATGCGTAATTTATTGGGCTAAAATGAAGATCAAATAAATGATGAGGCAGGTATATACAACTTCTGCTCCTACTGTTTCTGTGCAAACATAGTTCTGACAGGACTTCACACTCACAATGGTGATCTAAAGACAGTCACCTAAAGCAGATCCTAAATGGGATGGAACATGATCTGTACTAAGTGGGTTATCCTTACAGAACCTCAGAAATTTCTAAAACTCACATGCTTTCAAAAAAGTTCAGCCCCTTGGATCTTGCTGGGGGCTGCAGAGGAATCAGAGCCCTCCAGATTTTGGGTGCAGAGCTGTGAGCTTGCCCTTGAGTCCCTAGGCAGTGTGTGCAGTTGCCAGCAGGGCTTCTGCTCCCATGAGAAGAGAAGACACAAAGCGCTTGGGAGAGCTGCTGTGTGCACAACAGACACAGCGTCAAAAGCCACACAATGCTGCCAGCAGTCCACCTCCTGGCCACCTACCGAGTGCTTTGTTTTGTCCGTGCTTTATGCTCACAATTCTCTAATCCTTACAAAAACAAAGTGGGCACTTGCTTGAATCATTGGGGAGATTAAGGAAATCAAATCTCTGGAGTTGTCAAGCAAGTCAATACAATACAGTATTTAGATCCATTTTTTTTTTTTGTTTTTGCTCTAAAGACCAAAATTTAAATTACTGAGCTACACTGACTTAAAATTTAATTTATTTATTTTAAGACAGGTTCTCACTATGTAGTTCTGGCTATCTTAGAACTATGTAGACCAGACGGGCCTTGAACTCAAAGACATCTGCCTAACTCTTGAGTCCTGGGATTAAGGGTATGGGCTTCCAATCCAAGCTGTTTTAAATTATAGCAGGATTTTAATCCAGCAATATGGATACTCTGGCTAAAATATAGACATGCCCTTAGTATACACCTTTAATCCCGCTTGCTGGAATACAGATTTACCCTTAGTACATCCCAAACAATGAAAGTGAACTTTGTAGAAGGAAGCACCCATGTTTGAAAGTGACGTCTAATTGAGAAGCAGACAAAGTGATGAATCAGAGAAAGATTTGACAGAATAGGATATGCCCAACTGTTATAAGAACACACAGAGAGAAGATGGGCTACTTAGGAGAAAGCAGTGCAGACAGAGAAAAGGAGACAGGGAAGTTTTGCCAGGACAGTTCTACAGAGACAGTTTGCAGAGAGAGAACAAGCTAGACACAGGTGAAAACAGAACAAACCAGAGAATGAGAATGAGCCAGAAGATTACAAGAGATTGACGAAGGCAGTATGAGGCCAAGCAGAGCAATTCAGTCAGAGGCAGAGAGAGAAGCAAGATTCAATCAGTTAGCTCGGAGAGGAGTTAAAGACCGAAAGAGCTGAGTTGAAGCAGCCAGCCAGAGTTCAAAAACAGCTCAAGAAAGGGTGAGATTATTCTGGAGTAAGTCTCAGAGGCTAAAAACCTTCTAGGCCTAGATATGATTGTGTGAAGGATAGATGCTTCCAGAAGTAGGTCTAGGTTAGCAGACAGAGGCAATAAGCTTTGGAGACAATTACTACGGGAGAATAAAATGTACATTTACATAAATTTTTAAACCAATCTATCATATACCATCATTATTTGAAGATATGGGCTAAAAGAAAACCTACAGACTATTTAAAGAAAACGTACAGATTATTTAGTCACCGTGTTATATTATCACTTAGAAAAGACCTTAGAGTTCTGTGTGTGCAGGTACACGTATGTGTATGCAGAGGTGCACACGTATGTGGGATCATGTATATGTGTATGTGCACAGACTGATGTGGAGGTCAAAGGTGCTGTCCACTTTCTTTTTTTTCTTTCTTTTTTTTTTTCTTTGAGACAAAGTCTCTCACTGATCTGGAACTCCCCAAGTAGGCGAGGCTAATTGGCCAGTGAGTTCAGAGAAGTGCCTGTATCTGTCTCCCTAACTCTGGGTTACAAATAAAAACCACTGTGTCTCACTTTTTGTGTGAAGTCCAGGCCTCCAATTCAGGCCCTCAGATTTGCAAGACAAGCTCTTCACTGTCTGAGCCACCTCCCTAGACCTAAGACTTCTTTTCTTTTCTTTTCTTTTCTTTTTTTCTTTTCTTTTATTTTTTCCTTTCCTTTCTTTCCTCTTCTTTTCTTCTTAAATCAGTTTTCTTCCACAATGGAAGATGATCTGGGGTGGTTATCTATTGACCGCATGACTTAGAGAGAGGGAAGATGGAAGGGACCACTGCTTTCAGGGTTGCTCAGCCAGGAGTGCACACAGTGGTAACTTCAGACAGAACTGGGTTTTCTTTTTCCTTTGCAGCATGATGAGCATTAATGATAGTTTCACTAAAGGCAGCATTGCTTCTTAAAACGAATAAGAATAAAAAGGTGTGCTGTGTATCTGGTCCTTTGGCACTGTTACAATCGTGAAGGGAGAGAAAAACGCCTGGAGATTCTCCTTTGGGGCAGCAGGGAAATGTATGTTCATCAAGATATACTAACATTGCAAAGGGATTCAAACAGCATGGACCAGGAAGTCAGTGGGACAGAATGCAAAGCCTAGACTAGACAAGTGTATACCTGAGAGGCAGTAGTGGTACAAGCCCATTCCAAACAAGTGGAATTGGTGAGTCCTTGTGTTGAAACCATAGGTTACCCATTTCAGGGGGTTAAAAAAAAATGGAACTGGCCTCCCTCTTATCTTTTACAATGAAAGACCATAAGGATTATTGAATGTAGCAAACAAATAAAACATAGCCAACACAAAATATTATGAAATTCCTAGAAGAGGTGCTGGAGAGATGACTCAGTAGTTAAGAACACTGGCTGCTCTTCCAGAGGACCTGGATTTGATTCCCAGCACCCACACGGCAGCCCACTACTATCTGTATCTCCAGTCCTAGGGGATCTGCTGCCCTCTTTTGGTCTCCTCAGGCACTGCATGGTGCTGCACAGACACATGCAGGCAAAATGTACATGCATGTAACAACAAAAATTTAAAAAGTTTCAAATTCCTAGAGGACAAAATTTCCATAGTTTTTAACCAGGAAAGTTGTTTCTAACCAAAACACAAAATGACCTTGTCACTAATGAAGACGACAGAAGCCTACATAACAATGAAATCTTTTCGAAAGTTAAGGATTCATTCAAAAGTTGAAGGATAAGCAACAGACTGAAAGCCGCTACCTGTAACACATCCTTAAGGATATTTAAGGTGTGCTAGTTACAATGTGCAAAGTTCCACAAATGAGCCATGAAACTTGTCCATCTGTAGACTAGCAAAGGATATAAAGAGGCATTTTGTTCTTGGAGGATGAAATACAGTATACAGGAAATATGGTTGGATCCTCTCACCAGCATTTGAAGAACTACAAAAGAGACATGTTATCAGTGTGTACCCATTCTATCAGCAGAAAAGTAAAAGCTTGCTTGGGTCCAGTACAGATAAAAACATGGGATAGACACACTTGTCTCCTATGGTGCAGTGTAGGTAGGCACCATAGTCAGCATCAAAACCTTCATACATGCTGTGGGTGTTTACCTTGGGGTTTCTGTGGGACTCCTAACAGTGGGAGTGAGGCTGTTTCTGGCTCATTTGCCTGCTCGTGGGAAACTTTTCACTCTCATAATAGGTTGCCTTATCCAGGGTTGATATGAGGGTTTGTGCCTAATCTTATTGCATTTTTTTATGTCGTGTTTGGTTGATATCACTGAGAGACCTGCTCTTTCTAAAGGAAAAAGGAAGAAGAGTGGAACTGGGGGAGATGCAGGGGATGGGGGGAGACTGAAATTTGGGATGTATTGTATCAAGAAAGAATATAAAAAAAGAAAAAAAGAAAAGAAAAGAAAGAAAAAATCAAACAACCCCCACCTCAAAAATCCCCACCTCAGTTTGCAACTTATTTCCAAAATATCATAGAGAACTTTGCTTCTGCATTCAAGATATATGCACAAGCCAACGTTCCTCCCTCCCTCCCTCCCTCCCTCCCTCCCTTTCTCCCTTCTTTCCTTTTCTTCTTTAGACAGGGTCTCATGTAGCCTCAGGTTGACCTATAACTTACTTTTTAAGCTGAGACTTGACCTTGAATTTCCGATCCTCCAGTTCCTAGATGTTGGAATTACAAGAGTATCCCAGCATGCCTAGTTTATGCCGTGCTGAGGGTGAACCCAGGGCTTCATGCATGCTAGGCAAGCGTCATCAACTGATCCACATCTCTAACCCTTAACATTTCTCACAATAGAATCATTGGAAACCGAGGAGTGTGTCAGTATTCGGTCGAGATACTCTTATTGATGCTAGCCTTTTTAAAAGGTAAATCTCAGAGTAAGATGTTCAGTGAAACCCTGTGCTTAAACAACCTCTTGATGTATCATTGGTATAGTACCTAGAAAACTGTTTTAATCTTCCATACCTGCTTCAACAGCTCTGAGAGATACACCTCTATCCCTAAATTATTAACATAGAGAGAAAGAGCAGAGCTGAGAGTATGTGTATGAAGGTTTCCTGAGCATTCCTGAAGTGATTAATAAAAGCAACATTTACGTATAGTGTATAGTGTGGCACGTGTTGTAGATGTCAGAGGATGATGAAGCCAGGAAAGCTAGCTTCTACTCCTGCAGTATTTGTTTCTGTGGTGAGAACACTTAAGATCTTCGGTTCTGGGATTCTTAAGGAGATGGTACACTTGCTCTCTGGTCTGTGAACTTGTCTCTGTGCTGGAGACACAAGACAGAAGGTACAAAATGGAGTCCAAAGAGAGAGAGCAGTAAGTATCTAAGATAATGTGTAGGGTTCTAAAATGGCTCCCACCTAGACTGACTTGAGTCTGCATCCACAGACTGACAGGTTAATTCTGATGTTCCCCAGCACGTTCTTTGTTGTTTCCTTTTGGATTTTGATTGTTTTGAAACAATATTTATATTATGCTTATAAGTATCTTTATGTTATCTTGGTGATGCAGAAACGTTGGGAGCCGTCTTTTAGGTGATGGAAATTGTCTTGAGGAGCTAAGGTCTCAGAAAAATCACAAAGCTACCCCAAGCCGGTATCTCTCTGGTCTTGTTTTATGTATTTGAAAATGAAAATCATGGGCCAAGGAGGGTGAGTTTTAGGGAGAAGTTTATTTTGATTGGGATCTTTAGGAGGAAGAGGGAGCTGGAACTCCTCCTCAGCAGGAGGGGTCCCAGGAATCAGGGTACCATGGAGAGACGACTCTAGGGGCCGAGTGAAGCATGTGAAGGGGATGAACTGTCAGTCCAGTTGACCCAACCCCAGGGAGTCTAGGGAGTCAGATTCAGTCTTAAACATGCATTATCTTTAGACAAGATGCTCATTATGAAGATACAGAGACGCAGGAGCCAGGCTCTTCTCAGAACTGTTCCTTAGGGTTCCTGCCCTGTTGGAGAAGTTTCTCCTCCTGCTTGCATCCTGGCTAGCCTGAAACTTGCGACACAGACCAGGCTGCACTTGAACTCGTAGTGGTCTTCCTGCCTCCGATTCCTGAACAGATTAGAAGAAGCACACCCCTCTAGTTGGGTGAGTCACAGAATAGGTGTGTTAAGGACACACATCACTTATTAAAAATTCTTTACTGAGTTTTTTTACCCTACATTTGCTTATTAGAGAGATTTTTGTAGGTGATATTTAATTTTGTTTCACAAAAGGAACACTCTGAAAAATTGTGTCATCCACTGATTTGTTGCTGTTGTTGTTGTCATTGCTGTTTTGGTGTTGTTGCTGCTGTTGTTGTTGTTGTTGCTGCTGCTGTTGTTGCTGTTGCTGCCGCTGTTGCTATTATTTCTTTTGCTGTTGCTGCTGCTGCTGTTGTTATTGCTTCTGTTATTATTGTTGCTGCTGTTGCTGCTACTGTATTCATTTGCAGCCAGTACTCCCAACTTTTCCTCTCTGAGGAGTTACTTATCATGAGAAGATTATTTGCTGCATATCTAGTTGATAGTGATGTAGTCAGAGACACTAAAGCCTGCTAATTAACAATCTGTGTACAGTTATTACCTGCACCAAGGGCTCTTCAGTGATATTCTTAGAATGTAGACCCCACAATCCTATTTTTCACTAAAGTCCTTTCAGTAAAGGCCAGATGTGCTGATCATTAGAGAAATAAGGGTCTTCAGGCCTTGCTCTTGATCATGGGCTAAATTTGGTTCTTTTGAGGGCTGGGGATGTGGCTCAGCTGGTAACGTGCTTGCCTACCATGTGTAAAACTGTGGGTTTCAGGTCCAGCACCACTTTTAACCAGCCATGGTGGCTCACACTTGTAATCTCAACACTCAAGTGGCAGAGTCAGAGGATCAGGTTCAAGGTCATCCTAGGTTATATAGTGAGTTTCAGACAAGCCTGGACTACCTGATACCCAGTCTCAATTTAAAAAAAACAAAAACACCTTGAAGAGCCCAAAGATAAGAGCTTTAGGCCCCTGGAAGACTACTTCCCTCCTGGAGGTCAGTTCCTTACAGACTACTGCCCAGGAAGCCTGGGAGCATAGGAAAGTTTGTTCGGGACTTCTGATTTCTGTTGAGTCTCCTCTACACTTCTGAGCAGAGGGCAGGAGGGGCTACTCTTTGTGAGGAGAACTGGTGAATTTTTGTGCCAATTGAAGACGACGAATTAATGCTTCTCTGATATTCCTCAAATGAAAACCCCATGAACTAACCATTTTAGAGCATTAAGCTTTGCTTCATAATGCATTTTCCACAGATGAATCAAAGGCCCTAATGCATTTGCTATTTGGGAATAATAAAGCTTGAAGTGGGGCGGAGGACTTTCACATTTACATAAGAAGAAAGAGCCGGAAAGTTCCAGAGAATCGAGCACAGGGAAAGGTGCCCTGTGAGAATGACTGAAAAGACAGGCCTGCCCATAGCTGCTCTCCAGTCCATTACGGCTCCTCCTTCTTCTCTTTGCCTCCCTAGAACTTTCTAGATCCCAGCATCTTGCTAGCCTTTGTTGTGTGCTCCTGGGAGTGGCAAGGGGCCAAGAAACAAAGGAAAGGGGGGTGGTGGTGGAGAGTTTTTGCTTTACAAGTTTTCAGTCTTGATAAGCTGACACAATTCCTATTAGGAAAATAATGTCATTTACAAAGAATGAGTGTGCGGGCTAGTTTTATGTCAACTTGACACAGACTCAAGTAATTTAGGAAAAGGAACTCTGAATTGGGGAAAAAAATGCCTTCCTGAGACTGGCCTATAGGCTAGCATGTAGTGCATTTTCTTAATTAGCAATTGATTTGGGAGTGCTTAGTCCATTGTGGGTGGTGCAACCCCTGGGCAGACAGACCTGCATGGTATAAGAAAGCAGGCTGTGCAAGCCATGGGGGAGCAAGCCCATAAGCAGTGTTTCTACATAGTGTCTGATTCAGTTTCTGCCTCTAGTTCCTGGCCAGCTAGAGTTCTGCTCTAACTTCCCTCAGAGATGGACTGTTATGCTGAAGTAAAATAAACTCTTTCCTCTCCAAGTTGCTTTTGGACATGGTGCTGCATCTCAGCAGTAGAAATCGTACCTAAGACAAATAGAAGAAGTCAGAACAAACGTCAGGAATAGCAGCAATCTGATCATGAAGTTAAAACGGAATTGATGTACTTTGCAGTCTGCAGTAGCAGCTCTCTGAATCACAGAGAAACACAGTCTCTTCTGAGGTCCCCTGTACCTTTCTAAACTCTCAAGCAATTCTGGCAAAGAACTGTAGAATCAAACAACTTGATCTGTATGCCTGATAGCTTGTTAAGTAGGATTTTTAACTTTTATACAAAAAGAAAAATCATATAGAATCAGTTTTATTTGTTGATTCATAATGAAACAAGTCCAGGGCCAGGGTCTGCTGTATGTGGAGTCTGGGAAACAGAGGATGTGTTAGTACAGGTTTGGCTATGTGTGGTAGCAGGCATCATTATCAAACCATAGACAAAACTGAACGTTTCTTTCTCTAACAAAATGAGTTCAGGGTTGATGTGGGAGTGTCTGGTCGCTGACTGTTTTCACTGCTCTGGGTTTGCCTCATTTCTGAAAATGGCAATCCTTTCTCTAGACATCCTGCTCACATTCCAGCCAACAAGAGTGAAGAATGATACAGAATCCAAAGCTCAAAGGCAAGGTCGAGAAACAGCTGCTTTGCTCTATGGTCTGTATCATAGAAATCATTGGTTAACCTTGGGGTTAGCCTAGCTGCAAAGGAGGCTGAAATTGTGTGGTTTATTCTGCCCAGTGATGCTTTTGTTCAAACATGGGAGTTTCATGGATACAGGGCAAATGTTGTCAGACTGTTACATACTAACTAGATACTTATTGGAATAACTATTCATCACCATACTTCTTTGTTTACTTTTATCTTTACTGGTTTTTCCTTGGACTCTCATAGTAGCTGACTCTTTGGTTACATTTTGTGATGTCAGTAGCACTGGTAGTTAGGTAGGAGCCCCAGAGTCAGCAGCAGAGATAGTTTGTAACTCAGCAGGGAATACAGAGGCAGAAAGAGCCTCTTGGTCCCTTAGTTCATGGGCTCCCTTTCCCTAGTTTTTGGGCAGAGCGTCTTATCATACCATGCAAAGACAAGAAGAAAGTTAGCTGGCTTTTCTGGTCTCCGTGGCAGAACACCTCATAGAAAGGATAGCTAATTTCTCTAGGGAATCAGTGCAGAGGAAAAGGGTAACACAGCAAAGGTGTCAGGTTTGGAGAAAACAAAATCTTTTCTAAAAAACAAAACAAAAAAACAAAAACACTGCTACCCAACAAAAAACAAAGCCTGTGAGTCAGTTGGCTAACTCAAGCATTGCTTTTCATTAAATATCTCTTGCTCTTAAACTGTTGTCAATGGGACAAAAAGTTCTTTTTACAGAGTTAACCACTAGAGGTGACGGATTGTGCTGGAATCCATGACTAACAAAACCCAGTGTATTCACCATAGAAAGACTCATCTTCATGGTGCAGTGGGTCGTCTCACTTAGGAAGCTGAGTAGTAGGTAACATGTGAAGGAGAGGATGGAATGACGTCTTCTCTGTACCAGGATTGGGAGCAGGGCAGTGAGGGTATCAGCATTACGACATATTACTGGAGTGAGTCACTGGATGTCTGGTGGTTCAGTAGAACAGGCTTCTCAAGCTGTTAATTTTACTAAGGATGGAGGCTACTGTGTGTAACAGACAAGTGAGGTGTGGATTGAAAGCACTCATTGCTGTGTACCCCCATACTCTGATTCAATCTTTGTATCTAGCAAAGATACTAGGATATGAATTTCTCTTTTTTTATTATTTTATTTAAAAGATTTGTTTATTTTATGTGAGTACACTGTTGCTGTCTTCAGACACATCAGAAGAGAGAGCATCTGATCCTATTACAGATGGTTGTGAGCCACCATGTGGTTGCTGGAAACTGAACTCAGGACCTTTGGAAGAGAAGTCTGTGCTCTTAACCGCTGAGCCATCTCTCCAGCCCCAGGATATGAATTTTTCATGAACATCTTAGGACCAGGCTTTGAGATTTGCTGAGCTGTTGATTTGGGCAGTGTGGCTACATAGAGATCCAGCACTATAAAAACTGGAATGAGTCACTCTCACCAATTGCTGATTTGGGCAAGCTATGGGACTTCTGAGTTCACATTCTTCCTTTTCAAAAGATTTATTTTTAATTTTTAATCGTGTGTGTGTGTGTGTGTGTGTGTGTGTGTGCAGGGCCCTTGAAAACTACAGGTGTCCAATCTACTGGAAATTGAGTAATAGGTAGTTGTAAGCTGCCTGACATGCATGCTGGGAGTTGAACTAGGGACCTCTGAAAAAGCCATCTATCCAGCCCCCACATTCTTCATTTTCAAAATTGGTGGAGATATGGCCTAAGGATCATCTATTGACTGGAAAACAGATGAACACACACAGAACGTTCTTGGAAGTGATCAAGCACATGAAGGGCTCCTTCACCATGCTGTGTCCCAGGGCCCAGCTGGTGGTAACTGGTGATTTGTCACTGTCAGCACCAGTGTTCCCATCAAAGGCTCAGGCTTTAGAGTTGTGCCATTAGAAAACACCTGTTGAGCCGGGCAGTGGTGGCACACACCTTTAATCCCAGCACTTGGGAGGAAGAGGCAGGCAGATTTCTGAGTTTGAGGCCAGCCTGGTCTACAGAGTGAGTTCCAGGATAGCCAAGGCTATACAGAGAAAACCTGTCTCGGAAAAAAACAAAAACAAAAACAAAAAAACAAAAACAAAACCACCACCACCACTACCAACAACAACAACAAAACAACAAACAAACAAACAAACTAAAAATAAAACTGAAAAAAAAACCCTTAAAAAAAAAGAAAAAGAAAAAACCACCCGTTGTCAGCCAAACACATCACTTTGAAGTTAATCCTTGTCTTGAACCTTGAGAGGTGTGTCCCATGGAGGTGGGTCCTATGGGACTAACTGCTTCTATTTTCTTCTTAAAAAGAAATTCATAGTTGAATAATTTTGAGAGATACTGTGTTAAAGAACTACCCCTCCCCCACCACCACCTCTAGGGTCTCAGTATGTAACACACAGACTGGCCTTGAACTTGAGACTGTCATGTTTTTAGTCTCCAAGAGAGGATCTGCTTCTACAGATCATACTAAGAGTTGCAGGGCACACTTCCACGGGGCCACACTTACAATTCTGTAACAGAAAGCAGCTAATTAACAATTGGCTGGCAGATTTTGGGGAGAGTGAACAGGCAAAGATTTGCGCAGGAGCTGCAGTGTGTAAAGAGGAAACCTGAGGGGGAACCTCTGAGTGGAAGACACCAGAATAGCATCTGGGGTCCAAGAAGTTTGAGATTATAGAGCCAGAAAGTTCTGAAAGAGCAAAGTGTAGGTGGTTACAGCCTTCAGGGCGTGCTCATTAGGTTATACTGCTGTGCATGCAGTGCCGGAAGACAGCCTCCAGGTGACAGGAATAGTCAGGAAGATTCGTACTGAAAATTCCTGTTGAGCCAAGGCTTGAGAGAGTGAGGCTTGAAAGGCAAGGGTAGAGAAGCAGCCGGAAGAAGTGTTCTAAAGGAGATAGCCTGTGCTGCAAGCCGGGTCAGACAGATGAGCTGAGAGGGTTGTGGCCCTTTAGGGAGTGAAAAACAGGAAGTGAGGATTCATTCTCACTGCAGTGATACTCAGAAAGTCCAGGGTGGGTGGAGTTACCATGCATGACACAGTAACACTGCAGAAGACCAGTGCCCAGGATTCCATGGACCTGGGAGCTTCTCGGCTTCACCACAGTCCCAAGGGTCAGCTTAGGCAGTTCCTTATCCTCATGAATCTTTTTAGGAGGTCATATTGGGATGTCTTCTAGCCACCTTCTTCTAGCTACCTTGGGTAGCTCATTTCTGCTGTCTGTCAAGGTAGTTCTTGACTGTTGAGTTCTCGAGACCAATGTTTTCATGTGAAGTTCAACTTCTCCAAAGAGTATACAGGTCTCAGTTAGTGAGATCAGAGCCCTCTGGCCTACACACTAAGAATGGGTCACATTTTCTGTTTTCGTTACTTTCCTGTGTCTTTTTCCAGTCAGTAGAGACTACACTTTCAAATTTAGCTGTAGACCAGCAGACAGAAGAATGAGAATTTCTACACAAAGAAAACTATGAAGGCCAAATGCACACGTGGAATGTCTTCCCCACTAATATCACTCCCTGCTGGCTTGCTAAAGGTTACGTTAGGGCACGCAGAGCACCTATTGTACTGAAACTATCAAGCCTTCTCAGTGCAAAAACCACAGTCAGGACCTAGGACTCGGGAACATGTCCCTGAGAAACAGCTGCCCTGTATCTCCAAGGCACTATCTAAATATATTTTAAAAGAAGAGAGAGAGAGAGAGAGAGAGAGAGAGAGAGAGAGAGAGAGAGAGATTAGATGAAGAAATCTATTTTCCAAGATTCTGGAAATGAAAGTTTTAAAATTATAGCAATAAAACAGTAACCAGAATATATGTACCCATCATTTCTTTTAAGTTAAAATTTACTGAAAGCCCAAATACATATATCAACGGTCAAGGAGAAAAGCAGGGCCTGGTACCCTTCCCTGGCTGGAGCTTTGGGTAAAATCTAGCCATGCGTCTGCAGCCACACCTCCCCGATTTTCCTCTTCCCACTGATGCACCCAGTTCTGGGCAAACTAGTTTCCCGAGAGAGAAAAATTCATTTAATAATTCCTGGAATGGCTACACTGTTGCCATCGGTAGGTTTTGCTTTGTGAGCTGTAGAAGAAGTCTTTGTGAACTTGTCTCTTCAAAGGCTTTCTCAGAATAGTAAGGGACTTAGAAAAATGTCTCTAGTCAATGTGGCCTTCTGTCAATATTGGCGACCATTGTCTCATAATTTTCTTTTAGAATTCTGAGTTGGAGTTATAGAAACTGTGCTCATAAAGAATAGGTCAAGTTCTACACTTGTAGCTTGAAAGAGCTGTTCACTAATAACAAAGCAAAGCTGATTTTTATTAAAAAATAGTGAATGTCACGATAGGTTCACATTCTGAAGAATTTAGTTTTGAAGGTTTTCTTTTATTTTTTTGCAGTCTTATACTTTAAAGTTTAAATCCGAGTGTGAAGAGGCAAGAGTTCAAGGAGACATGGCTTTCAGAGGCTGTATGTGTGAGGGGAACTGAGTATTTTAATTACCAAGAATGAGATTCAGAGTCTAATGTTTACAGCCATGACTCTAGGGGGCTTTCCCCTGGTTCCCCATCTCTTGGCCTTTTAATTTATTAGACATGCGACTTTGGTTTTCTCATCTATAAACTGCCATTATGTAAAGGGGTTTAATAGAAATAGATGATAAAGTTCATACAAAGTACTTATCACAGTCTTAGGCCCATCACGATAGCTCCTTATTGTTACTGCCCTTCCTGTGTTAATGTGGCAGTATTCGTGATTGAAACCAGGCGACCAGGTGATCCTGGGAGGAAGAATCTGGAGAACTTCTTTCACATGGAGCTCAAAAGAACCTTTATCAAGGGCAACAGCTCTTTCTTTGGGGGCAGCCAGAAAGAACACTACTACCAGAAGAGATAAGTCATTAAATATTATTTTATATCTTCTAAGAGGTGGCCCAAACATGCATGTTGGTCAACTCACACTCTAAATGCTTGACTACAAAGCCAACTAAGGGAATTGAAATAAAGGGACTGGTCAGAAACCCATGTAAGTTAAAAATACAATTTCCCACAGATTGAAAGGCAAAAAAGGAAACTTCTAGTTAATTCAGGGTTGCACCTAAATCCTGGAGGTTCACGGGACACTCCCTTGGATGCCCACGTCCCCTGCTCCCCACCTAGTCAGACCCATAGCTCTAACTAGGTGGGGTCGTCTGAGAGTAGGGGAGTAGTGGAGGTTAAATGATGCCTTGGGTAGAGCTCTGGCATGGCAGGACGAGTGTCTTTTAAGAAGACTGCACCGCCAGGTGATGGCTCCTTCCCTGTCTCTGCTCCATGAGGATGCATTTGCAAGTCATGAGATCAGAAGGGGTATCAGGTGGGATACCCACTATGGTGCTGAGCCTCCAGTGTTTGGGAGGACGGCCTTCCATTGATGAAATCGGTAGTCTGTGGTGGTTGGTCACATCGGCCTCTGCAGATCAAGGCATTCATCATGGCTCTCTGAAGCCTGGCTCTCTAGAGGCAGAGGCAGGGGTGGGGCATGCTCCAATCCTTCCTAAATACTCACCAAATAGGCTTTAGTCCCTGCTTCTTGACTTTCACTGGTCTAAATGATATCTTTTCAGCCTGCTGCACAGGAAAGTACATCTGTTCACCTCTTTGAAACTCTCGTTTTATGTACATAACATTGATATTCCTATTCCTCCAGGGACTAGAATTTAAAACACTTTACCTTCAATGTTGCAAGGTGATCAAAGGAGTATGCCTTGATAAGTGCTGTTATCAAGAAGTTTTATTGTTTACTGTTTAAATCTGTCTCTTTGTTAAGGTTTCTATTTCTGTGATTAAAATATCAGGACCAAAAGTATCTTGGGGAGGAAAGGGTTTATTTCAGCTTACATGTCCTTACATGTCCTTATATGCCCTGAGTCACATCCATTAAGGGAAGTCAAAGCAGGAACTGAAGGCAGGAACCTAGAGATAGGAACTGAAGTACAGACCATGGAGGGGTGCTGCTTACTGGCTTGCTCCTCATGGCTTGCTCAGCCTTCTTTTTTAAATAGCATTCAGGATCACAGGCCAGGAGTGGCAGCACCCACAATGCACTGGGTCCTCCCACATCAAACACTAAATAAGAAAATGCCCCATAAGCATTTCAGGCCAATTTGATGGGGGCATTTCCTCAGTTGATGTTCTTTTTTCCCAAATGACTCTAGTCTGTGTCAGTTGTCACAAAATCTAGCCAGCACAATCTGATAATGTGATATTTATTTTTAGAAATGGCTCTAGCCCAACTAAAACATGGGCTACTGGCACAGATGGATGAGGAGAGGGTGAAAGACAGGATTTACTTACTCATGTGCTTATTTATTATTATTATTATTAGAGATACAAGTTGAGTATTTGTATAAAATTATACAATATCTGGCATTTGCTTTCAAAACTTCAGGACAAAAGAGAAGCCTTTGATGTGCATAAGTCAGGGTTGCCTTTGAGTTGAAGGCTTAAACTGGGTATGGCATGTCAGGATTTATTGTGTGCTATGTGTGCACATTAGTGTGTGCATGTGTGTGCATGCATGTGTGCACGTGTGTGTGTTAGGATCAGAAGCAGAATGCTATAAAATTTTATTTGTATTTCGTTAGGCCATTTAGAGACACACAAATGTCATCTTTTTAGAGACCAGATGGTGGAGAGGAAGCCTATTAACTGTTAGAATCAGTGCTTCACTGGGCTCTGACAACTTGGGAATTCAAAGTGCGTTTCACGTGCAGGTGAAGGTGGGTTTTCTTTTCTCTTTGATTCATTTATTCTCCCACCCATTTCTTATTTTCTTTACCCTTTTATACCTGCTAGAGTCACTGGGAGACGTATTTTAATTTCTAAAAGGAAGAGAGAGAAAGAGAGAGACAGAGAGAGAGACAGAGACAGAGAGAGAGACAGAGACAGAGAGACAGAGAGACAGAAAGACAGAGAGAGAAATAACGCCACAATGGAAAGAAGTGTTGGAACAGGAAAGTGCCCTCTCTGAAGGACGCTGGAGCTGCTAATAGCTCCCTTGAGAGATTAGCCGTGGAGAGGGCCTGCATGAAAGAAGCTGGCCCCGGAAGATCATTGCTTCGGTTATTATTAATGGATTGCTACTCCACAGAGATCATCTGGGGACGGCTTTGGCTGGTTGCTGGTGCCATCAAAGGTAGTTTGTTTAGCTGTGTGATTAACGACACTGTTTTCAAGGTCTGCTCATGGCACTTCAATTAGACGGAGCCTGTGTCAGTTAAAGAAGCTTTCCTGAACTCTTCACTGAGTTTCAGGGAAGGAAAAACTTTTCCATTAACTGTGAAGTTAAAAGGAAAAAAAATCCTATAATGTATTTCTTAACCAGATTAGAAACCAGAACCCTGGTAGGCTTTTGTTTAGCTATTTTGCTGAGGGTGTTGTGCTGGGGCCATGCAAAGCATGCGTAATTCACACTGAAAACCTTAGCATTTTACTTAAAAGCCTTATTTTCATTTTTGGAAAATGTGACAGCAAGAATTAGTGCTGGCACTTCTGTTTCAATAATGGTGGCAGTGCTTAAAGGACAACAAACACATAATTGGCCGTGCATGCACATTTATGGACACAAAAATGTCATTACCTATTTTGGTGGAACATTTTACCCTTACTCTATAGACAACAGAGATCAGCTTAAGTTGTTCGCATCTGCAGGCGATGAATCGACGGGCAGCCCTTGCCACAGTCCCACTTAGGGGGAAACGCTGCCTTGTTTTCAAAGGATGAAGTTGTTTGTTTTGAATGAGGCCAGAGTGAATTGTCCTAAAACACACCATAACCCATTTTCATAGTATTCCTAAGCAATTTCAAAAGGTAAATAATTAGACTTCTCCCCAAACCACGGACAGAGACAAACCATGGTATAATAATACGTCTATGCTTCCCTCAGTTCGATTGAGATCAAATTGTTTGAGCATCATGGGGTATGAGATCTTCCATGATGAATGCACAGCAAAGCAACTGAGGAACTGAGCGCTGTGGCCTGCATGGGGCACACGTGTGTTCTATCTTGGGTATCAGCCATTTTCCTCAAGAAGAAGAAAGGGCAGTTACAGTAATACACATAATGAAGGACAAAGGGCCCTGAACAAGTACAGAGACTGTTATTTCTAAGGTTAAGATAAGGCCAACTTTTAACTTACAATTTAATAAGGAGTGTGGTTATTGCTGTGAATCTGACCTCTGAGTCCCAGAAGAGAGGCCTCTCTGGGGTTTCTGAGTCAGGAAACATTATAGATATGCTTCACCCAACAGTGTCCTGCAGGGCAGAGTATGTTCCATTGTCTAGTGTCTCACTAGAGATTTGCCCAGAGGTTGGCTTGAGATTGTCATCAGTATTGCTAGGTTTACAGGGTGTTTCACGGTGACCTTTAAACACCAGTGGTTTCTCCTAGAGACAGTTATCAATTGAGACACATGGGAAAACTTGGTAAACTGTACACTTAAAGTCACTGGCTGCAGTCGGGTGAGATGGACCATTTTATACCTGCTTCTCCTATATCCCCACAGCATCATACAGCTTCCCTGTTTCCTGTTCAGTACCAGATCAACCTCCAGCTTTGTGTGGCCGGTTGTCTGTCACAGGGCTTGTGGATCGCCCATGGTTCGTGCTCAGACATGGTCACACTTCTAAAGCAGTAGGTTTGGTGTTGTCTGTGTCCCTTGTCAATTCTGAGTGGGAAAGCAAAACTCAAGTGCAGTGGGGTGCTGTAGGGCCATCTTTTTTGGAGTTTGGCATTTAGGTTTCGGCTTTCCTTCAATGTTGTCCCTACTTGCCCTCTATTTACTATCAGAAACAATGCAATCAATTACTTTGTTTGAAATTCCATATCCCCCGTCACACCCACATGCCTACCTATACTAGCTGACACAAGTTTAGATGATACCATTATTCTTAGGGAGAATGCTAGGTAAGTAAGAATATTTGAAAAGTTCTTGGGGAGTGAGGGTGCAGTGAGTCAAGGGGTCCTGTCTGCACCTCGGAAAAACAGCCCTGATCTCCTATGCTGCTTCCTTAGGAGATTAGTTCTGGTGGGAACAATTCCCCTTCTCCAGGCCACCTCTCTCCACTTTCACAGAGGAGATCAGGGGACCTTCAGTAAGCTGCTTTGCTTGATTAGCTGCTTCAGCCTCTTTAAATTCTGGCCCACTGTTATCAGGCCTAGTAAGACCTCCGAAGGCTCAGGCAACTCCCACGTTTACAGAACCTACATCATATTTCATGAGGATGCACTGAAAGCACCCCCCCTTCTGTCTCTGTTTCTCTTTTTCTGTTTCTCTCTCTCTCTCCCTCTCTCTCTCTCTCTCTCTCTCTATTTCACACACACACACACACACACACACACACACACACTCATTTCTATAAAAACAATTTAAAAGAATTTAAAAGGTATACATCCCAAATTATCTGGCTATGCATAACAGATTATTTCGTTAAAGACAGTAACTGTTTGGAGGCTGTGTGCTCTCAGAAGTTCTTGAAATGAGAAAATATTCATTATATTCTTTACTGTACTGGATGTTTCATTTAAAATGTTAATTAGTTCGTTGAAAGTTTCTTTCAATGTATTTTGATCATATCCATCCCAACTTGTCCCAGACACCCAGATACCCATCCATCTCCCTCATCACCCTTTGCCCAGATTCGCCAACCCCCTCCTCCCACCGGCTCTCAACACATCAAATGTATGGCCTAACCGCTCTTGGATGTGGGACATTCCCTGGAGTGTGGCTGAACTAGTAAAGAAATATGACTCCCCTAATGAAGTGAATTTTTAATGATCATAATTTCACAGGGAATGAAGTAGACATTAGCACTCACTGAAAATTTCATCATACACTTAACTTACTTCAAAGTTTTCCTCTTTTGTGCTGTGATGTTTTCTTAAAGATATGAAACACACTTTCTCTAAGTTCTTGGAAATGTGTACACGTTACTGTGACTTCTACTCGCCGGACACTCTCCTGGCTGTTGGTTACAAAGCTTTCGTTTCAGAGAGTAGAAGGTGTGATCACACTGAAGATTGATAACACTGGCCTGCAGGGCTTCAAGGACAAGAAACTCTTGGATCATTTTCATGTTCCTTTTCTTGAGTTTTTTGTAAGAACCTTGATTATCTGCAGAACCGACCTGCAACAGTTTCTAACCTGTTCGGCCTCTTGTTTCTACTGTAGGGCTGGAGTGGCCACAGTGGGATGGCCCGGATGTATGGATTCTGCACAGAGAGGCTCTGAGGTCAGGGATCCATTATTCCATTTTATAGATGCGGAAATAAAACTCAACAGGAAGTTTGCCTAAAGTCAGAAATATAGTTACGTTCCTAAGCTGGGGTTCCATGTCACTCATGGCCCTCAACTTTATCACTCCACCAGGGACACAGAGCAACACTAGCTTGACATACTCTGGAGCCACAGAAACTCTGTGTACAAATGCACAAGTAGTTATATGTACTCGTTTGCTCATTAATTTCCTTCTGTGATCACAAAATGTCATAGGATCTGTAAAAAGAAATAAAAAGAAAGAGAATCACCACCTGGCCTCATACCCAGGAAGAAATGAAACCTTGTAACCAGAAATAATAACCCAGAAAAGAAAATCCCAAAAGAATCAAGCATGAAGCCATGCCCACCACACTCCCAGGTTTTCTTGAGCTTCGTCATAAGGTGACAAGTATTTTATCTCTACTCTAATGTTTGCCTCCCTTAGCAGGAAATATTTTGTTTGATAGATATAATTTTTGGCAATGGAAGACTCATCGGAATAAAAAGAACTGGAGTGTTCCCCATACTTAAATGAGCATCAGACCAGCAGTTAACCAGAACAATGGGGGTCTTCATATACACTTGGCATTTTAAACGAATCGATCTGAAGACTAGAGTAGAAGAAGAAGCTGAGAGTAGAACCCACACAAACACTGAGTTAGAGAAAGATAGTAATGGGAGAAATTCCCAAGAGCCATGAAGATTAGCCTGTGCTGTGAGTTAGAAGAATTCTGACTTGTGTATTGTGTAAGCTGTTTTCTTAATACAGCTCCCCCTCCACCTAGGTGATATCACCGAGTAAGGCATAGATAATGCACTTAGCAAACCAAGCTGAATGAGAAAATGTAATTTGCATGCAATTTGGGGGATGTATAAAATAAAAGTTGTTTTAAATGCCACAAAAATACTCGTAAAAATAAAGTATGCTAATCAGAGAAAAAATTTTTCAAAAGCTTATGTCATAAAGAAAAACAATTTCCTTGCGTTGGTGCTCGTACTGACTGCCCTAAGCATTGCTGGGCTGTTACATTCTCTAATGACATTACAGTGTGTGGCACATCTCATCTAATCTGTTAGTAAAATCCTAAAGTCACTTATGTCGGTCTCTAATGCAAGCCAAATGAGTCTTTGCAGTAATAAGAAGCTTCGCAGAATTAGTTTTCGTTTTGCAGAAAATTGCCATTGGGCCTGGCACTTTTATCTAAAAATTTCACTCGTGCATAAGCAAAAAACTCATATATTATTTGGTTACATTCCATCAGTATGAGAAATAACATTGTGAGAATTCTATGCATGCTAATGATATATAGAAATCCACCTGCTTTCAGATAAAATGAGTTTAATTTTCTGTTGCCCACTGCCTGGTTGGCCTTTCATAAATTACTTATGCACAGCTATTATTAAAATAGAGGGAAAGCAAATTAGAAAGTCCTCCTATCTCTCCACTGGATTTAGCCAAGGCAGGGCTGTGACAGCTAGAGTCAGCGTTTTTGAAAAAATTCTGCTCTCTTGAAAAATTTTGCATCTCTATACAATTCTATACCACTGTTGTAAACGTTCTGACCTGCCTTCTCACCAAATTAACCTAAATCCTTTCTATTTTTCAACATTAATGGAATCCTCTAGAGTCCTGCTGATATATATTAAAATATATTTATTGGTTAATTTGAATTCCAGCATTTTGTACCTCATTTCCAGTACCCCTGTTATATCTGAACAGCCTTGAGTTTCAGTATTTAAAAAAAAAAACCTACAAATTAAGATACGTAGAGTACTTCTTACAGTTATCAGATCAGAACAACTTAAGTTTTATCTGAGTCTGGGATGGTGTATTTAACTCTCTAGTAAGGTAGAAAATGAGGGCTTCTTGCCTGAAAGAGTTAGCAGCTTCCCCACAGTTGAGGGTAAGGATATTTATTGGTCAACAACAGGCAAAAAATTCTTGTTTCCAGGGGAGTTGAAGTCTATGGTTCCCAATCACTTATAATGAGTTCCTGTGGATTATTGATTCCTAGTCTGGCTTGTGTATTAGCTAGAATGTTCTAGGCTTGCCTTCAAGGGCCAAACAGACACCATCAATGACAATGTGCACGATGAGGCAAGCGCCTCTTCCACTCAGGCTCATCCAAGAAAGGATTAAGAGAGCGTCTGAGCCATTCCATGTTCAGTGTAAATGGATGACTTTTAAAGACAGATTCATACTGTACAAGAAAAACAGTAGGCTACGCAAGCCTTTTAACCTGATTCTGGGAAAATAAAACGCAAACCTCAGCAGCTGTTGGGATTCTCCCTCCTGTGCTGTGATGTCGGCATTGCCCACAACGAGGAGGAGTATATAAGAGAGTATCTTGATAGGTAAATGATCAAGACAAATAACATCATAAGTGAGCATTCGTGACGTGCGTGTGAAGTCGGAGTAACAGGCCCTTGAGGACATAGAAAGCGAGGAAGAAGGAGTGCAGATATCTTCCCATCTCTGTCCTGGACTCTAGTTTTTGTTTTCTTCCATTTCAGGAGAAATCTTCCAGGCCAAGACTATCAATACATGCATAATATGCTATATATTGTATGATTCGCATGGCACAAGTCTCCTTCAGTTGTGTGTAAACGTTTCTGCTCTATTTGTTTCATCTTGCGTGTGCTTTGTGGTGCACTGGTTTAAGTGTGAGTGGGCCTCACTGTTACAGAGGACGGACTGTCCCTCAAAACATCTTGTTTTCTTCCTAGTAACTGAAGATGACTGTTAAACTGTGTAAACCTTTTCTTAGTGCTGGCAGTTGAACCCAGGCCTTGTACACAGTAGGAAAGTGGCACACCCAGTTATAATCCCAGCCTGGATATAAGGAGTTTCTGAGGTATTGAGATCTGAAAGCCAACTTTGAAAGTGCTGTAACACTTTATACTCCTATAAATAAAGTGATATATCTTTAAGTCTGTGTTCATGAGTTTTTGAAGCTTTTAATTTTCAGTTTAATAATGGAAAATTTTAATTTCTACCTAAGGTGTATGAGTACCATTTTCTCATGAATGGTTACCAGAAGTAAAATAAAAAAGAAGGCATTTCATTTGCTTTGAATGAAGTGTTAAACTGAAAGACATACTTGTCTTTACCGGGACTTTGCTGTTGCTTTTGGTTTGGGCTTTTGCACTTAGTCTATTGGAATCGTGTGGAGCCAGTGAGTCATCTTTTCCTATTTTTTTGACTTGTGAGAACAATTGGCATATTAAATATAAACTCCAACTATTTTGTTCTTCTTATTGGTCTGCTAATATTACGATGCTTTTCAAGCTTAGTGTCGTAGTCACTTTTCTTGTTGCTGTGACAAAACGCTTTACTAGAAGAGCTTATTTGAGCTTACAGTTAAAGGGGCTACCACCCATCATGGCGGGAAAGCACGCGGAGAGACTGCAGTGTGGGGTGGCTAATCACATTGTATCTGTAGTCAGGAAGGAGGAGAATAAGTGGGCACAGACCACCCAGCCCCAGTCCTTCCCTCCAGTGCCCCATTTCCTCCAAGGAGGCTCCGTCTCCTAAAATTCCCACAACTTTCCAAAACAAGCCACCAGCTAGGGAGCCAGTGTCCGAAATACTGTGCCTGGGAGAAAGCTTCCTGCTCAGGCTGTAGCGTGCACTTTTAAGTGTGCACAGTGAGAACTAGTGCCTTCCTTTATGTTCAGTGTTGTACATTCCAATACTTGTACAATATTGTCTTCAAACATTTTATCAGAAGAACAGAAGCATCACTATTTAAAACCCATAGAGATTTTTCTTAGTTTTATATTCAAAAGTTGACACAGACCATCTGAAATCTGTTTGGAGTTTGGGATTGGTAGGAGGGTAGATCTACCTATCCACATAGTGTGCTTTTTCCAACCCCTTGAGTTGGTTGAGCCTCCTTGGTTTCTGACGCTTCCTGACTGGCTTCTTGACCACCACCGTACCTGTGTACCACCCGAAGCATGGGCTGTGCTCCATGTGGTGGCGACTGTAGTCACCTTGTCATCACTTTGACAGTCACCATCCATGACTGAAGCATGTCCTTCCATCTCAGTGACTCATTCACTGGGACATAGAGTAAGTTACTCTTAGAATATGTAAAATGGAAGCGGTTGGTAAAATGGAGACCATATTATCTTGTGAACACTCGGCTCCTGCCAGTATTATTCCTTCCCAACTCCATAGTGTTCAATTACAATGCTCTCATGTTTCAGAAGCCATCTAGGGCCAACTCGAGGCCTGGTCAAGCCTTATGAGAAAGAAGCATCCTGTGAGTAATGTTTGTTTGACTTGTATATAATTATATTAAATATACATTATATGTATAATGTGTTATTCTATACATTAAGACATTCATAAACTAGAAAGGAACTAGAGATATAAAATTTCATTATCATGTTTAACAACTAAAAAGACATTTTCTTACTTATTTATTGCAGAAAATAAGTCTTTTTTGCCTGTTTGCCTGACAGTTTTCCTCAAGATACTTAGGTATTTCATTAAAAAAACCTTCTGCTCAGTAAAACCCCCAATGCCAACATATTTATCTCAGAAAAAGTCACTAAATTGGGGCCATTTGAGGATTTTTCCTTTCTGTTTTCTTTCCTTCTTCTCTCATCCCTTCCTTTTATGTTTTTGGGCAGAGTCTCACTGTGTTATCCAAGCCCCCCAAGTGCTGAATGTAGACCTCCCTCATGCTACCCAGTAATGATGACTTTTTAAAATTAAGACTCGTCTTCAATTTCATACTTCTCAACACCTTTCAAAGTGACTGGGAGTATCACTGTCGTGTACCAGGGTCTCAGTCTCACCCCCAGGCTAACTTATGAGATGCTATGAGAAGTTAGTTCTCCACATAGTACTTGTCCACATGCGTGTTTAGCAAACAAGAACTGTGATATTGACAGCCTGCTGATGAGTCAGGCTTACCTGTCAATCCTCCGCATTGCCAAGGTCACATATTTTCAATACTGACAATCCTTTTATGACAAGTGGACTGATTTCAAGTGTCAGTGTATACTGAGTATTGAGTTTATTTTATTTCTATTTAATTCTGCTCAGTTGGATAACTGTGTGTGATGTTTGTACTTATTGCAGTATGTGTACTTGTTGGGGTATGTGTACTTGTTGTGGTATGTGTACTTGTTGTGGTATGTGTACTTGTTGGGATGTGTGTACTTGTTGTGGTATGTGTACTTGTTGGGGTATGTGTACTTGTTGGGATATGTGTACTTGTTGGGATGTGTGTACTTGTTGGGATATGTGTACTTGTTGGGATGTGTGTACTTGTTGTGGTATGTGTACTTGTTGGGGTATGTGTACTTGTTGTGGTATGTGTACTTGTTGTGGTATGTGTACTTGTTGTGGTAT
>NW_021604564.1:18167744-18179623 GCF_004785775.1 Grammomys surdaster | reverse complement strand
TGTTTTTCCTAGACTATCCTTCACCTTTATACCTTGAGACAGAGTCTCTCACTGAACCCAGAACTCATGGATTTGGCTAGACTAACTGGCCATTGAGATTCCTGTCTCTGTACTCTCCCCTTCCAGAGCTGGGGGTCACAATTATGAGCAGCCATAACCAGCTTTTTTATTATGTGGGTACTAGAGATCTAAATTCAGGTCCTCATGATTGCGTGACAGGTATTTTGCCAATACAGTCATATTTCCTAACACATCTTTTGTTCATTTTATAATAGAAATAAATATATGTGTGAATTGTTTTATATCCTCATGATTTGTGAGCACATATCTTGGACTCTATTGGCTAGATAACAATTACAAGCTTATAATCCTAAACACACTTAAGTTTTTCCCTCAAAATATCTATCAAGGGGTAAGGTGTCAAAACCCAGCTGATAAACTGCGCAATTGCTAGTCCTGGTCTTGGTATTCCAGCCAGAGTATGGATCTGTTTAGTGATTACAGTCACGGTACAAGATAAAGGGGTCCATCCTACTGAGGTGGAAACCCCGGAGGTCAACCAAACCATGGCCTTGTTCTGAGGTAGAACAGATAGCTAACTACCAAGGAGCAATTAATCATCCGTTCGTCCCTCCTGTCAGCAGAATAGAAAGCTGGCTTGAAACTGAGGCCAAGTATAGTTCATCTGGGGACCTTGATTCTTAGGTAAGAAGGTTACACTACATCTCAGAACTTGGAATTTCTGAAAACTAAGTTCAACCCTTCTGTTATATTTTTTCTCAGGTTTAAAAAAAATTAAGTTAGCATTCAAAGTAATGAGCCATGGTATTTATTACAGAAATGTGCATTGTACTTTAACTGTATTTTAATGACTCTCATCTGAACTTCCTCTCATGAGTTCTGACCGTTAAAACCATAGAAAAGTCCTCGAGTCTTCAGTAGAGGGTGCCCCTGCAGTATGTGAGACCCACAAGACCTGATGAAGCGGCTTCACAACTACCCTTTCTAGTGCTTGCTTCACTTGGTGTTCTCACCAGGGCCCCCAGCCCTCCTCTCTTTGTACAATCTGCTGCTTCACAGCAGTGGCCTTGAAACAAACTAGGACTGAAGGCCAAGCTCTCGGTTGGTTTGCTGACATGAGATCTCTCCAAAGAGCAAGCTCTGTGATTTCCTGCCTGGGTGTTACAATTTACATTTCAATTTCTTAGCCTTGTCAACCTGGGTCTGGGGGTGGTTAGGAGGCCAGGGTCTCGGCTTCTCACCCACGAAGGTTAATGTTCAATGTGCTTTGTGTTGATTTCATGCCAGTGGATTCCTTCAAATTCCCCTGTCTCAGGTTCACTGTTGAGTCTGAACTCTATCTGGATAATTATAACATATTTCTTGCTTCCCATCCCAGTTTTTCAATTATTTTTTTTTCTCAGGAGGAGTTGGAAAAGCATGAGAACACCCTGATACACAAGAAAGGAGTCTTGTGTAATGCGAGTGAGCTATTACAAGATCTCCTAGTCTCTTCTTTCTCAAACCAAGTAACTCTGAATTGCTGATTTTTGACTTTCAGCAACCAGAGTGGCTCCTTAAATTAAGAAGTAAATTAATAAAATATTAAATGAGTAAAATGTGTTTAACATGTGTATCACAATAATTTTGAAATTATCTGAATCTTTACCAAAATTGGAGCCAAGCGTGTTCACTTGATGATGAAAGTATGTTTTATGGGCTGGAGAGATGGCTCAGCGGTTGAGAGCACTGACTGCTCTTCCAGAGGTCCTGAGTTCATTTCCTAGCAACCACTTGGTGGCTTACAACCATCTATAATGGAATCTGATGCACTCTTATGGTGTGTGTCTGAAGACAGCTACAGTGTACTCATACAAATAAAAATAAATAAATAATATTTAAAAAAAGAAAGTATGTTTTATGATAGTTTTGTTTACAGTTTTGAAATTCTTTTAAGACCTTCCCTTAGAAGTCACAGAAATGTATTAATGACAGAGAATAAGGCCCAGTAACCAACTCTGTCTTCTCAGTATTTTAAACTTTCCAAGGCATTTTTCTCCAGACTTTAATTTATTAGGTTTTCAGAACAATAGCAAGAGGCAAAGGGACCACGAACTATGGTCGGTTCTCAGGGAAGTCTGAGCTACATCCAGACGGCCTGAGGATGGGCCATGGGGACAAGCGGCAGGAAGAAGACCTTGGTCAGTGCTCGATGTGTTGAGTGCATTATCTTTCAGCACAGTTCACAAGACTGATGTGAACATGGATGCTTGTGTAAAACTTCCTGTAAGGAATCCTAGTGAAACTCATGTGGTAACAAATTCCTTCAAAGGGACAGCAGAGTAGAAATGTGGACTAATGGGGCAGAGAGGGCATCAGAGGCAGAGGGTCAGGACAAGAAACAGTAATGGGGGAAATATGACCAAAATACCTTTATGCATGCATAAAATGTTATCATGAGACCCATTCTGTATAATTACTAGTATGCTAATAACAGTATTTACTACCAGTGGATGGGATGACTGACTAGCTGGTTATTGATGAAGAGAGTCATCTGCATTGACTGAAGCAAGAAGCCCCCTAAGAAGCTCAGAACAGTTCTGGGGAGCACCTCCCAGGTGCTCCCTCATCAGTCCTCCTACTGTCCAGGAGGGACATTTAGGGATACTCCGGCTCTGGTAGTGGCAACAGCAGCAGCTGCTTGGTTAGGATTGATGAGGGACCTTGAGAGACATAGCAGAGAGTGACTTCCCCCTCTGAGCAGGCTGTGGAGCTGCTGGGATGCAGGGCAGCTCTTTGGTCCCCATGCAAGGGGAGCAAGTACATGGGAACAGATGAGCTGCCTGTCTTGGCTCTGAATCTTGGGACAGGGCTTCAGTATGATACAGCACATATCAGTACCTACAGCACCCCAGTATAACCCGTCCTTTGTCTCCAAAGCTAATTTCTCTTTGTACTTAACACAGGGCAGATCCTACACACTTAGAAAAAGACATGCTACAATATTAAGAACTCTGTAATTAATGTTGGCCAGATTTGAATTTAAATCCTTTACTCTTCAGGGTCTAATTAAAGCTAGACATTATTACCAGTAGAATTAGACATTTTCCTGACCAGCCTTATATTAATAGTTTCATGTGTAAGGGATTTCATGTTAACAGTTTAAAACATATTTGGAATAATGCATTTCTCTTTGAAGTCAGGAAGAGTAAAAAGTTATCTTGCCTTAACATAAAAGGAAATCACCTTTGATAAAAAGTAGCCTTATTAGGACAGATACTATTTTTATCTCTTTACATTTCTCAGTCGGTCATTCTAAAATAGATTGCAGGATTGTAAATATAATAATCTACACGGTGCCAAGATAACGGCTGCACTTTAGTGGCTTTTGGTTCTAAAATAATTAATTCATTTTAGATAGCAGTTTTAGTCACTGAACTGTTTGGACAGCAATGTTAATATCTTCAGAGAGCTCACAACTGTGGTGTACCAGTGTTCACTTCAGAATGAGGCCTGGGAAAGGCAAGTTAAGATCATCCAGAAAAAGAAGCTGGAAGGAACCATTTGTCAACATTGCTGGCATGTGCAGAAAAACAACCATCCATTCTAGGGTGCTCTTTTCTGCTTGGAATTGTCAATTGTGTGCCAGCCACATGAAGCCCTTCGATATTGGTAACCTCACCCCTGAACTCAACTGCATTTATGTCTGTTTCATTGTCTTTGACACAATCCACAAATTGACACTAATTGCAAACAGAAGTATAAAACCTAAACCTAAAAAAGGTGAAAACTACAGTCTTAGAGATCCAGGAGAAGCAAATCTTTAATAGTCCTGTTCTGTTATTAAATCGTCCTATCGGATGATTTAACATCCAACTAATTACAAACTTATCAGGCATAAACAAAATGGTAAAAAAAAAATGCTATATGACATCTCTATTTTTTTTTTAATAAAAGAGAAGTGTTCATGTTTACCTAGGTTTGTAATCTTCATTTACTTTGTTATTCCCAAATTTTAGGAAGAAAGAATCAGGTTCTCTTGCACTTCTCTCTATTTTGTCAAACTAAAAAATTTTGTATCTACAAATAGGGACGGAGAAAGTCAGGCTCAAGGCCAAGAGCTCCGCTGCGTGTGTGAACTGAAGCGATTCTCTGGCGGTCTCGTCCTTTGGACTCAGCTATCTGCATCTTGGAGAGCATGTATGTAATTGTCCGGTTTTCCTGAAATCTTATAACTAGTGTTGGCAGGAAGAGCTCATCTTTGGGTGAAGGGAACCTGTGAGTATCTGAAGACAGAGCTCGGAGTGACACTTGCCCTCGGCAAGTCCTGAAGCCCTTGTAAGTCACTGTTTCCAGAAGCCTGGGGGTTAAGTTTCTTTGCAGCTTGGCCTGGGTTACAAGTGTGCTCCCACACCACCTGGGTTACAGCCATGCTTCCTCGCCACGAGTCAGATATTTAAGAAAGCGTGAGGCAGAAGTAAATTTTTCTGTTCAACTTATCGGGACTTAGACCATAATAAGGAAATCTTAAAAGGCTTCCAAGCAGCCTGGCTGCTGCCGTCCCTGCTCCAAGACGGAGAGACGTAGATTTACAGGCCAACTGCAGTGTGCAGAATACAAAGCCAACTCCGGTGCGTGGAACACATACGTGGTTTTTTTTTCTTACCCACCTGTTTGTCTTATTTGCATGAGCACAAACCACTTTCAACTCAATGCCAAAGAAAAAGGCAACATAGCCTATGATGACTTGCTGAAAAGCTCCTGTATTTGTTTGATAATGGATGTTCGTCCCTCGCCCTCTACTTCACTCCCCATCAGCAGGAGCACTTGAGGGTAAAGAAGCAGGCTTTTACCACGCTGGAACAAAAGCTACCGAAGGGGGTAAAAAAAAAATTCTGAGCAGATGGGACAGTATTTGCATTTGTACAAACAGTGCTTTTTAGCGGGATTCATAAGGCTCCATTGTGAGCTCAAGTAAGCCAGATGTGTCTCCAGCGTGTGTGCCGCAGTCTCAGAACCCGCTTTTTGTTAGACACAGAGGACCTAATACCGTGGTATCTTCGTACTTGTACATCCATTAGTTTTTTTTATGTCACTTACTTACGGGGAAGGGAAAGAAGAAATGGCCCTAGGTATTGAAGAAGAACGTCGAGAAGAGGGCCAATTAACTATTTTTATTCTCACGGGCGAGGATCAAATAGGTTCCAGGTGTGTAAATGTCCATCTAGCTGCTGTGAAATTAAAATGTGTTTTCTTTTTTTCCCCCCATTCACGTTAGGTAATCTTTGTCATAGCTTAAGAATCTCTGATACAAAAATGATTAGCATAGAATTTGACATGATTACAATACAAAGTTAAGTGTCTGACATTAGCCCTACCTACTTTTTTATTCTAAGAACCAGGAAAGTGGGCCCAGGAAGTGGCCCAACCAGAGGAAGATCTGAACTTTGTCTCCTGACCTTGAATCTAGGGTCTATATTCACACACATGAATTTTCTGGCATGTCTTACTTCAGCTCCAAATATGAACAGATTTGGCAATTCAGACTTCACAAAAGTTGAGCTAAGGATGTTTTCCTTTAGTTTAGTATGTGCCCCATCTCTCCCAGGCATCTCTGCAAATTCAAAGAATAGAAGTCCACACCAGTCAGAGTTATTTGGTTCTGAGTGTCTTCCTTTCATAAAGCATACCAGTAGGTTCTCTGGAGAATGTCCCTGTGGGGCAACCTTCTCTGCTGAAAAAAACAATTAACAGCACTAAGAAAGTGAGATTTCAAAGTCTGCTAAATAAATTCACTTACTTAACAATGAGTAGCACATTTCAAAGCCTCCTAGAGACTGTTTTATTAATGTTGGTTTACTTCACTACTAGGTTAAGCCTTGATCTCCAGGTTGGTCAGAGCACTCTCTCTATACAATAGCATGTGCCCCTCGGCAGTGCTGACATAAAAAGTGCCTGTCTTCCATCAGTGCTGTTGGGGCTTTATTGCACTGGACATGGGACTCAGGGCCTCGGTTGAGCTAGGCCGTGCTCATCACTAAGTACCATCCTCAAACCAAGTCCCTTTGTATCAATACTTGGACAATTCTTATTCATGTACCACCCAACCATCCCATCATAAGGCAGAGCCCATGCTGTATATGAGGCACTGTGCTAAGTGTGGAACTTATAGAAAATATAGAAAACAGCCGAACAAAAACATCAACATGTACGTAAACACAGAGAAGAAAGAATGGCCAGGGTAGTCTATACTCACTGTTACATAGTTCTGTGTCACCCTTGTAATATACCTTCTGATACCAGATTGTACTACAGAGCCTGGGGTGGGCTCTGGAGACCAAGGAGCAGAGGGAGGGGAGTCCCAGGTGAAGGTGCTTCTGGCTTAAGTGAGAGCACAGGGTGTTCTAGGGGTTTCTGGAGAAACTATTGCCACTTGCCAGGGCGTCCTGTAACAAGGAGGAGAGATTTGAGGCTGAAGCAGTCAACAGATGATAAGATGTGTCAGGAGCCAGGTCAGGAGTTCTCACTGAACCTGGAAGGATTTGTTTTGTTGGGTTTTATCCTTTTGCTCCATGTGAACCAGAGGCAGAAGGCACACTGGCCAGGTTCAGCCTTCAAAGTTCACTAGAGATGGGGGCAGGAAGCTGAGGTAGGACTGCTCTGGCTAATGTCAGATATGAGCAGATTCAAGGTGCCTGGGGAAGGAGCCATACTTGGTTCTCAGTGGTGCCTGACAATGTAGATAAAGAAGAGACAGGCTCCAAGTGAGGACTGAGGCACTGTTCGAGGCTTAGGGTATTTCTCCAGCTACCCCATAATAAGGAGGAAGATGGGGAAGATGGTTTAATCACAGGGATTAATCACCACACACTGGTGTGTGTGGATTAAAACAACAAAAAACCCAAAACAACCACACACAGACACAGATGCACACACAGACACAGACACAGACACAGACACACACACACAGACACACACGCACACACACAAAGAGATTCAAAGGAAAAGCCTTTTGATCTCTTATTGGACTCAGTGTATCATTAAATTTTTAATTATAAAACAATTACAATTTACCAAATGTGCATAAAATTTACTAAAGAAGAAAAAGATCGCTTATATTTCCTGGAATTTGGTAATCTTTCCACTTTAGTTTACAGGTATTTCTAACTGCCCAAATTCTTTATTTAAAAAAAAGAAAACTGTTCAAATTTTTATTGCTTGCATTCAGGGTATCAGTTGGAGTTGGCTGGATGGAGTGTTTGTATTTTCTTTCAATTTGTTTTTATGTACTCTTTCATTTCATGGCATTACCTACAAACTGTGTGTGTGGGTGTGGTTTTCTATGGAGAATGAAGTCGCATGTATTTTCCTGTCCTTTTTTTGAGGGTGTTTTTTTTAATTATTTATTTTCTACAACAGGAGAACCAATTTAAATGTAGGGATCAGAGAATGCTGAAGGGCAGTTTTGTCCAAAAAGAACATCATCTCCAGTGGAGAAAAAGAGGCTCCGAGCCCCAGGAGGTAAACAAAGGCTCCAAGTTTTTACAAGCAGAATCTGCAAGCTCTCAAAGGCTCCTTTCCCTGCTTCTTAGGAGTAAACCGGGGCAGGGCAAAAATAGAGAGGGGAGTCTCGGCTGTGGAGCGGTCTGGACTTCCGGGTGTGCAGAGCGCTTAGGGTTGCTGTTTTCCGGATTCATCATCTGTGCTGGGGTGAGCTTTGCTGATGAAGCTACTGTTCAGAGTCATCCTGGTCCCTTGAGTAATTCCTTACCTGTCTTCCTGTTAGTAACCCCAATCAAAAACCCATTGGTTGGAGAGCTGGACTTTGTTCTGCCGTGGGTCCCTTTCCCGGGTAAGTAGACGGGTGTTTTACGTCTCCGCAGGATAAGTTCCTCATGTTACAGAAAGCAGTTTGTGGGAGTTGGCTCCCTTTGCCATGCAGGTCCCAGAGATGAAACTCAGGCTCAGGCTCTTTTGCTCACTGAGCCATGCCATGCTACCGCTCACCTCTGTCTTGGAATAGAATGTGTAAGTACGATTGTGTAGACTGTTGTCACTGCACTACCGTCTGCCGAGCCATGCCTTACTAGACGGTATTTAGGTTGTGCCTACCATTTCACCATAATAAATATGCAGAACTGTATCTGCCTTTATTCCCTATTAGACTCTGGTTTTCTTCCTTAGGATAAATCATTAGTAGACTCACTGAATGAAAAACTGCCCATCTTTAAATCTCTTAACAAATATTAAATTGACCCTATAGCTTATGTCAATATTTTTAATATTCTCCATTTTTCTAAAAAAATATTTTCATACTGAAAATCTTAGTTTGGGAACATATATATATATATATATATATATGTTTGTATATATAATATAGATTACTTATACAATATATGTTATGTTACATATATGTATATATACATACACTGTGTGTATACCAAATCATTGGGGTGGTAGATACATTGCGGGGTGGAGGTGGGGATAGTAAATGAGAGCTTGGTATCTCCATGCGCCTGGACCTAGAGTCCACCATAGCTCACAAGGTTGAAGGAGACCTACACAAGAGTCTTCTTGAGATGTGTTTAATGGAGAACAAATGAGACAAGAATCGTGTGTCTGACTTCCTATGACAAGTGCATTAGTGTTAGGTCAGTTACATTTCCTAGGTTACCCCAGACCCTACATTCTTGGTAAGAGAGTTGAAGGCCCAGGTGATCAGTTGGATGTCTGGCTGACACAGACTTGCAGGGATTCAGTAACTGTCTTAGGCTAGCATTTCAACATTTTGTGGTCATCTTGCTTATTCTTAAAATGCTCTGGGAGGGAGGTACTTGCCCCACCCATCCCCATTTTATTACACAAAAGAAAACCACAGTTCATAGGTAATCAGCCCAGGCCCAAGATTAGGAGATTAACAAGTGGACATTTGGCCCAGGTCTGTATGAAGTGTGACATTTGCACTATGGGTCCCGGAGTGCTGTACCAGTGTGCTGTGAAATAAAGTATCTTTAGGAGCTATAGTGGTAATATTTTACAAACACCTAGAGGTCAGACAGCAAAGACTAACATACCCTATTCTATGATAGAATAAAAAACAGAGGGCTGTGCTTCATGCATTAATTTAAAACAATACTTAAACAAGATAGAAAATGAATGGAAAAAGAATGAAAACCCCGAAAAAGTCTCACAGAGATTCTGTGTTTGAGTGGCGTCACTTCAAGTGGATGTTCAGCATCAAGCAGACAGAGGGGAACAGCACTCAAGATGAGGGGCTCACACATACAAGGGTCTAGGCTTTCTTCTTAATATTTATTTACTTGTGTGTGTGTGTGCGTGCGTGTGTGTGCATGTATGCATGCCTTGAGTATATGTATGTGTGCCATGTGTGCCCAGATCCTCATAGATGCCAGAAAAGAGTATTGGATCCCTTAGAACTGGAATTAAAGTGGTGGTGAACTACCATGTGGGTTCTGGGGGCTGAACAAAACTCTTAATTACAGAGCCACCACTTCAGCCCCAGGATTACTCTTTTGATGCTAATATTTCAGGACAGAGATTATCCATCTTGAACTATCTTGCATTTCACTTTGTGTGCTGTCCATAAACAATCTTCTCCCCTAAGAAGCTGTAAACATCAATACCACCCATTGCTCTTAAGCCTGTGTATTTACTGTGACCTTCTATAGACCCAAAGGCTGCTGTTTGTAACAACCCGCCAGAGAACTAGCTCCACTTGGAGCTTCAGTGAGCACTTAAGAAGAAACATGACTTGTTCCTTTCCAGTCAGCGCTTATTTATTGAAGTTAACCTGACTGCAGAATCTTCTTAGGTTTCTTGGAGTTGTCTCAACATTTTAAACAACTTGGGGGAGAATAAAGTGTCCGGAACCATTGCTTCTCTTTCTTAGATATTTCTTCAATCCCTTTCCTCACTATCCTTGCCTTAGGTCAATCTGTTTTACTATTTTTTAACTGGAATGTTGCATTTTAAATGTATGGGTGGAACATGGCATGCAGGACAAGTGTGCTGTGCCGTCAGACAGAAGAACTGGTAAGGCTGAGTGAGCTCAGACCCCAGGAATCTCAGAGACTTTAAGATCCACAGCAGCCAAACAACAGCTCCCTACCCATTTCTGTACCTGCTCTGGAAGTAAGCAAGACACCCCACTGTGAAGACCCATCAAGTGTGTACTCTTGTCAGTCACTAGCACCTGGAGTCCTTCCCCATGCAAATGGAGCATCACTAACATCTCAATCTCAGCCAATAGGAAACAGCTATCTCTAAATCCCACCCCAGTCCTCAATGTTTATATAGTCCCTGTCCACATGGAATGTATTACACAAGTTGTTTCACTGAGGATCCTCTGAGAGTGGCTGTCTTTATTGAGCTGTAACAATTGGGGAAGAGCTCTCTCTCCCAAAGCGTTCACTGATCATCTTGGACCTGGCTGGCTAGCCAGGCTCAGGCCATTGTTGCCGTAGTAGCTGAGGAGAGACCCAGGACCCCAGCTGCCTGCCACTGCACAGGCTGCCCAAACCTCCCTGGTTCTCTTCTAAGATCTGTATGTAACACTCCCAGCATTCCCAGCTGGACCGGAGCCATGAGGAACCTACCTATTCTCACACAGTGTAGGACAACGGCACAAAGAGGGGTGAGTAGAAAAAAGCATAGTTTTTGAGTTGAGCAAAATATGTAGAGAGTATCATTCCCAAACTCAATAGTTAACTTCTTTTTATCTTTTCACTTCTTTTATTCATGACTCCTCCTTTTATAAAATGTGGAATCTTATCTACTTCCTTCCCTAGGCTGCAACATAGGCTTAAAAATATAGTAATATGCATGAAGAACACCCATGTATTAAGTGGTCAGTGGATGGTGTCTCTTATATTAGCCAGGATATTTTCAGTTGTTGAGGCAAAGTATACAGCTCAGGTGAATGTAAACGAAAGAAACATGAATTGGAAAAAGACTTGGAATTTCCAAACACCATCAATCCAGGTCTGAAGTCCTGTGTGCAGATTTGTGGTTCTGTGCTTCGAGCCTCATTTTCTCGTGTCTTCAGTTTTACAGAGACTCTACTGAAAACTCTCAGTCTACATTCTTGGATCACTATTAAAGAATCCAATATGGAGCAGCAAGGGGGAACACCCATCAAGTGTGTACTCATGCTTTAATCAGTGTGTCCGAGGAAACAGACATCGCCTCATGCTTCTTCAGGACTCTGGTGCTCCTGGAGCCCCACAAGAAGAAAAGTTCTCTCTGGGACATGAATGCTTGCAGACAAGACTGCAACCCTACCATACTCTGCCAGGTCCCTGACTGACATTTCTGTCCAGCCTCTCTGTAGCGGTCCGGTTCTGCCCCACGTTTGGGGGCCACTTTGTAACTGCCAGTTCTGCTGCTCCAATCTGTGGGTCAGGGTCTAGCAAGAGAGAGAGTGGGGACAGAGGGGTGAGAGACTCGAAGAAACGAGACAGAGTCTGGTCTATTCTCTCCTCAAGTCTCTCCTTTAAGGAAAGGAAATCCTGGGTATATATAAGCACAAGCAGGGGAACACAGCTGAAGACACTTTACCACGTGCACCCTGTAGCTGGGGGCATTAAACAACAAAACAAGCTATGTAAGAAAAACATATTTATCAGAGTGTGCTCAGCTGTTGTGGGCTGCTGAAAACAAGTCTCTTGTCAGGGTATATGGCTCAAGATGGCTGCAAAGATGATAGCCGCTTTCTGCTCGGAGTCGGCTCCCAACACCTCTCCTCCTAAGGCTCCCAACACCTCTCCTCCTAAATACAATCAGAATGGTCACTCCAAATGTACTGTGTTGTAAATTTTGTATTGTTACATTGTGTTGCTTACTCTTCTGCTGTGATAACA
>NW_021604564.1:18135244-18165244 GCF_004785775.1 Grammomys surdaster | reverse complement strand
GGAATGTTGAAACTGTATTGCTGAGCACAGCAGCCCCCAACTCTAGCCTCATGACTGAAGATTGACATACCTTATGCTCATGGCCACTGTGTCTAAGGATGAACACGAGCCAACTGGAGCCGCTCCTTGATGGGACGTAGACAAGGGGCTCTTTCCTTTTGTGTGACTAAATTGGAAGCTGAAAGCTATTCATGACCACGTTCTCCAACATACATGGAAATCCCACGTATGTAAGGCTACGTGCAAAGAGAATCAGAGCAATGGGGGGAGATGAGGTGGAGCACTAGAGGGCCTGGGCATCCAGTCCCTGTTCCAATAGCAGATGCTCTGAGCTTGCTTTGCTTCCATCGAATCACTAAGAATTGTGCCTGTCACTTCAAAGCAGAGTCCGGATCCAGCTTAAATATTTTTTCCTGTAAGAGGCCTTTCTGGACTGTGTCCATGTAGACCTCTGATTATGCAGTTGCTGTCTGCATTTTAGAAGGCATACACAAGTGTTTACCCATTCACGAGCATCTTTGATTCAGCAACAGCAGCCGAGTGTGACCCTGCATCTAGCTGTGCTGGATGCGGAACTTGACTCCTGCCCCTCTTTGTATGGGACCTTGTAAATGTAAGAGTTTTGAAAAAATGTTTATTGAATTGAGTTGCCGAAGGTCACTAAAAGAAGATATTTTTTCCTCATTGTATTCCTGTATTGCTTTCTCCATCCTGCACTGATAATTGATTCATAAATGATCTAAAATACTTAACTGAAAGAAAACATCATTTCTGGGGAAAAAGCCATGGAGAACATGAGCTGTGTTTGAAGTGGAAAAGCTCACATTTTAAAATAATGAACTCAAGCCATGTCTATCTTACCTCTAAATAGCAGGTACAAATTGGTTTATTTGCATTTTCTTGGTTAATTACACATTTTGGAATGATCTTTCCATGTGGAAGTCATTGATAACAGGATCTAATTCCAGAGACCAAAGTGCCATTGAATTGAAGTATTTTCAGGGCTTGGAGTCAAAGCCTGGGAATTAGAAATCATGGGTCTTAATTACATCCTGATCCCTGAGTGGCTGTTGTTGTTCTTAGGTATATATATCTTTTTTTCTGGAAGCACACAGACTCAAAAATTCAAGTGTGTTTAAATGGAAGATGAAACTACTTGCATTCTTTAATATCAGTGAAATATTACCCATAAATATACACATCTAAAGCCCTCAGATGGTGTTCATTAATGCCTTTAAATTGAGGGATGATTTTAGTGTTACGGACCAAGAGGTGAATGGGCAATGCCTTTATGAATCACTCTTATTGTAGCAACTGCTGTCTGCTCTGTGGCTTCTGCTCCAGTGACTTGTGAAGTCCACTTGTCCACTTGTCTACAAAGAAGGCATTAAGATAGGAAGAAAAGGAAGTAGAATTGAGCTGCCCACTGGGCTAAGATCTTCATTCACTTTTTAATTAATTAATTAAGAATGAGTTTGTGTGTATGCATGCTTATGTGTGCAGATGCATGGTTGTTCAGGTGTGTGTCCTTGTCATTGCAGAAGCTACAGTTCCTCGGAAGCCATGTACCTTGTTGTTTTTGACAGAGTCTATCACTAGGACTTGGGCTCCCTGTGAGGCTTGGCCAGTTCTCCCGAGAGCCCCCGGATTTCAGCTGTTTTCGCTTATTAGCTTATTAGCATTGAGATTGTAAGTGCATGCTACTGTACTTGGCATTTTATATGGGTTCTGGGGATGGAACTCAAGACCTTATGCTTGCAAGGCAATCTCTTCACTGACTGAGTTAACTCTCCAGCTAGATTTACTTACTTTTAATCCTTAAAAAAAAGTTGTGCGAGCTTGAGAATACATTCTACATATGATGCCACTGAGGTTTGGACACTGTAGGTAGTTTCTCAGGGTCACACAATCAGAAACTCAATGTATTGATAGGACCTTTTGTAGTCTGTGTGCTAGTCTGTATAACTAATTATGACATCATTTACTTATGATCTTTAGTAAAAATAAGGTGTCTACTGTGGGTGTCCTATCACAGAAGGACTGTGCTGCATATTTAGTGGTAGACTACTGTCAACTATCAGAGAGGACTTTAGATTTTAGGGCGTGTCTCAGTTCTTCAGAGTGATAAGCTGACATATCTTTCCTTTGAGTTTGTCACTTGATAGAACCCTAGGAATGTTTATCTGAAATGACAGTCTAGGCATCAGATTCACTGGGGAAGTTTATTGATAAAATCTGACTTTAGGTCCATTTTGTGGAGCCTCTATGTGTGGTTACCACCTTTCTGCTGGGAAATGAGACAGCCAAGATTTACAGACTTCCTTAAGTGAAGACGAAACCCAGTCCTATAGATGTGAGAAACTCTTTGATACTTGGCTTTCTAAACTGGCTTCAGAATCGATTGACTCTTCAGAAAATGAATGGGTGTAGAGTTTACCACCTGGAACAGGTTGGAGCTAAAACAGTTAACAGAGGCAAAGAGACAGCACTCAGAATATATGTGAGCCTACTAAAGGGGAGTCCTTTGGCAACAAACCAAGACCCTTACCATGAAGGAGGCTGCATCCCATCCAACACCAGATAAGATGGGATAATGTTGGTGTGTCTCGCTTGGGCAGTTCCTAATGTGGCCCTAGAAGGAAGGCAGGACTTTGGAACTGGTCTTGCTGTTAGCTGATGCTCCTCAAATGCTCTCACCAACACCCACTTCCTATGTGTGAGAAGTACTTTACTTGTTGGAACACTGAAGTTGAAGCAACATGGACCTCGGCTGTGGGAGGATTCCAGTGAAGGGCAGTGATGCTAAACTGACATTGGACAGTGTGGGGAGAGGGGGTCCTAGAGGACTATAACAAGGCAGCTCTTTTCACCTCATGTCAGAGAACCCGGTGAAAAGCCAGGTATGACGACTTTATTGACAAGAGATAGCAATAGTTTCCTAAGGTGGGTATTCTTTGGAGCTGAAAGGAATAGGCTTTGAAGGAGGTGAATACCATTCTCTTAACAGCATTTATTAGTAAGATGTATGTGCAGCTATGTGTCTGTGCATTAATTTTACGTTATCATGCACAGATTTGATGGAGTAGCTTTTGGAGACAGCTGTAGAGTACTAAGGGATGAAGCCTATACACATCTGTATTGAAGCCAATCAGGTAGCCCACGATGCACTCTGTGTGTCACGTGAGCATCATTTGTTAGAAAGAACATAGATCCAGACAAATTCAAGCACTCATGTCAAGCTTTATACAGTGCTGAGGGGGGAGCCCTGTGGGGGACCTAGGGGAGGTTCTCAGTACTCACACTGCTTACCATCTGTAATGCTAGTAGGGGTCTGACACCCTCTTTGGACCTCCATGGGCACCGGGCATGCAGGTAGTGCACTGATATTCAGATAGGCAAACATTCATACAGGTAAAACATTTTTTTAAAAATCTAAAAAATTAAAAAGGAAAATTACAAATATCCCTAAAAGGATCAGCAGCTCCTCCCCCAGAAAGCAATGCTTACTTTTTGTTCCTAGAGTCTTCTAGTTTATTTATATGCATATATATAAATATTTTAAAAATAAATATGCCATACATTTTAATTCACTATCTTTTATTACCAGTATATGAATATGTATGGTATTAATACAGCCTATAATTCCTCCACAAAGGTAGTATTGCTCATTTATAGAGAACCCTGTAGATTTTTCAGCCTACCACCCATTGAGAATGTTTTTCACAATTTTGACTCTATAAACAGAGATAGGAATATCTTCTATATATCCATACATTTTCCCAAGACTTAATTCCTAAAATGCAGGCTACTGGGAAGTCTAGCAATAAGGACTAGAGTCTGCAGTTACAGTTGACCTTCATCTTTATACACTGTGAGACATGGGAGCTACTTGGCTCCCAAGAGTTTTGCCACAGCCTTTGTTTTTAAGTATCCCAGAGGACGTTAGAACACAGAAAATATGATGTAGGTGTTTGTAAGTGAAAAAAATAAACCTTAGAGCAAAGATAGCCACCTTTAATTTTTTTATTTTCGATTTATTTAATTTTATGTGTGTGGGTGTTTTTTCCCGCATGTATTTCTGTGTACCACATGTGTATAGTGCCTGACATGGCCAGACAAGGGCAAAAGGTCCCTTGGAACTGATGTTATAAATGGTGCTAGGACTCAAACTCAAGTCCTTTGGAAGTACAGTCAATGCTCTTACCTTCTGAGCCATCTTGCCAGCCTTAACAGTCACATTTTAAACATCCTAATGCCCATGTTCTTCCCTAAGTGGCACAGTTAGAGTTATGATTAGAGTATGGAAGGCCAGTCATCCCTCCCCCTAAACCTGCCTGTTTTATGTTTTCTTGGTGTGGTAGTTTTAATAAGATGTGTCCCACATTCTCAGGCATCTGAATACTTGGTCCACAGCTGGTCATGCTGTTTGAGGAGGACTAGAGGGTGTGGTGTTTCTGAAGGAAGTGTGTGACTGGGGGTGGGCTTTAAGGTTGAAAATGCCATGCAGTTTCCTGTGTCCTCTCTGTTTCCTGTCTGTGGTTGGAGAAGTGAGCTTTCAGCTGCTGCCACATTTTTCCACGGTGATGGTGATAGATTATTGTCTCATTGAACCACAATTCCAAAAATAAGGCCTCCCTTCTTTCTGTAAGCTGCCTTGGTCATGGTGTTTTATCATGCCAATAGGAAAGTAAATAAGATACTTGGTGACATAGTTTTAAAATGTTAAACTTCTGCTCTATTTTGTGTAAAACAAGGTGATGAGAAGTCTCTACTCTATAGAGCAGTCATGAGGCTAGGATGAGATGGCCCAGATAGAGGGGTCACATGACACTTAGAGGAAGAGGTTGCTGGTCTTTGTTCCTAGTCCTTTTTGAAGGAAATAGAGGTTCAGAGGGCAAGGGCTGCATCCTTGAAGCACCAAGGTCAAATGACACGGGACATCCAGTGGGTGAAAAGAAATACCTGGTTCTAAGTTATTCGTTTGGTGGGCCTGGTAAATTAGTATGGACATTTTAGGAAGAAATATCTAGTATGTGTTAACTGTGAAGTGCACACCAGGAATCAACAATGCTCGTGAAACTTATAATCAAGATCCCAGGGGACTATGTTTTGAAAGAAAGAAGGGAGAACACAAAATAATACAAAAAGTGAGGCAGTGGATACTTGAAGGGAAAGCACCATGTGCAGGACCATTGGTTGGTGCCATGTGTGTAAGAGATGGATACTCAAGGCAGGCAACAAAATGTGTTTTCATCTTATGAAAACCCAAAGAACAAATGACCCTGACCAGAAACATGGTTCCCAGATAACCTCCTCCAGATGCTTAAGTACTTGAGCTGAGTGTGGAAGGAATACTCCTTACACAACCAGCCTTCTCTGAGGACTTCAGGACTGAGTCCCTCCTCAGAGATGGCCTTTGGTTGTACTGAACTTTCCATGGAGTCAGTGTCAGTGACTGCAAGACACTGACGTTTGTATGTGTCTTTAAGCCTTGCTTTAGTCATCCTGAGAAACTTAAGGCAGAGCAAAGCGTATAGTTATTATTCTTTACTGGGAATGGATTGGCGGGAAGAGAGCTCCCAGCTGCTGTGTGAAACATTGGAGATTTTATGAAAAACATTTTTTGTCGCGTGCATTGTAAGACACCACACATGATTACAAAGAAACTCACTAAAGTCCTTCACATGTGTTTGAGACAGGACTTTTTTTGAGAGGGGAGTGTTCAAATTATCTTAGTGGGTCTTCTCTAGAGACAGGAATACACTGGGCAACTCTCAGGGTTCTGTTCTTTCTATGATTTGATGATTTCTTAAAAATTGATATTACGAAGATCACTCTGGCGTCTTTTCTATTGCAGCTACCCAAGGAATAGCTGTTGCCTTGACAACAAGGAACAGTCCTAGGTTCCTCATATGCTAATAGGAAAACAGCCAATTTTCTTGTTCATAAAAGAAAACCATTGGCTAATCTCTCTCTCTCTCTCTCTCTCTCTCTCTCTCTCTCTCTCTCTCTCCCTCCCTCCTTCCCTCCCTCCCTCTCCCCCTCTCCCTTTCTTCTAGTCTTCCTAGTCATTCTACAATGAACTTCACTGAAAGGATAAACTGGTTGATATCTTCAGAATTCTCACTGAAACTTGAGAAGCTCATTTACAGAGGAGTTGGGAGTGAGATAATATAAACATAAGAAGAAATCAAAGTCAATCTTGGAGAAGAAAATGAACTGTATAAGATTCGTGGCCTGTGGCAGGGTACAACAGACAGAACAGATTCCAAGAGGCACAGACTGGACCAAGAGACTAGCAACTTCCTTTATGAGTAATTCTCCCAAGTAAAAGATCGTATTAAGCTGAAGGGAACTGCTGAGAGCAAAACACCCTCTAGCAGTGTCCCTTGTCCTAAATGCTGGACACCACAGGACAACACACACTATCACTTCCTGTCCCTGATCTTTCTGACTCTGTGCTAAAGCCTGGAGACATCACTAATGATGTACATGAATACTTCCAGGTACCTGTTGGTGGTAACATAACTCTGATGACCAGAAGACATATGAGCATCTAAAATATGAGGCAAAAACACTCTCTTGCAAAGTAATCCTTGGGAGATTGTAAGCACTGTGCTATTCATCGTGCATTTGCCTGGAAGATTTGGGACTGGACACTGGAGACTTTCCGCGGGGTGGGAAGACCATTCTCTAGCTTTGTCCTACTTCTAAACATGCACAGAATAGTACCCCCTTTTGCCTTTCCTGAGCTCAAGTCATTATCATGTGACCTCTTTCCCATTCCCCCAAATGTAAAACTATTCAATCTTCCTGCCTGTAAGGGGATAAAAGGTGTGATCTGGTACCTTTCAACCTTTCCTATCTTACCAGGAGCCTCTCTCATGCAAATGCCTCCCTGTGCCTAGCAAGATTAGATTGTTTTGTAACCCCTCTTGATCCCCTTTCCACTGCAGGGAATTTCACTAGAAACCCAGGTTTCAGGCAAGAGCCTTTCTTCCTAGGTTGCTCCTTGGCCTTCATTCCTTCCCCCATCAAGACAAAGCCCTGGCCTGCTTGGTGACCACACTGTATGTGTTTAACAAAGGTTCTGGAAGCAGTTCAAATTCACCTATGCAACAACAGTACCACTTGTCCTACTGGCTCGGGGGAACTCAGGGCTTCTCACCTTCTCTGTGATCTCTGGTCGGACCAGCAGGGAATAGGTCCTGTCAGGCTGAACAAATGCACCAAGACTAACGTGAAAGAGAGGTTAAACAGAAGAAATCAGATTGAGCTGGGCTAGAGTGAAAGAGCTGGGGAGAACAAAAGACAAGGCTGAGATCAGGTGGGACCCAGTTCATAAGGGTCAAACCAAGCTTCGAGGCCATGGCGGGCAGGTGGCGTGTTCAGGTGTAAGAATTAAAGAAATCATCATGGCTGAGCTCTGGAGATAGCATCAGAGGTCTTCTATGGACTGCTCCCACAGTCAGTTCTCTAGTTGATGGCCTTGACAAGCAGTGTGCTGACTACTTTATGTCAACTTGACAAGCTAGAGTCACTGGGGAAGAGGGAACCTCAATGGGAAAAATGTCTCAATAAGATCAGGCTGTAGGCAAGCCAATAGGGTATGTTCTTCTCTAGTGACTGATGTGGGAAGATCCAGACCCTTGTAGATAGGACCACTTCTGGCAGGTGATTCTGCATTGAAGCAGGCCGAGCTTAGAGGCCATGGGGAGCAAGCCAGTAAGCAGCATGCCTCCATAGCCTCTGCAACAGCTCCTGCCTCCAGGTGCCTGCCCTGCTTGAGTTCCTGTCCTGACTTCCTTTGTTGAACAGTGATAAGTAAGTATAAGCCAAATAAACCCTTTCCTTCTTTCCAAGTTGCTTTGATGGTCATGATGTTTCATCAAAACAATAGAAACCCTAGTTAAGACAAGAAGGAAGAATGAGTTAATGTTGAAGAACCTCAAAAGTGAGGAGAGCTAGGTCTGGATTCATGCCTTTCATCCTTAGGCAGCAAGTTCCAGGCCAGAGCTATATAGTGAAACCCTGCCTCTGAGTCAGACAGAGACAGAGACAGAGACAGAGACAGAGAGACAGAGACAGAGAGACAGAGACAGGGAGAGAGGGAGGGAGAAGGAATAAGGCTGATTCGAAGACAGGTCAAGTAATATTCTCTCTGTGTCTCTGTCTGTCTGTCTCTTTCCTGTATCACCCAACCCCTGAGCAAACCTGTCTGAGCTTGTTCACTAGCTGGTTAAAAACTCAGATGAAGAGATAGGTAAAGAGGAACACAGAAGACATGTGGTCATCAGAAACGTTGATCCCAAGTCAGTGTGTCTGTAGTAAAACACAATCTGTAAAGGAGGACAGTCTACTGAATGAACTCATTTCATTAAGCCTCAACCGAGCAGACTGTGAACAACTGCCTCGTGCCTGGCACTCATTACTAGCCACTGCTTGCTTTCTCTTTTGATGCACTGAAAAAGAGTAAAAGGATTTTCAAAGAGCTCACTTTATGAAATCATAGCACAGAGAAGCAAATCAAAATAGTATACAGTAGTCTAATGCAGTAGGGAAATCTAACTTTTTATAAGCAGTCAATGCCACCGTAAGGCATTGATTTACAATAGGATGATATTCTCACGACCTCTTGACAATGTTGAATAATTGCATGCTACAAACCTTCCAGATAACAGAAGGCAACATAGATAAATTCTGGTTCAAATTATATGTTTCATTTCCTAGTCCTGTTTAGAGTCAATAAGTAACATTAATTAATTAATTAATTAATTAATTATGGGTTGCTAGGTGATACGGGTTGTCTATGGTTTCTATTTCTGCACACTGCCCTTACTTTTCTAAAGCATTTGGTCTTTAAGAACTCATAAATGAACATTTGTAGATATGGTTAGCTTAATCACTGGTTCATGTTTATAAAATTTTACTTGGTTGCAAAGTTAAAGTATATGTAATCTCTGTCAAAGACTGATTTATAAGTTGATCTACATGTTTTGACATTAAGCTTAGATTTTGTTGTTAATTATTATCATGAGTGTGGCTGCTTCATGGCAACGTCAGCCGTGACATTTGAGAAGTAAGAGGGACTTTCCTGCACTTGGGTATTTGCAATGTGGAATCAAAGAGAAGATGGCAGCTGACTGCCAGGTTGCTATTCGGTCCACAGTTATTTGGGGAGGTACTGTTCAAGTTCACCTCCAATGTTGCAACCAGATATGTTGGCCCAAATGTTGGGAATAATGGTCTTCATTGTGCTAGCAGACTTTCATGATACTCTGGAGTGAACAACAACAAGAAAAAGATAAAAGGGGGAAAGGCATTTGTGATGCTTTACATATACAGATATGTAGCACCATCTGCTGGATTTCAGCAAATGAGTGAGACCAGCAGAATACATATTTCCACCAGCAGTGAACTGCTGAGTAGCACAGATTCACAGAGGACTGGCTTACTCACAGCTTCAGATTCTAGTCTACAAATGTTGGGAATACTGTGATATAAACAGCCCTTCTGTTCCTGGTTTTAGGAAAAAGTCAGAGGAAATTGTTAGCTGTTGTTTATAATCATACATCTACACAGCTGACTATACACACATATATACACACAGACATACATGCAAACACATACATACACACATGCACATACACATGCATCTATATATAGGTATACACATGCACACATGTATATACATATAGACACACATACACACATACACATATATACAGACTCATACACACATACACATTTATATATATACAGATTTATGCACATACACAAATACACACAAAAGTTTGTATACACACATGCTGACAGACACACATGTACACACACACACACACACACACACACACATATCTGTATGCTGAGTCCCCCATGGCCTTGATGAGGTGGAATGACATGGTTTCTGTCTCTGGGTTCAGGGCCAGCAGGCATGGGTCTCCACGAGTGTCAATAGCTGCTGTGGGCATAAGGTTTGTTTGTATAATAATGTACAAGTTTTCATGTTCTTCCTTTCAAGGAATGTCCTCCCTGTTAATGACTCATGATAATCAGAGACAGTATGTGTCTGGAAGTGAATGTGTGACTAATGTCTCAGCAAAATGGTAAACAACACTGGGACCTTCAGGACATCCCTTAAGGCTGTGGAAAAAGAAACCTCAAAAAACATGAGTTCAAAAATGTATAATCTCAACTATGCAAAAATAAGGATGCAATATGAATTACATGAGTGGGTTCACAAATCTAAAGGAACAAAGGCAACAGCGCTGTGAGTCAACTTGGCAGAAAGACACTAAGGAAAGAAGATGAAGAGATTTAGGGAGTGATGATCAAAGGAGATCCCACCCAGCTAAGGTTTTTGTTTATGCTTACAAGAGCAGGCGGATTCCTGAGTTCAGAGTTGACCTGAGACGGAGCAAGGTTAGGCCCAAACATGGTAGAAATTTTAGGGCGGGGTCCCACCCAGCTAGCTTATTGTCTGTGGCTAATAGAGGTAGACAGATCTCTGAATTCTTTTGCAATGTGTTTAAAAAAGTGCTCTCTCCCAAGAATCAAAGGGCTGAGGTAATGGGATGCTGATTCATGAGATAATCAATAGGGAACTGGGGTAAAGACTGAACTGATATGTAAATCATATTGATTTACTGAGCTTTTGATCTGCAAGAGATGAGCTATCCAGAGAATTTTTAGAATAGAAAAAAAAAGTTGTCTCGAGTAGAACAGAATACAGAAAGCAGTCTGAAAGGCTGTTTTAAGCAGAGAGCTGTCTGGAAATCTCTAGAAAAAGCAAAACATAGGGAGGGCAAATCCAGAAAGCTGTCTTGAGCAGGACATAGTCCTTCAGCCTGGACCCACAATTTGACTTTGAGTTGATTGTTTTCACCACTCCCAGACACTCCTTCTCTCAGAACCCCTCTTCAATCCGTGGCTGGTTCTTGGTGTGTGTACATACACACATACCCAATACACACACTTATATATATTCATGCATACCAATATACATGTACACACACCACTGTGATACACATACAGCTATGTATCACCCTGTGACTTTATTTTATCATCAAACACAAACATACACAGACTGCACTCAGTTACTTAATATTTCTGCAAAGCAGTGACCTACACTGAAAAAATAAATCCTGTGACAACGTAGTTCAGAAAAGATATTATTAGGAAGTCTGTGATTAGGGCCTGGATTTAGCTATGTGGTAGAGCACTTATCCTCCCTGTGCCAAGCCCTGGATTTGATCCTCTGTACTGGAAAAAAAATCAGTCATTAGAGAAGTCTTTTTTTTGTTTTTCTTCATCAAAAAATGTTTCTTTAAATAGAACCATAGCCAATTTTTATGAGAAAAGAATATTTAGGTCAACCCATTCATTAGTTCAGCAAGTACTAAGATGTTAGCAGGTACCAGAAGCAGTGAGTGGAGCATCGGTACAGTTCCAGTGCCATCAAGAATCCCGCAGCTTCTCTACATTGAGGTTAATGCTCTGTGATGAAACCTTGGAACCCACATCAAGGTGCCCAGGAAAACATGGATGCAGCCTGCGAAGGACACATTCCACAGATGCTAGTCACTGGACAAGAGCCACTAAACACATGGAACACAGCAGCCATTGGCTTTGTGTCAGTCTCCCACTGGCTGTGACAGGCTGCACTGCCTCAGGGCACTGGGCACACGCCAGCTAATGTGTAACTCTGTACACACCTTATACTCAGACAATCTCAGAGTGTTTTTCTAATCCTGCTGTGGATAGATTCTCCGTTTACTCAGGTGCAACTATATGAAGAATATAAAGATGATCTCAATAAATGGAGCGGTGTGTATTTCTGGTCCTGAGACAACTTAATAAGCTCCTAAATTATCCTTCACATCCAGTGTAACTTCAGTGAAAGTCCTTGAAACGCCCCCATTTAAAGGCAAGGTCTCAGTCAGTGCTCTACTGCCATGAAGAGACACCGTGAGCAAGGAAACTCTTATAAAAGAGTGCATTTAATGGAGGGCTGGCTTACAGTTCCAGGGGTCCGATTCACTATCATCATGGTGGGAGCATGGTGGCACACATGGTACTAGAGCAGTAGCTGAGAGCTACACCCTGATCCGAGGCTGAGAAGGAGAAAGAGGAAAACTCTGGGCTGGATGTGGGCTTTTGAAAGCTTCAAAGACAACCTCCAATGACATATTTCCTCCCAAGGCCACACCTGGTCTCCTAAACCTATCAAAGAGCTCCACTTCCTGTTGACTTAGCATTCAAATACATAAGCCTGAGCTGATGGAGGCCTTCCTCATTCAAACCACCACAGATGAGTGAGGCCCTAGCTAAGATATCTCAGTGTTTAATGGTGTCAGCTGCTAAGTCTGACGACCTGAGTTCCATCCCTAGGACCCACCTTGTGGGAGGAAAGTTGTCTTTGACCTCTGTTGATGACACATATACATACACACATATGTACATGTGGTGGCAAACACCTTTAATCCTAGCAGAGGCAGGTAGCTCTCTGTGAGCTTGAGACCAGCCTGATCAATCCAACCAGTTGGAGGACAACTGGAGAGCATAATAGAGACTTTCACTCAACAAACAATCAAACAAACATTTTGTCTTGTTTTTTAAAATAATTTCTACACTGGCAAGTCAGCACAGAGCATAAGGGTACTTACTGTGCAAACTTCACAACTTGAGTGTGAGCCCTAGATCTCACAGGGAAAAGAGAGGCCTGATTCCTGAAAGCTGTTCTCTGCCCTCCTCCACATGCATGCCACACCACACATGTAATTAGTTACACACACACACACACACACACACACACAACATACATACACGCATCTTACAATTAGGCATATGTCAAAAATAGCACATAATTTATTTTGAGGACATTAATAGACGGGCCACAGGTTCTGTCACGAAGTTCCTTCCCAGGGCACAAAACAACACATAAAGGTAAAACAATGCCTGTGAACTGACATGGCACGCTCTAATGGACTGACAGCCCTCTGACAACGCTGGCTAGTTGGGCCAACTGTCACCACAGACACCAAAATGAAAAAAGAAAGCAATGAGTAATGGTCAGTAAGACAGGAAGGAGTGTGTCTCCTCCCCTCCTGGCTGGCTTCCCAAACACGTTACCAATAGACAGGGCTGGGCCGGCTGTGTCCAAGTTTTTGGTCTCTTATTCAAAGGGTTGACTCCAAGGCACAGAATTTTCAGCAAGGTAACTTCAAAGCAAGGTGACAGTTTAGGTTAGATACACTGTCGAGACTGACACTGGGCCACATGGTGAGGGTACTAAGGGCCTGATTATTGTTTTGGGCTATTTTATGGGGTTCAAGAGAAAGTCAGTGTCTAGGGGCATAGTTGGGGTGTTTGACTGACAAGCTTGGATGATGTAAGCCTCAGTGGTTATGCTTCTTCTGATGATGCATAATTTTAGTCATTGTCATGTTGAGTTATGAATAGCCTTAGATGGTAGATCAGAGATTCTCCCTAAAATCTCACCTCAAGGACAGGGAATGCACTCCAAACCAGTTTATGCCAAACCAGCCATCCTATCCTCATACCTGGGTATGTTAGAAATCTGTCAGAACAGAGACCACCTAAGTGTGATGGCAATTGAGGACAGAACTTATTCTCGGATAAGAGTGTATACACAGCTCAATGCAGATGGACATGCTAGGTTCTAACAGGTGGCTATGTACATTGTTCAGGGAAGAGTGTGTGAACATAGCACATACAAATGAGGGTCCTGGGTTTCCCAGTGCCCTGTCAGAACAGGGATGCACAATGTCCAAGCCAAGTGGAGCCAGGTTGCTAAGCTATTCCCTATGCTTGCCTTACTCACTGGGTCCTGGCCGCTCTTGTTCCTCTTTCCTCTATGTCCTTGCTGTAATGAAAGGAATAGTTGCTTCCACTGGGCAATCCCAGTGATATACTGCCTTCCACAGGCACCAAAGTAACACGACTAATCAAATGTGGGATGGAATTTCTTACTATTACCCAAACTAACCCTTTCCTCTTCTTAAATTGATTATCTCAGGTACTTTGTTACTCTTATTGAAAACTGGATAACTTTGACCAAGGTCAACATGGTGTTTACATAAATGGAGAGACTTTTTTTAAGTGAATGGTGATGCAAGGCACTTTCTGATTCTAGAACAGTTGGGGCTGATCAAACGTGATGGACATATTTTGAAGATAAAGCTGGCAAAGTTAGTAATGGGTTGAATCTTTGGGGAAAATATTATATTTTAAGGTAAGGATCCTCATTCATAAGTGAGCTCACTTATTCAACCTACAGCTAATTAACCAGGCCCCTCCACCTGTCAGGCCTTATAACCGAGTTCCTTCTCCCTGAGGCCTGGTGTACGGTGGCTGCAGGAAGCAGCAACCTTGGTGGTACTCGACCTGTTTCTTCATCAGCTGTCCTTAGGGAATGTCAGAGCTTTCCAGGGGAGGGTCATGATTCTGATAGCATGCTGTCCCCAGTATGGAGTCTAGACAAGTACAGGGTGTTTTTGTGAAGCCCCAGGTATAACCAGGGCTCACGTTGGCTAGGTTACCATGTCAACCCTTACCAGGATGCAAAATAAAGAAGATGGAGCTGAGACCCTGCACTGTGCCAGGCTCAAGTCCCTGGTTGCCACATCTCAAAGAATTCCATCTCAAAAACAGTACAGACTTAACGAGGTGAATGAAGACTTGAAGACATGGTGTCTGGGAAACAGGCCTCCCAGTTGGCTGTGAGGTCAAGCAGATCCGCAGGACTGGTCTCTGCACTCTGGAGGCTTCCTGAGTGCTGTCTTCTTTATCATGTGCACTAACAAAGCAAACACATTAACCAGAAGAAATAAGTACAGTTCAAATAAGCTATTTAAGGGCTGAAATTCATAACACTGGCCAGGCAGAGTTGTGCACATCTGTAATCCCACCACTTGGAGGCTGAGACAGGATCACTGTGAGTTCAACCCATAGTGCATTTCTATCTTAAATAATCATAAGAAATAGCATTGTGAGCAAATAGGATCAAAATACATTGCATATAGTTCTAAAAGTTAATAAAAAGAAGAAACTATAAAACTAAATTCAGCAAGGTAACAGTAGTATTAGCTAAGTTGGAATTTACTATGGTGTTATGTATCATCACAGGCAATTTTCTGGTGGGGATGTAGCTTGGTAATCGAGGATCACCTAACATGTGAGAAGCCTTGAGTATGTCCCCTGCTCTGAAAACTTTTCAAAAGCCAGTGTTCTTTTCCCTACACCATTTATCTGTAGAAACCATGTGTACATACACATACATTCACAGTTTATGATGCAAACATAAATAAGACTAAATATTGAATATATAAATAGTTAAATGTCTGGTAAGGTGTTATTGTTTGGTTTTCTGGTCTTTCCTTGCAAAGCTGGTAAAATGAACAAAACATTTTCTTAACTTTTGTCTCCAGATCCCAACATGGGACTGACTGACAGAAAGTGGGTGACGAGAACAGCAGCAAATGGCCAAGACATTGTATGGCAAAGACTGGAGTGGGTCAGCCTTTGACACTGGACTCCTCATTGCCCCAAAGACTCACAAATACTTACAGCCTCTGCAGGAGTCCAACAGGAGAAAGACCTGTACAATCAATAAGGTGTTATACCACTGGGGTACACTGTCTGTTATGGATAACTGTCACTAGTATTTAAATACAATGAATATTTGCATATACACCACCTACCCAAATAGATCCATCATGTAGGGTTTACTATGGATAGAAAAAGTCAACTGCTCATTCTAAAGAAAAAAAGAACCAAATGACCTCTCAGCATTTCAGATATAAAGTACCAGGCTGGGTTGTATCTGAAGGCCTCTTTCAGTTCTGTTATGCTGTGAAACCTGACTCTAAAAAAGAAAACCCCAGTAATGTGTCTTCACTTATGACAGGAGAAAAAAAATTCAGTTAACAAGACCAAAGAGAGAGTGGTTGACAAGGGCCCCAGGAGCAAGTCCCTGTAGTGACGGCTCTGTGGGTGTGCACAGCCTGGTGGCTCCCATCCCAGGGGGTAGCAAAGGAGGCTCAGCAGAGGAGGATCGCCTAACACTCCTCCCTCCTGTTAAGTCGTGCTAATCACCATGAGGCTTCTTTTAGGGATAATCAATGGAGAAACAGACAAGCAAACCATTCTGTGCTCTTTATCTCAGCTACAGATCTACGAGCTTCAGAAGCCCTGCACACAGGTCGTTTATTGTGTCCCAATCTGTGATAGGAGAAATCGTGGGGAGGAGGGAGGATGTTGGAGAATCTCTGGTGTATATTTTCTCTACCTAGGACCACTGGTCTTTAAGCTGCCACCTCTGCAGAACTAGAAGGTTGTAGGGATAATAGTATGAGGTGACCTAGAGCTGCCTTTAGCTATGCCTCCTTTTTGGGAAACAGGGTATACAACAGTTGGCCCACAGGGCTACCCACTGATACCCTGCATCATTTCCTGCTTGTCCCTGACTCTTGCTGTGGATAATTAAGATGCTACAATTACTGCCTTTAGCCCCTGCCACCAGAAGTCCTGTAGGGGATGCATCTAGAGAGGCCACAGGGCAATGGCAAGAGCCAGCTGCTGGAGCTGTACTGCTGTGCTGGTTGGGTGCTTGACCTGCTGCACTTGGGCTTGGGTTGAAACTGGCAAAGATTCATAACAGCCAGAAAGAATTCAAGAAGTGAATTAGCTTTTCAAATACCAGTGCAAACTGTTCTCCCTGGCTTACTTTCACAGCAGAGTGTGGAACACACACAACTCAACAAATGGCACTGGGAAAGCAGTTGGGGTAGTATGTTTGTCAGCTTGCCTTTTGGGTGGGCAGTAGGTAGCAGTGTTGAGCTTTATGCTTCCATCCAGGTATCTTGTGGATGCTGTTCCATGCCTATGTTGAAGCTGACTGACTTGATCAGAACTTCAGTGGTGTAGAGTTGCAAACCCAGAGCCAAATTATCCTTGGGCTATCTTTAGTCTCCTTAATAGCCATTCATTGCCCATTTTACCAGGCAATACTTTTTGGACTGTATTAACTTAGCAGATCACTAGCTTTCACCAAGCCCAAAGCTAAGAATGTCATCAGATAGTATCTGAAACCTATATACAGCACCGACTTCCCAATTATGCTATTGTTGGAAAGAAGCAAAAGAAACGTACTCCAAGCCCTACCATTTCGTTTTCAGACTCTATTTAATCATAGGGAGAAACTAAATTCAAGGTCCCAGATCCTAGAGGAGCTAGGGTCTTCCGTATAGCTGAACAGCTTCTGTTGTAAACAGTTGAGTCCAGACATCTCAGGGACAACTTTCTCCATCTTGCTGGCAGGGTCAAACAAGTTCATATGCAGCTGACCAGCGCCTTTGTCCCCTTACCACTCTGAGCTCCAGATCTAATGTCTAGGAGAATGAATTAAGGACCTTGAGGCCAGGGGCTCTAGACAGGCCCAGTCTCTACCAGGTACTCCCTTGTTTAACCCATACTGTCAAAATACAATTGGATAACACTGCAGTTCCACCGGCTCCCCACCTCGACTTGTGTTGCCATCCCATAATAATGTTGTATAATCTCCCTCCCCGGACTCGGTTCAGATCCCAAATTGACTGCCTCCCTGAGCACTCAGAAAATAAAGCCTTAATTTTTAAGTTTCCATCTCTAAAGTGAGTTTTCTCGGCTTCCATCTCAAACCCAACACTATACAGTCCTAGGTGATATTTTCATCAGCGCATTGGTAAATGCCTTGCTTTATGGCTTCCTTTTCTTCTGCAATTACGAAAACATAATGAAACACGTTTCCATGTGAGAACACGCTAATTTGGGGCAGCCTGGTTTTGTGTTCCCAGATCATGATCCCTCATATATGGCTTAAGAATAAATTCAAAGTTACTTTCGGGTACTATAGTATCCTGCAATCTAGTGGCCGTCCATCCTGGTATCCTGTAGTCCACCATCCTGATACCCCGGGAACCCTATGTCTTCCATTCCCCGAACTCTGTGGTTCTCTGGAGTACCTGAGCTCCCCGATTTACATCTTTTGGAAGTCCTGGGAGTGTATCTATCCTTGCAAAGAGAGCTGCGCCTCACAGACAAGCAAATTCTACAGGCTGAAAAAAGGACAAGGAAATTCTCAAAGGAAGTTCCGCCTTCCAGCCCGTGTACTTCCTGTTTGGTAACTAAGGGCGCCTGGCTGTTGCTAGGGCCGCGGAATACAGTCGGGTAGACTCTGCAGACTCCGGCTGCGAGCTCCAGGAAACGGTTTGGGGGTCTTGGCTGTGCTCCCTTCAAGCCCGTACGCCATGAGCAGTGAGTTCCTGTCAGAGCTGCACTGGGAAGATGGGTTCGCCATCCCCGTGGCCAATCAGGAGAACAAGATCCTGGAGGAGCAGGTGAGGAAGACCGGGTGAGATTTAGGGGACGGACGGACAGGAGGAGGGCAGCTGAGGAGTGGTTAAAGGACTGGTTGAACACCGCCAGGACAGCCAGTGAGGACCGGTGGGAGAATGGATGACCAGGTGAAAACTAGGTAAACAACTGAGTAGAGGATGCAGGGCCAGGTGGGTAGCCAATGGGAATCAGGGGAGGGCCAGCTAAGACCAAGTCCCACGTACAGGTGCCGCGCTGCCAAGCTTATTTGCGCCTCTTGTTCTCTGACTTCATCACTTAGACCTGATACCCCTCCCCCTCCCCCCACTTTCTCTGCTGCTCCTATCAGTTACTACACATTTGTAAGTTTTATCGAAGCAACAATATCAATTCAGAGTCATAAAACCCGAGTCTCACTCTTCCAGCTTTTCAGGTGCCAGCTACCAAACTTGCCTCATCCAATTAAGGATCGCAAATGCATTGTTGGTGTTTGCCTAGTAACCGCCATTTACGCATGTACAATACAAGACACATTCTCGCGAGCATTTGTGTTTCTGTAATGTTTAAAGTGGCTTGAGTTGCTTTCAAGGGAAACATTTCAGTGAAGTAGCAATATAGAGTTTCAGAGTGAGGATCAAAGTGTCACAGGATGGTGAAATATTTCGCACAGTTAGGACAAACCTGCACCAACTAAAATACATACAGTTTAAGCCTCGTTTTTTTGTTTTTTGTTTTAAATTGCAACCAGCTCCACAAAGTTTATGCATCTTTAGCAGTCAGCCCAAAGTCCCACAAATTGGTGTTAGGGTGTGGGGAAGAGGGCTCAAGAACCAAGGATTTGTGCAAATTGACAGAGTAGAAGAGAATATTTTCTGCCCTCTGAATAGTGAGCATGAAAACTCTGTGGTGAGTTGCTGAGAAGCCTGGGACGTTCAGAATGCTCTGCTCTGATCTCCCCTCTGGTTAGGATTGGAGATTTCCCCTTAAGGACTGTCAACATTAGGACAGGTAAAAGATCACTGCTGTTGCCCAAGACACAGCTGCCAGTTGAAAGTTTAGAGCCAGCCAATCTGACGTGTGTCTTGTCAAACTAGAGATGAGATGGATAGGAGACATCATATAATTAATATATTGTGTGATTGTATAAGAGGTATTTGGGAGAGCGATCCTGCTGGGTCTAGTTAGTATTTGAACGTAAGGTTCTTGTCCTATAGTTTTTATTCTCCCCTCTTCTGTTGCATTACCTTTCTTTCTTTTGGGGGGTATGTGTTTGTGATGTGTGGTGGTGGATGTGACTGAATAGTGTACATGCGTGCTCATGTGTGCAGAGGCCAGAGATCAACCTTAAGTGTCATTTCCCAGGCTCTTCTACTTTACTTTTTGAGGTAGGGTCTTTTATTGGGATCTGGGGCTACAAGATTAGGCTAAGATGGCAGACTAGTAAGTCTAAGAAATCCTCTCATCTCTGTTTCTTTAATGCTAGGGTTACAAGAGCATGACACCATGGCTGGCTTTTTATGTGTATGGTTGCAGAGCAAAGTAGTTCCTTCCTACCTCCAAGTTACTTACCCTGCTTGAGTTCATGTTCCAGTTTCATCAATGATGAATTGTTATCTGGAAGTGTAAGATGAAACAAACTGTTACTTTGGGTCATGTTGTTTATCACAGTGATAGAAACCTAAGATAATAAGACAGCCCACAGATTAGCGATGAAGTAGGATTTCCCTTTTGCCCTACAGGGAGGTAACCTTGCTGTACGATGAGTGCATGCCACATGAACTATGTATAGTACTAATTTCCCAAAATAATATCTAGATGGTGACATTATTTACATTTAAAAGATCAATAGAGTTTTAAGAAGTTCCTGTGGAAATTTAAAAATACCAAGATGGTATATACTAGATATTTGTGTCTTTCTAAAACTTTAATGTCCTGATTTTCAGTGCAATGGTGTTTGGGAAATAGGATCTCTGGAGGGATATTTATTCTCATTGCTTTTCTGTTGCCATAATAAAACACCATGGCCAAGGAAACTCATTAAAGAAGGCATTTAATTAGGCCCAGAAGGTTAGCAATTTTGTAAGGGTTATGGTCAATGGCAGCAGGAATAGCTGAAATCTAAATCTCTAAATGTAAGCAGGAGGCAGAGAACATACTAGGAATGGTATGAGTCTTTAAAAGCCTCAAGCCCACCCCCAGTGACACACTTTCTCCAAAGCCACACCTCCCAATCCTTCCTAAACAGTTCTACTAACTAGGAAGTATTCAAACATAAGTCCATGGGGCCATTCTCATTCAAACCACCCCAAAAGTGGAGCAATCATAAATTAATCAGTGTCCTTATAAAAAGAGAAAAGAGAGAGATAGTATCTCTGTCATATTTAGATATAGTAAGAATACATTTGTTTGCAAAGTAAGAAAAAGGGCCTTACTAAGAATCTTGAAATTCTCAGCCTGCATAATTGTGACATATATTTCTGTTGTTTAAGGTATCAAGTCTCTGGTATTTATGTTATAGTATCTCAAACTGACTATAATACAAAGTAAATGAAGATTTAATCATGGAATTTGTTACTTACAGTTATCAAAGTTACACAAGGAAAAATCAAACCTGCAAGATCAGCTTCGTGACTATGAAGATCGAATTAATTCTATGTCTTCTCACCTTAAAAATGTCAATCAAGAATTTTTATTTACACAGGTACAGTAATACTGTTGTGTTTAGTCATTGGGTATTAAGTGCCACATTTGCCCTTATGATTTTATTTTAGATATAACAGGAAATCCCATCCTAGTCAAATCATTATGAACATAGTTTTGAACCTGAAGGAGACAGGAAGACCGTTTTGAGAAACTTAAGTACTGTTATTAATTGTCAGCAGATTCACTGAAGAAGAAATCACCATCAAACTCTCCCAGCATGTTACCTGGCAGCCCAGCACGGGGAGGGTGCCCTGGGGACAGTGCAGAGTGACTGAAGGCAGACAAAGCTGATATGTGGCTGTCAGAGCTCCTGTCTCCAGTTTAGTTGTCCAGCTTGGCCCTCTGGGCTCACTTTGGGTACAGGTCTGTCTTCACTCTCCTGCAATCCCTGCAGTGACATGGTATGTTAGTATAGGTCAAGGCTAGAGTTTTATTTTTTTATGACACTGTCTTTTTATAGAGCCAGTCGCACATTAGACTCCCAGGTGCTGTGATTACAAATGTGTGCTGTCATACCTGGGTCTAGGAATTGAAATCCTGATGCTAGTAACACTAGTAGTTCTTCTGTTTAGAAGACTTTTCAGGTAAGAGGGGAAGGCAACATTCTTTTTAGACATACTAACACAGGGGCTAAGAGTTTGGCTCAGCTGTTAAGAATGTTTGCTGAGCTCCCAGAGGATCCAAGTTCAATTCCCAGCACCCATGTTGAAAATTTTACAATCACTAGTAACTCCAGTTCGTCAGGGAATGGCCTCTTCTGGCCTCCATGAGCCATGTGCCATGCTCTCATGTGCATAGACACATAAATAAAATACAAAAAAAAATAATAAAAAGCAATATTAGTACAAATCCACTTCAGTTAAAGTGGTGTGGCTATGTAGACACCACAGGAGCCCAGACCCCAACACATATCAGCACTGGAAACATTAAAATTTCTACCTCAAAAGATTAATTTGAGAAACAGTTATATTAAAATGGACAAAACCATGTTTTATAAGCACTTTATATCCAATAAAGGTAATTACGAGCCTTATTGGCTTTTATTATAAATTCCAATAAAAGTTTTGCATTTAATTAATTTTCTAAACAATAGTTAGGATTCCTCTAGATTTGATGAGTAATTGATAAACTATGTCTTCTCAACTCCTTACTATGCTACTGAGTTATGGTGGGAGGAACAAAGGGTTTCTGTGAGAACACCTTATTACCATGAAACCTGGATTAGAGAGACCAAAATCAGTAGCCTTCACTCAGGGCTAGCAGCTTTGATACTGTAAAATAAACACCGAGAGCTCACCCTTGAAGGGCTCTCTAGCCGGAAAATAGTCTTTTAATCAACAGAGCTAAATACAAAGATATTACTCTGTACTAATACATTCTAAGAGATGTTCACTCCCTCAGCATGTAAATAGTTACCTCAAACTTGTCTCTGTTAAGTAGAACTAGTGATTAATTCAATATAAACCCTATTTTCTCAGTTATTTATAGCCAATATTTCTCACCTTTCGGTAAGGATGAATTACAGCTTCTAGCTCTCACCTTACCAGTTTCTTCTCTTTAGTTTCTGCCATATAATACCTGGACTCCTGACAGTAGTCCTCTGGGATGTACATGGCAAACCTCTTCATCGCTCATGGGGAGAGACAGCTGCAGAGGAGCCACAGGCTACACTGGGGGAGATCCCACACTGGTGGAGTTAATTGTGGTTAATCTGAGCCATTGGGTTGGGGATGTTTTGTGTGGTGATGTATTATATTTTATACTCTAGAAACGTAAAGTCCTTCTGTGTTATTCTTCAGTCTCTTTACAAAGCAAGGGAGAATGAAATCGAAAGCGAAGAACATTTTAAGGCCATTGCGGAACGGGAGCTGGGACGAGTCAAGAATGAGATCCAACTGCTGGAGAAGGAGATGGCGAACATTCGGGAGCGCAAGAGCGACAAGGAAGTGGGTGTGGCTTGCTGCTGTCCTGCTTCTGTACTGGCCCTCTCCAGGGAGATTTCGCTGAGATTTACTTACATTGTTTTTGTTTTTTGCTTTCTCGATGAAAAGACGGCGTTGTGGTTTGAAAGAAATGGTCAAACATTGCATTTCTGCTATTAATAAGTCTTACTTACAGGCACAGGCCACATTGTTAGCAGACAAATAGCTTTGGTTTTAAATTTCACCTCAGATTTTTACCTTTCATACGCATCTGTCAACGTGGGGACCTGTCTTGGTTAGCTTCTCTGCTGTTGTGATAAAACACTGACCATAAGCAGCTTGGGAAGAGGGCTTGTTTAATTTGTATGTACCAATCTCTCTCGATCATTAAGAGAAGTGAGGGCAGGAAGCCAAGCTAGAGCAGAGGCAGGAGCCGTGGAGGAGTGCTTGATACTGGCTTGCTTGCAGACTCACATCAGCTACTTTTCTTATATCTCCCAGGAAGACAACTCACAGTGTGCTGGGCCCTTCCACATCAGTCATCAATCGACAAAATGCATATACATTCACGTGCATATTTTAATTTTGTAAAGTAATGTTTGTAGATCCAATATAAATAACATCTACTGATTTAATGTGCGTTTTCTTTTGTGGTTATAGATTCATTAAGTGACACCATTTACAGAAATAAGTTTATACCCTGCATTGTACTTACTTCAATTGGAAATGCTCCCAAATCTCTACATAAGAGATCTCGTTAGGGTAGCCAACATGACTGGAAATGGGCTGACTTTGTCATATGTTTAAGCAAGCATGTCAAGCAAGCTGTTTTTAACTGACCCACACAGTCTCACATATTTGGGATGGCTTTGGTTTGGAATCTAATGAGTTCTCTATGAAAAAACTGCCCTAAAGCTTTTTCACAAGAACCTTGACTTAACCAACTGTTTTTGACCTTGCCTGATCACCTCTGTTTTATAACTGAGGAATTAAAATTCAAGCACGATAGTGATAGAATTAAACATACTGTGCCACAAACACTTGGAAGGCAGAGCCTGGCTTTCTCCATTTGTTTGGTAGTGTAATGGATCTGTTATTATGTTTGCATAATAAATAATGTCTTGTTATTGCCTGTCCTTTCCTGTTCCTTGGAAAGTAGAACGCTATATTTAAAGCTACTCAAAAGCTGGATGGCTTGAAATGTCAGATGAACTGGGACCAGCAAGCACTGGAGGCCTGGCTAGAAGAATCTGCTCACAAAGACAGTGACTCTCTCACCCTTCAGAAGTACTCTCAGCAAGACGATAACAAAATCAGGGTGAGACTTTGGGATTGCTAGAACTGCTTTTTTTCTAAGTCAACCTTTAAAACATGAGGTTATAGTTACTGAGTTTAGAGGCAACTGTCCTTGAAGGTTTTAGGCCAGGCTTTTGTCTGAGAGCTTTTTGAAATGAAGTGTCATTTCTCAAGAAAAACCACGTGCAGTCAAATCATTCAGCATGTTGCTGCCTCTGAAGCCATATGACCCACCGAGAACCTGAGTTATGACTTCAAAGGACATTTCAAAGCATTTCAGGAGAGAAAGTTCTAGTCATCCTAAAACTATTAATTAATTTTGGATACTTTGACATTTAATTTGAATAGTCCATGTAAGTTCTACTGATTTGAGATAATATTGTAGTTGATAAGTTATTTCTTGTAAGTTTACACTGTGTAACTTTACCACTTAGAATCTCATCTACTGGTGATACTGTCACATACATGCAGTTCTCTAGCAGATTAAATACCAAATGCACTATTTTAAATATTTTTAAATGGCAGGTTATATTTGTATTTTTCTCCTAATTTGTGTTAAAAGCCATCTTAGAAACAAGTACATTTTCATGGGGATATATGCAAAAATGGTTTGGGAGCTAGACCATAAGAAAAATATATATTATTTTATATTGTTTGGATAGTGTTTATATAAGATGTAATGATACAGAATGCTAGATATGCTATATTTCAGTTTTAATACTGAAATAAGATAATCATAAATATTTTTCATGTAACCACATCACAGGCCCTGACTCTGCAGTTAGAAAAGCTGACCATGGAGTGTAATGAGAAGAGGAAGCTTCTGGACAGTGAACTAACAGAGACGCTAAGTGCACAGGTTGGTCTACAGAGATATTTGCTTCTTAACTTCCAAGGTGATATTTGCAAAAGCATTTAGATTGATGAAGTGTCATCTTCTATTTGCTCTGCAGTTAGAATTAGATAAAGCTGCACAAGATTTCCGGAAGATTCATGCAGAACGCCAGGAGCTCATTCAGCAGTGGGAGAACACCATTGAGCAGATGCAGAGACGGGATCAGGAGATAGACAACTGTGCCCTGGTGAGCTAGCTTGAATCCTGCGATCTGAGTGCCACTGTCTCCCGTTTACCGCATCAATTTGAAGTATACATGGTTGGCAAGTGGTGGTGGTACACACTTTAATCTTAGCACTTGGGTGGCAGAGGCCGTGGTGATTTAGGAGAAAGTTTGGATGTAATCATTAAGAAGTGGGATGTTGGTAGATAGAGTTGGAAGAACAGGAGGGATGATCTCGAAAAGAAGAAACCGAGGGAGAAAGAAAGCAGCAGGGAGAGGTGTTAAGGCCGCTCCTCATCTACTGAGGGAAACGGCCAAGAGCAGAGGGCTGGCAGTGGGGCTTCTGAGAAAAGGCTGGGCGCCTGGTTCATCGACAGAAGGGCCGTGCCTTCCTGGAGAGAATGACAGAGCCATTCTGGCTTTAACAGCATCAGTCCTTGAAGGTTGGAGCCAGTGTCTTCTCTGAGGATGTATTGAGATGAAATGTTGCTTCTGCAGGATGACTGCAGTTTAATACCACACCGTGTTCATTCTTAATTCTTGAGGCTGATATTAGTGTCTACTTCTTGACATCCTGTTACTTCCAAACCTTAAGCCGTTTTGTAATGTGACTCAAGCAGGTCGAGGATCACAGGTTTTCAGCCAGAGGTTTGCATATAGCACAAGACTGTTTGGTTAGGCTTCTCTTCCCATCCTTCTCCCTTTCTCCACCTTGTATCTTGCTACCAAGCAACATTTGCGTTAAATCCAGGGAACCACTTAATCATCAATAGCACTGTTAAGAAACTTGACTGCTGCTGTTAGTATTAAATTATCTGCCAAAGTGGCAGAAAAGCCAATGTGATGACGGCTTTCAAGTGAGCATTTGGAACGTGTAAGCTTAGAAGAGTCCAACAGTCCTTTTGCCTGTACCAGCACACTAGTGATATGGAATACTACATTAAGAATGGTAACTGTTAAGGAGAACATTTAAGAACACTACCTTAAAAATTAGTTATTTGATAGAGTCCCCTTTGGAGAAACTTAAATAGGCTTTAGGACAAGTGTTCCTTTGACTTCTTCTGTTCTATTCCCCTGAGTCACTGGTAGAAATCCCATCTGATCTGTTCCCAGCTCTGCAGACTTCCCTTGTGCATTGTCTAAAAGCTTTAACTTGGCATTTGCGTTTCTTCTCCATCTGACCCTAGAAGCCCTACTTTGTTAGCCTATTTTTTTTTTCTGCCTTTTCTTTGGGTCACATTTCGACCTTCTTTGTTATGATCCCTTCCCATACCACCCTTCCCTCTTGATGTTTCAGCCACAGTAAACACTTAAACGTCTCCACTCACATTTGTTTTTAATTATTTCCTTTATATTTGAGATTATGATAAAATTATATTATTTATTCTTTTCCTTTCCTACTTTCAAACTTTCCCATATACCCCTCTTTGCTCTTTCAAATTCATAGCCTCTTTTTTCATTAGTTGTTGTTAAATGAATATATATATGTGTATATATATATATATATAATGAATATATTAAGTATAATATAATGAATATATATTTATATTATGCACATATACATGTATATATTATAGCCTGCTCAATCTGTATGATGCTACTTGTATGCATGTTTTCAGGGCTGACCATGTGGTATCAGATAACCAGGGGAAGACCATTCCTCTCACTCTGAGCATTCCTTAGTTGCTGGTAGTTTTTTCCATAGGGCTGGAGCCTCCTTGTCTTTCCCTTATTCATTTTACAATGTCTAATGCTATTATCCTTGTTTAGCTTAGGTTTAGGTAATCATGTTGGTGAGACTTTCCCATTGTAGTTTTTTATGTTGCTAGGAGACATAATCTCACAGCAAATGCCCAGACTCTCTGGCTTGTATAATTTTCTCCCCTCTCTTTCTCAATGTTCCCTTGGCCTTAGGTGTGGGAATGCACTAGGCTGCACAACATGCATTTTGATTGGCTATGGTTTTCGGTAATGGTCTCAACTGTCACAAGGAAGTTTCCTTGATGAAGGATGAAGTCTACACTCATCTATGAATTTAAGGACAAATATTTAGAATGTAGTTAGAGATTAGGCTGTTTAATAAAGTGTACGTTCTCCCCCAAGATCCAGGACTTCACTAGCCCTGGGTAGTTGACTAGGTTTCTAATACCAGGAATGACTTTCCACTTAAGTTGGCCTTCCATCCAAGTAGAGAGTTGTTGGTTACTTCAAAGGTGTGAGTGCCACTACTGCACCCTTAGGGCTATTGTGCTATGGTGCCTATTGATGTGGTTCATAGGCCTCATAAATGGACTGTTGGTTGATTCCTTGCTTTGGAAGCTTGCATGGCACCTCTCAGTACCATGAAAGCTAGTTCTCAGGGTGGAGGCAGTACTACCTATAGATAATATAGTCAGTGGCTCCTGACAGATAGGGGTTATGATCTTCATTTTCTCCTTTTACATAAGGTACAAAACTTTGGGGATTATTTTTATTATTGCAATTTCAAGACCATCAAACAGCCTAAGTGAAGACAATTTTATTGAAATAAATAGCAGACGATGTATTTTTGTTTCATGTTGTTTTGTTGATACAGGGTCTGGCTCTTTGTGTGGTCTAGGTTGGCCTTGAGCCATGTGTTCAAGGCTGATCCAAACTTGAACTACTCCTCGAAGCCTCCTGAGTGTCATGTGCACCATATCTGGCTAAATGTTATTTTTAAAAGATGAAAAATCGGGAGTCTAGACAGTATTTAGAAAATTTCACTGAGGCCTAAGATTCAATGTGCAAACTATCCAGAACTATTTCTGTTTTTGTTTCTTTTTGGAGAGCTTTTCCCTTCTGTATAAAGGCCTAACCATTTCCTTGCTTTTCAGCTCTTCCAGACAGATGAAAGAAAATATAATGACATTCAACAATGTGAATTCATAGATATTCAGGTGTAGCATACTGACAGTCCCATCCTATTTTAGCTAGGTGTGATGGCATACACTTTAACTCCAGGCAGAGCTTTGTGGGATTAAGGTGAGCCTGGCCTTCATAGAGACTTCCAGGCTACCCAAGGCCACAGTGAGACCCTGTCTCCAAACAACAGCAACAAAACATTCCCCACAACAGCAAACATATTTGTAAAGACTTTTTAAAATAAAAGTAAGTATTTGAATATAAAAAATGAAAACTTAACCCCCTTCTGTTTCAGTTGGAACTTATTAAATACTTGAGTGTATGCTTTTGTCTCAATCTTCAGGCATTAGCACGGATAAAGCAGGAAATAAGAGAAAAAGAAGGCGTGGTACGAGAGAAGATCAAGTTTCTGGAGAATGAGGTTGGGAACAACATAGAATATGAGAGAAGAATTTCTGTTGCTGAGCGGAAAGTGTCAAAGTGTAGGATGGACTACCAGCGCCATGAAGCCAACAGAAGTCAGCTGAAGGATGAGGTGTGTCACCTGAGCACTGGCCTGTAGTCATACAGGGTGCCCAGTCAATGGCAAAGGTCTATTTGACTGGGGAGGCCTGCTGGCTCTTTCCCTTAAATCGTGTGTGTGTGTGTGTGTGTGTGTATATGTGTGTTGACTGACACTGCCTTTGTGTGGCAAATGCAACTCACAGCATCAGCTCTGACTTGATATGGTAACATTGGGTAGTGTTTCCTGAGATTCAATGGTGCTGACTGTCTTTATATACCTGTTGCCTATTTCTTCAGAAAAATGACAGTTCAGAACCATTGCTCATTTATAACTGTTATGCTTTTACTACCAGTCGGCAGCATGGATTGCTTGTGTTTACCAGCCCTGTGGTTTGGAAGTGTTCTGCAGGGTGCCTGTGCATTGTGTTGGTGTCCTAAGTTGTGCAGAGGAGAGCAAGTCCTGCTTCTTCATTTTGCTTGTATGGCTTGTACTTTTGTCATAGAGCTCCTCTGTCTTTCTCTGAATAGTTATAAAGTAGTAGATATTACCCCAAGGCTTTAGTCCGTGCTGAGTTGACTCTATATACAGTATAAGAGAAATAACATATGGTTATTTATATTTATTATTTGTATTAAGTAATACATGATGGTATCTTACAATGGGGGGGGGGTCTCTGGCTTTCCCAGAGCCATTTATGGAAGGCACTACCTTTCACTGTTGGGGTTTCTAGGAAGCCGGCTGATGTGTACAAGCACATGGATTTGATTCTGCCCTCTGCTCTGTCCCATTGGTCCCGGTGTCTGTCTGGGGACTAGTCCATACTGTTCTGACTGCTGTAGCTGGAAAGTAGGAAGTGTAATTGCCCAAGTTCATTTGTCTTGTTTAAGATTGCTCTAGGTTGTTTACATACTTATTTGATAGCCCCATATGCATTTTAGGGTTGTTTTATCTTTTTCTGTGATGGAAGAATTCTTATTCACTACTGGTGAGGAGGTGAACTTATATTATCACTATGGAAGTCAGCATGGAGTTCCTTAGAAAACTAGTTATTGAACTACTGTTACATATGGCCTAGTAGTGGCTCTCCTGGGTCTACCTTAGATTTCTGTTTGAAGCAATTTAGATTAACAGTCAAATGTGTGGAGGATGGTGTGAAATGTCACTGTAGGGTGTGTATGAGGTGTGTATTACTGTAGGATCTGGATGAAGTGTGTGTCATGGAGGATAGGTGTGAGGTGTGTGTCATGGAGGATGGGTG
>NW_021604564.1:18092946-18135234 GCF_004785775.1 Grammomys surdaster | reverse complement strand
TGTGTCACTGGAGGATGGGTGTGAGGTGTGTGTCATGGAGGATGGGTACAGGGAGTTGGGTGGGCTGAATTTGGAGGTTTTCCATATCCAGCTGCTTTTGTCAGGCTCTTCTGACAGGTTATCTCTTTACACCAGGATATCTACAGCAGAGGTTCTCAACCTCTTGTGATCCCTTTGGCAGCATCAAATGACCCTTTCACAGGGGTCACACATCAGATATCCTGTATACCAGATATTTACATTATGATTCATAACAGTAGCAAAATTACATTTATGAAGTAGCAATGGGAATTATTTATGGTTGGGGGTCATTACAACATGAGGCACTGTATTAAAGGGTCAAAGCACTAGAAAGGTTGAGAGGCACTGATCCAGAGTCATATTACCCCTGAGCAGGTATAGTGACTACATGTTTTTACACATTATATATGGTGATATTTATCATTTTTTCATGTTATGAAACAAAAAGTCATCTAAAATTTGATGTGAGGATGAAGAAGACCCACAGATATGCATTAACTACACAATGCCACTATTTTTATAGGTGTTATTTTAAGGTCAGAACTTAAAGTAGGAACAATAGCATTTCTCAGAAAAGAAACTTACTGAATGTGAAAATGTAATTTTTTTCTGTCTTCTGATAAATAGCTGGATACTTTAAAAACCACTCTCAATAGAACATCCAGTGATTTAGAAGCTCTGAGGAAAAACATTTCCAAAGTAAAGAAGGACATTCTTGACGAAACAATGAGGTAATGTATGTTATAAATGTATGTAAATAATAAATATATTTGTGCTCTACATTTAGAAAATTATTAGTGGTTAAATTATTTTTGTAAATACATGCAAGATTATAACTGTTAACATTCGTTTTTTGCTGGTGCTAGGTATGAAACCTAGAGTCTTGAACATGGTAGGGAAACATTTTACCACTCAGTGGCACCCCAGCCCACTGAGCCCCACCCCAGCCCACTGAGCCCCATCCCAGCTCACTAGCTCCACCCCAGCTCACTGAGCCCCACCCCAGCCCACTGAGCCCCACCCCAGCCCACTGAGCCCACCCCAGCTCACTAGCCCCACCCCAGCCCACTAGCCCCACCCCAGCCCACTGACCCCACCCCAGCCCATTAGCCCCACCCCAGCTCACTAGCCCCACCCCAGCTCACTGAGCCCCACTCCAGCTGACTGAGCTCCACTCACCTTATTTGCTCCATTATCAAGTTCCAGATTAAAAAAAAAAAAAAAAAAAAAAAAAAAAAAAAAAAAAAAGTTCCAGATTTTCTTGTTTTGTTCTGTTTTTCATCAGAGAGGCTCAGAGCAATAGTTTTATAGCCTACGAGATACATGATGGTAATGAAAATGTTTGCAGCAGAAGCAACTATTCTTATGTGTATATGTCAAATACTCTTTTAAGCATGTTTTCTAAATTTCCTTACAAACATTATTTAGATTACAAAAACTTAAACGTCACAATGAGGTTGTAAAACATAAATTAAAGATGATAACCGAGAAGACCATATCTATTGAAGAGAAAGCTACCAACATGGAAGACATGCTGAAGGAGGAGGAGAAAGGTTTGAAGGTAAGCCTTGTTTTGGATTATTACAGAAGCACAGCAATTTTCCAGAGAGTGAAGTACTTTGTGTTCAGAATTAAAGCACTGTGAAGTCTCAGAGGGCCCTGGTTCTAAAGGCAGCCCCTCACTGTGCCCTGTAGCCCATCCCTTTCTGGTGCCTCTTTTCCCATGATCCCCCTCCCTGTCTGGCCAGTGTGCTGAAGCACACCTCTTAGCAAGTATCCTTGTTTGACAGCATTCTGCCTCCTTCTCATTCTGTTGTGTGTATTTGTGATCAAACTCTCCCCTCATTCGTTGGCCCATTGTCAGTATTCCATCATTGTTTTAACCTTACAGCCCAGGAGCATTTTTGGCAAGAGGCCTGTGAAATGCACCATTTCACTAATTAATTGGGCCTCTTCTTCTTCCAGTCTCTAGTGTGCTAGTGACAGTAAATCTAACTTTTAAGAAACCCGAGGAGGTTGCTTTGCCATTTTCTCTTTGGAATCTTGAAAACAGCACTAGGTTTTTGGCATGGCAGCCCTGCTTCCAGATTTTTCTGTCTTTTGTTGATGAAGGAAGTGAAGGGATAATGAAGATGGAGTAATAATCTCTGAGTATGTGATTAGATCATATAAAATATGACTCTGCTTGTATCTGATGATGCCTGGTTCCTCAGTGTGCTCTGAACCCCCAAGTAACAACACCATTTGGCCAGAGTGGTAGTTAAGTCCAAGCCATGCCTTTATGTTTCACCTTGCCTTAAGAACATGTTTTTCTATGGTACAAACATAGATAATGATGAAAGCTGAAAAAAATTCTTGAAAGACCAAAAGTAAATGAACTAGATCACAGAGGATAATAAATGTTTTGACATTTAAAAACAATTCACGTAAACTGAGCTCATTGAAGATGTTACCCATATAAGCCTTACACAAATCGGGGCTATCAGCATTTCATCATGGAGGGAGGTAAAGTCCACAAGGCCCACATCTCCTAGAAAGACGACTGGCAATCAGTGCTTGTCGCCAGGGCTGTCACCCTCTTCAGGGGTGTAACCACACAGAAGTTGCCCATGCTCTACTGAGTAACTTCCCACCCATGCTCAGGCAAGTAGCTCTAAACTCAGTGGACCTCACACCCAACGAAGTCATAGAAGGCCCCGTGTAGTGGCACACACTTTTAATCCCAGCACTCATGAGGCAGAGGCAGGTGGATCTCTGTGAGTTTGAGGCCAGCCTGGTCTACATAGCTACAGGACTGCCAGAGTTAGATAATGTGACCCTGTCTCAAAACAAGCAAGCAAGCAAACAAACAAGCAAGCAAGCAAGCAAGCAAACAAGAAGTTGTGAAAGAAGGAGATAGACTCATCACGAAGAAAGGTACCAGTAAGAGAGGAAGGGGACTACGGGATAAGAAATCAAGGTGAAATGACTACAATTCAGTATAAAAATGTATGAAACTGTCAATGAAAACTGAAATAAATAAATAAAATCACTTGAGGACACATGGTAGGTATTGGAATATATTGCTAGGTGAGCAATTCGAAATGAAGTTCTTAATAGAAGGAAATGAAAGAAGGTAGATGCCCAGGCCTCCATAAACACGTAAAGAGGATTGGAAACTGTACCACAAACAAGACATTAAAAAAAACCCTTACATTTAACAAAGAAAAATGGTTAAAATATGATTATTGATGCAGATGTACCAATGACTTGTTAGAGGGCTGTGCTCTGTAGAAGGAATCTCCTGTGTCTGTTTGGAAACTTCATCTGTCCGATAAAGCTGTTTGGACTATAGCCGAGGCAGGAAATAGAAGGCAGGAGTTCTCGGAGGAAGCAAGGGTTCTGGGACAAAGTGAGGTGTGGGAGTTTCCACTCAGGAACATGAAGTCAGAAGGTAGCCAGCACCGAGCAGAGGTAGCTAGCCACTTGGCAGAACTTAGATTAGGATAAGTGGGGTATCAATTTATGATCTAATTGAGGAACAACCAAAACTTATGGTCAAGGAATTTGTAAATACAATTTGAGTCTCAAAGTCATTATTCCAGGAGCCTGGAGATGGGAGGAAAAACTCCACTATTATTGTGCTTGCCTCAGTGTTTGTTTGTTTCGGGAAAAGCTCAATGGACTTTGTCACCAGGCTTTCAAATTCTGTGAGCAGTCTCTGAGAAGGTCCTGAGTTCAGTGAGAAATGACAATTAAATGAGAAATACCACATCAGTTATCAGTTATTTCTTGATTTGTGAAAATCTGCACACATTAGTCATGGGCTTGTTTTATTTCACATTGAGGTTCATTGACTACGGAGGGGGAACATGGTTATGAGGGAAAATTATTTCAGTATTTAAAAGTGGTAACTTGTAGTTGGCTTGGGGGTTGGTAGGTTAAAGGAATGTGTTGGTCATGAAGCATTCAGGTCAAGGTAGGTCTTTGAGGAGTGTCAGGATCAGAAACACCCTTCTCTTTCCTTGAGGCCAGCACGGAGGAGAGACCAAGCAATGCAAAAGCTTAGTGAGGGGCTGGACCAGGGTTTGATTGGCACTGATTCCTATGCATTCTCAAGAGCCAGCAGTTAAATTTTCAGAAATTTTTTGTTAAGTTCATTACTAAAACCAGCAACTATTAAAACCTAAATTGTATGTAGACTTATAATTAAACACATATTGAACTCAGAAGTAACAAGTAGCATTCACCATTTGTAAATTATACTCTATGACGAGTGGTGTACTTGAGGTTAAAATGACATCTCTTACATTAGTCATCTGTGTTAGCTTGCCTCTGTATGTCATCTCTGTGGTAGTGTGACTATACCAGTAGTTTGAAACTCCCCACTGTGGGTGTGCTTACACCATAGAAGGAGTATTTTTCCTTAGTCCCCACCTACTGGAGGGATGATGGCTAACTGTGGCCCTAAGAAGCTTCAAATTGGACAGTATGATTTCTTTCTTTTTTACATCCTCAAGACTGTTCAGTGAACTCTGAACTCACAGGGTGTCTAGTTCTGAGGTCGGGACAATATTGGATGGAGTTAGGATGGTAGATCAAGCAATACAAGAATAGAAAACTACCAACCCTGTCTACTAGCACTGGAAATAAGAGATTGGGAGGAATGGCCAAAGCTTTGGGAAGACTTTGTATTTTCAAGGGTTAAATGTTGACAGGGGCTTTTGAGCTCCTAAATTTTAATGCTCGTGTAAATACAAATTTTAAGCTACTATAATATAACTAGCTGTTGTAATTCCTACAATTTCTTTACAGGAAGTGGATGTTCAATTGAACATAGTAAAAGGTGTGCTATTTAAGAAAGTCCAAGAATTACAGAATGAGATAACGAAAGAGAAAGCCCTGGTATCAGAAATTGAAGGAACCCGTTCTTCCCTGAAACATCTTAACCAACGGTTACACAAACTGGATTTTGAAACCCTGAAGCAGCAGGAAATTATGTACAGTCAGGTAGATACTCTTCTTCTGGTAGTTGAGTTATCCCAGTGCCCTAAGAAAATGAAGAGTTCTAAGATACCCTAGATGAACAGGCAGGTGGTGGCAGCTGGCTACCATGCTAGGATAGTAGAAGCTTGAGAGGGACTCAAAAACTACTGTTTTAATTTTTAATCTAAAATAGGCAAGGGGACAGACACTCTGGAGAGGGAGGAAGGACTGTGCTTTAAAGGAACCTGGAGCAGTGAGTCCTGCAGTAAACAAAAGTCTGCAGACATGAGCATCTCCCACCCACCTTATTGCACAGTACAGTGACAGGCTTTTCCCTCAGTTTTCCTACATACCCTTCATGTTCATGTTTATTTTCTCTAACACCTCCCCATCCATCTTAATTTCTTAATCTGAAAAATTCTTAGTTTCACAATATCACAATATCAAAGATGCTAAAATATAGTAAAAAACAACTCACTATATGTTGAACTTTCCATGGTTATTTGACAGTTTTCTTTTGTATCCTTTGAAAAATGTCCATCAGGAATTCTCATTTATTCAGATCCCATGATTTCCCAAGGTCCCTGATGGCACTACAGTAGATGGCACAATGAAGTTTGTGTTGCTGTCCCGCTCCCTGACTGTTGAACAGTGTTTTTGCTCCCCTTAGGCTAGGAAGAATTTTATCCTGATTTGCTGAAGGACCAGCTTTACTTTAATAACTAATGATGCCAGACCAAAGTTAAGAGCACATGTCAGATGCTGCTTCTACATTTAAAGAGAGAGGCTTTTGTTGTTTGTATACAATCACTAACTTCTCTTTAAAAACTATTAACAGGATTTTTACATTCAGCAAGTAGAACGTAGAATGTCACGATTAAAAGGAGAAATTAATTCAGAGGAAAAGCAAGCCCTTGAAACAAAAATCCTTGAACTTAAGAAGACACTGGATGAGAGAAAATCTACACTTTCCCTTTTGGAAGCACAGATCAAGAAGCTCCATGTAACTTACCTTTCTTATGCTGTTTCTGTATCCTGAGGGTTCAACACATTCCCTACATGGTCAGAGTGATTCCCAGCTACCCACATACATAATGAATGCTTTCGTTTCTATACCTTTAGAATGTCATGTTCTTCACTTGAGCGTTTGTGTAACTGTTGTATCACATGTCTCTTCCAAGTTGTTTTGCTTAACTGTTATAAGTGCCTTGTAAAGATGATTATACTTATTATAGGCTAAGACACTTGTTCAGGGGTGCACAGTGAGTTCACAGAGAGCTAGGGTTTAAATTCTGATCCATCTGACTTCAAAGAATTCTTAAACAGCATACTGTTTAGAACGTTGTGATAGTCTACTTTTTGCCACAGTAAGTAACTGAATTCATTCTTAGCTTTGAAATGCTATCAAGAAGCTTTTTTTTTTAATGACTAATTTGTTCCCATTTATCTACACAGTTATGATGTTTGAAACAACTATAGTTAGACGGGAAACGGTTTCAGTTTTAGGGATTTGATTATGTTTGTTGTAAGGTAAACATCTGTTAAAGTTTACATTGTGAGAAAGGGCAAAGGAAAGGATGGGTTGGAGGTGGAGGTTGGAGATCTAGGGATAGGGATGAAACCTCAGCCCAGCAGCACTATTGGAAAGGCTGGTGATGAGTGGCCTCTAGTGGTCATAAGTAGAATTGTCTTGATTTACTTGAGAGCAAGACATTTAATTTTAACATGACTTTTGATTTAACATGGCTTTTGATTTAAGTTCGTGGTTTGTAGCTTGATGACATAATTTTTGTAGCTTGATTACATAGTTTTGGATGACAGCTTCCAAGCAGTACCTTGGCTTTCTGGAAAATAGCACAGGCTTTGGGATCAGGCACACATTTGAATATCAAGGTTACGTGGGTACTGCTATTTTAATGTTCTTGAGCGTTTTCTCATTAACTAACAAGAAAGAGAAAAAAGGGCAGAAACAATGCATGCTGGGTACTCTCCACATGTGGTGCTGTTTGACTATTTAGAGTAGAACCTGACTGTAAAGATCATGAGAAGTGGGCTTTTGAGGTGCACTATGTTGTGGAGCCCCCAGTGGCTTCGTGTTCCTAACCACTCCAGCTATTCTTGCCATTATGAGGCTGGTTGGTGCACATGCCATGCCTGTTGTTTCACACACAAACTCACTGTAAGTGACTTCCAAGTTGAAGCTGGGTAAACCATGGAGGTGTGTTCTCAGCAGGGGTCAGGCTGAGGGCTTCTTAGTGTGAGGGAGGTCTCACTCTCCTCCTACACTTACCATCTAAAAGGGAAACCAATTTCAGGTTGGAACACTTTTGTCTCCTTTATTTTGTTATTTTATTTATGATGTATATGTGTGGGAATGTGTGCCATTGTGTGTATGTGGAGGTCAGAGGACAATCTTGCAGAGTCATTTCTCTCCACTTTTATGTAGGATCTGGGTATTGAATTTACTTTCTGGCTTGCATCTTTATGTAGCAAGCATGTTTCCCCTTTGAGCCACCTCACTGCCCCACAAATAACATTAACTTAATTATTTTGTCTTAAATATAATTTTATGAAATCACCATTTATGCCAAAACTTTCCATTTTTGATTTGGCTGAAATTTTAAGTCTTGATACTTCAGAGAAATATAAACAATGAGAAAAGCAAATAAGAGTCAAGAGGATGGGGGCAGAGTGAAGAATATGAATCTCTTAGAATTTTTAATCTTAGGATATTAACTAGAAATTTTGACAAGGGAACCAAGTGGGGACTAAGATCACAAAAGTGGGTCCTGAGTGGGAAGAGGAATGTCACCTCTTAAAACTAAAAAAGTGCCACCTGGCATGTAAGACCTGTCTATGTGTCTGGAGGAGTTTAACCTTATCAAAAAACTTTTTTTTCCTGGCAGGCAGATGTGATCACATGCACCTCTGTGTTTAGTACACTGCCTGTGAGCGCTGTCTCAGTGACATCCCTAATTTCACAATAATCCTGGAACAAAAGCTGTTTCTATTTCCATTTCAGAGATGAGGAAACTGATGTGGAATTAAGGCCACCTGAGCTCAGAGCCATACTGTTAACCAAGAGTTCAGTGCTCTCGAGACCTGCAGTGTTTTTATCACCTGGCACTTGTGCCCTGCAATGAGCTATTACCAGGATCTTTTCCCCTCCTGGGTGGTGAGCACCTTGAACACCAGACTGAATCGGAACCATACATAATATTTCTTAGAATTGTTGCTCTCAGGCTAATCCCAAAACACCAATGATAGAATTTACAATGTTTCTGTGTTAATATGTTTGAATTTATGTGAAATTTTGCATAATTTGAAGTGATAAGAGAGGTTGGAACTCCTAATGCATGGTATAGCTGTTGCTGTCTGCTATTTATTTCATCGTTTAAAGCATATGTACCATCCCTTCTTTTTACAGAATGACCTCTACTTCATTAAGAAGTCAAATGGTAAAAACAATGATGAGAAAGAGTCTCTCATGAACAAAATAAGTGAACTGAACCTTTTCATTGACAGATCTGAGAAGGAACTGAGCAAAGCCAAAGCTGTGAAAGAGGTGTGATGAATCTGTATCCGTAGTTAACAAGCCACATGCTTCCACAGGAGTGGGAATCGCAGGAAAATGTAAAACAAGGAAGTAATTAAGAAAATCAGCTGTAACCACTGTATTCAAGATTAAGTGTTAATAGGCATATCATTTCCTAGTTTTAAAAAAGAAAATTATTCTATCTTGTATTTTCAAATGTTTGATATATTATACATTTCCTATATCATCAACTCTTCTTTAAAATTAATTCTCCAGCATTTTCTACAGGGGCAGTTTATGAGCTTAGCATCATCTATTTAAATATCTTGTGCTCTGGTACTGTTATTTCTGACATTCTGATATTGAATGTAAGTGCTGTGGTCCACAGTGTATTGTACAGTTGCTCAGTTGTTTGGAGTAATTCCTATCTGTGTAATTAAGCTAAACATAAGTATTTTAGGGACTTGAAACTATATTTAAGCCAAATTGTTCTCTAGATGGCTCCATTACTACTCTTCGACCAGCCAGTGTAACACTATTTAGTTTACCATCACTGGGCCTGGATCTTGTTTCCAAGTTGATAGAAAAATATGGAAGTCTCATTGTTTTAGTTTGTATTTTGAACTTGGAAACACTTCTTTAAAGTTTAAAACTAAATTTGTATCTAAATAAAATTATGTTCCATAACTACACTATGTTCCATAATTTTCTTTTGACTAGCCAGTTTATATTCTTGGTTCATTTTTTCCATTAAGGGGTTTATATTTTTAATTGTTTTTAAAAATTATTTTGTTATGTAATTTTAATATTGCCAATATTTTCATTTGCCTTTAAAATTAAAACAATTTTTACAGAAAACATTTAACATTAAGAATCAAAGGCATTTACACTGTTTATGCTTATTAGCTTGGGCTAAAATCAGACAAGGGGTTGCTCTTTCTATTGTTTGTATTGATTTTGTCTGTTGCATTAGGTTTTCTTATTCATCTTTCTGTGCATGTGAGATGTAGGGATCTCATCTCTTGCATCCTGAAAGCTGTGCTTGGGAAGCAACTTACTTTATACTCTGAGCTGTTTCTTCTATGTTGTTTCCTTGGAAAGTCAGTTGATTAATGATTTCCATGCAATACTCTACACATGGCAAGATGGTTTTAAACTACAAATTTATTTCTACAGTATTTTGTGACAGCTATTTTGGAGTCTAAAAATGTAGTACATTTATTTGATTGTATGGGCAACTGTATATACTAGTAAAGCTTGAACTTAAATTTGAATTATTAAAGATGATTTGGCAGATGTCACATAGTGATCTAATTGAAAAATGTTTGTTTTCAAGTTTGACTTTTGTTGCAAGGGAAAAGAAAAATACCATGGTTTTTGTATGGAAATAATTATTTCAATACGTGAAAATTTTATTATGTCGGTAGGATATGATGATCAAGGACAATCTTTTAAAGCTTGAAGTTAAACGTGCTCGAGAAATGCTTTACAGCAAGGCAGAGGAGGTCCTTTCTCTGGAGAAAAGGAAACAGCAGCTGTGCACAGCCATGGAAGAAAGAGTTGAAGAAATTAAAGTACACAAAGCCATGCTTACCTCACAGATCAGATATGTTGACCAGCAGCGACAAACTGTGAGGTAAGTATCGCATTTTCTTTTGTTTCCTCTGCTAAAGCACTTTACAAAACAATGTTGGGGTGGTGTAAGGAGAGCTCCCCGTTTCCTGACACCACCCTCATGTCCATCTTTCTGTGACTCACCTGAAAGGCTTCTGCCATTAGTATAAGGTAAAGAAGTCTAGTTGCTTCTGTTTGGCTAATCCTGTAACCGTGAGACATATCCCTATACGGGATCAGTAATCTACTTCAATTTATTTTTTTAAATGCATGTGTATTCATGTATATCTATATGAAGTGCATATGTATGCAAATGGAGGCCAGAGGTCACTTAGGTGCCATCATCAGGAATGTCCTCCCATGAGACAGGGTCTTTCACAGTCAAGAGCTCACCTTAGGGTGGTCTGGCTGGCCAGTGAGTCCCAGGGATATGCCTGTTACCACCTCCACAGTGCTGGGATTATAGATTCCTGCTACTATACCTGGCATTTTTACATGGACTCTGGGGTCAAACTTAGGTCCTTACACTTGGTAGACAAGTACTTTGCCAAATCCTGGTCCTTGGAATTGATATTTTATATATATTCTATTAAAAAAAGTGATCTAGTAAAGTGTTCCCTTATCTAGCTCTAAAGGTTACGTTTACTGAAGCAGCTTGCTTGCAGAATGTTTTAGTATCACTAATGAGACTATCCCTAGCTACGTTATTTTTGGTTAATTTTAATTCCTTTTAAAGGATGTCATTTTTGATTGGTTGCTGCCATATAGGAATATCATAGTTAATTTCTAAGTATAAGTACCACATTTACAACAATTAATTTTGTTGTTGAACTATAACTTCTCATTGAAGTTGTAGTTTTAACATGTATGCATGTAAACTTGAACTTTCTGGACATTCTACTTGTATAATTTTTGAGTAAGTTTTGCTTCTTTCCACCCTATAAAGCTTTTTTTTTCTTGGCTGTACTTGTATTATAAGGTACTGAATCTCTAGTTTGATAATGAGTAACAGTAATTACAGATGCCTTTGTCTTTTGCCTGATCTTGAAGGGAGGGTTTCCTCATTTTTAAATGAAATACATCGGTCAGTGGTGGTGCACGCCCTTAATCCCAGCTCTTGGGACGCAGAGGCAGGTGGATTTCTGAGTTCGAGGCCAGTCTGGTCTACAGAGTGAGTTCCAGGACAGCCAGAGCTATACAGAGAAACCCTGTCTTGAAAAACCAAAACAAACAAACAAACAAACAAACAAACAAACAAACAAATACAAGGGCTTTTGCAGCCTAGTTAACTATTTACTTTTGTAATGCTGGGGATTGAAACAAGGGGTTCGTGTATGCTAGACAAGCTGAACTACATGCCTCGGCCCTGTTTTGAGACACCCTTCACCATGTTAAAAAAGGCACACGTTTTTGTTTTGCTGAAAATTTGCTTTACTTTTTTAAAACTGTTAACATACACTAACTTTTCTTATATACTTTTTCTGCTTTATTTTTTTACTTTATTGACATCATGTATTTCCAATGATGTTATTGTAGTTACATTGACCAGCTTATCAAAGTTAAGCCAACCTTATGTTCCTGGAGTAAGTCAATTTATTGTTTGTATACTTTGGAGTTTGTTTGACAGGGTTTCTCTGTAGCTCTGGGTGTCCTGGAACTTGCTCTATAGATCAGGTTGGCCTTGAACTCATGAGATTCAACTACTTTTGCCTCCTGAGTGCTGGGATTAAAGGCGTGTCCCAGCGTAGTTGTCTTTATGTTAATTTTCTTCTTAGCAGAAAGCAGCTCTTGCTGGTGCAGTAATGTCCCATGAGTACATCTATTTTTGTTGTTGAAGCCTACTTTCTACTTTTTCCTGAACTCATGAAAAGATTTTTTTCTTGTTCCCAAAGGATGTTTCCTGTCTTTCTCACTTCTTTCTTCTAAAACATATATTATTTGTTTTTGAGACTGGGTATTGATACCTAGCTTAGACTATCCTTGGCCTCAAGAGTCATGCATCAGCTTCCCAAGACCCAAGATTAAAGGTGTTTGTCACCACACCTGGCTTCTTCTCGTTTACAAAGGTGAAAAGGTGAACTTCTTCTTAGTCTTCACCTTTAGCTGATGATCGTGAAGGTTATGATCACAAAAGACTGAATATGTTCTGATCAAATAATACAGTAACAAATTCTAAAAAGCCAACTTTTGGTTCTAAATGTCTTTTACCATCTGTGTCACGTGATAACATCCTTCATCACTGTTATAATAGTCTTTCATGTCTTCTGTCAGAATCTGTGGAACTACGATAAGCTAGCTTGTTCAAGTAGGGCAAACTCTGAGACCTACACACAGGATCATTAAAACAGGAGAGTACTTTAACCTGCTTGAGGACAGTAATAATATGAGTCCAAATGTCTTCAATAAAAACACCTACTAATTTTTAATTTCTTTTCATATTAGTTCTGAATTTCATGAGCGGCTAAGTAAAATTGATAAGCTTAAGAATAGATATGAAATTCTTACTGTTGTCATGCTGCCTCCTGAAGGAGAAGAGGAGAAAACACAGTCCTATTATGTAATAAAGGTAACATTTACCTGCTGTAAATCTATGATTGTATGATTTATTCACTCAATATACATTAAAATATATATTCACACTTCACATCTCAAATATGCAAACCAAGTTATTTTGCTGTAACTAAGTCTAGCTTTTAACAGAAACTATCCATGGCTGGAAGTGGAAACAGTAGTGTCCTTTTTTTGTAAAGATGTCCTGAGGCCCACCAGTGACCTCATCTTGACATCTGCAAAGACCTGACTTCTCAGTGTGGTCACACCACAATCCTACATGTTAGGAGCACAGCACATCTTTTATGGCCACAGTAGCTCCTGGTGTTGGCCCAGCAGTAGCCTTTGGTATGTTGAACATACCAGAGTGTTTTCCATGTTTCAGCTTTAGTGTGTGATTCCACTTAAAAGCAAAACAGGAATAACATACCAAAGAGCTAGTTAGCATTCTTCACATTTCAATCCCAAGAGACTAAGTCTTTATAAGCCAACAGTTTTGTTCTGACCAAATTTGAGTGATACTGTCCAATAAAGTTATCTTAAAAAGCTGTGAAATATTAAAAAGTTATAACTGTTTATTTGGGGTTTCCCAACCCCAAATAAAATGTACTATATATATATCTATATAAAATGGACCATAAGCATATGTATGTATGGGTATATATACATTTATACTATAAATAAATGTACATCTATATGTAATCTTTTTGCCAACAGAGGGAATGATCATTTTAGAATTTAAAGGCACACCTAGAATTTTCAGAAATTTTTTACAGATGAAAAAATTAAGAATGAACTCAGTTGAGAGAGGTGACATTCACTAAAGTTACTCAACTGTCACAATCTGTCTCACTCATCCCAGTATGCTTTCACCACACTATTTTATTCAATAGAAATAGCAGCAAATCTGATTTTTATTTTGTCTTGGCTATACTTGACACATACAGATTGCATGTATTTCTATGCTACCTTGATATTTTCATACATCTACACATTTAAATTAAGGGTAATCACATTTCATGCATCATTTCTTTGTGAGTTATTATATAAATGTGTTAAAGGTTCAGTTGCCAGCTGATAGATTTCCTTCCCACCACCACCATGGCGGGGGGGGGGGGAATAACTGGCTCCTGAGGATACTAATCTCATCAGTGAATTAATTCATTGATATTTAATTGTATTACTGAGAGGTTCTGGGGCCTAGGAAGAAGCAGCTGGAGGCACTCCTGGGGAAGATTTATCTTGCCCCTTCTCTGCTTCCTGGATAACACAAAAGGAGCAGCTAAGGCTTAACCATGCATACCCTGTCCTGCTTTCTAGAACCCAGAAACAGGAGAAAGTGATGAGATAGAAGCCTCTGATACTGAGCAAAAATGCAGGTTTACTTGTCAAGTATTTTGTCACAGCAGCAGTCAATACAGGAATATTTGGTATAAAAGTATGTGTAACCTGTTTTAAAAGAATAAAAGTTACTTTGGTAAGCACCATCATATAGGAAATTTTAATATTTAAGCAATTTAAAGGTCTTCATGGTTTTTTTTTTTAGCACATTTACATCATTTGTACAGTTATCATCAAAATTAATTTTCCTTACGTGTGTCTATATGTGAGTGCAGATGCCCAAGGTCAGATAGATAAGTTGTAATTGTTTAGCTGTGGTTGATAAAATGATGTCAGATCTCTTGGAACTGGAGTTAAGGGTGGTTGTGAGCTGCCTGATATGGGGATTGGGAACCAGACTTGGGTTCTCTGGAAGAGCAGCAATGCTCTTAACTGCTGAGCCAACTCTCTGGCCCAAAAGTTATCTTTTTAAATTGTGATAGAATATATTAGAAGACACACCGACACTGCTTTCCCTGATAGATCCTGGTTACTTTTTATCATTTTCTGAATCAAGTAAGAATTGGGTTCTCAAACCTCTCTCAGACCAAGACATTCTTATTTATAGTCAAGATCTTTTGAGTCACCCTATCTATCTTCCAGAGATCTGGTAGCTGCTTAGCTCTCTTCACGCCACTCCCCCTCCCTGCACCTTCCTCCTGGTGTTTTATGTTGGCTACTTTTCCACCATGGTTTTGTATCCTATATATGTGTTGTATTTTAAAGCCTAAGAATTTGTTTGGTCTTGTGGATGAGATAAAGAGTATAGGAAGTAAATGCCTGGCAAGCAGGTGAAGGCCCTAAGGTAAGCAGCGATTGCTGTGACTTAATTATTTTCTGCTTTTGGCAATATCTCCTATGATAAATTACTTTAGCTCTGTTCTGTATCTTATAGGCTGCTCAAGAAAAAGAAGAACTTCAAAGAGAAGGTGATAGCTTGGATGCTAAGATCAACAAAGCTGAAAAAGAAATCTATGCTTTGCAAAACACCTTGCAAGTACTGAACAGCTGCAACAACAATTATAAGCAATCTTTCAAAAAAGTGACTCCATCAAGTATGTAGCAGCCATTACAACAAATATGATGACAATTACAGTTAATAAATGGAGAGGAGGAACATTAAGATTCTTGGAGAATAAAAGTGTGCTATGATTGGTCCTTAAAAAAAATCATAGTATGTTCCTCCCTCTTTGTTTTAATCACTATGAAGTATTATTTACATTATTAGTTTTATTGGATTAATGCATATCCCTTCAGGGAATTCGTTTTGAATCTGGAAAATGTACTGGTGCTATATACTGACTAAATAAGAAATGGCTACTACATGTCTATACTGTGTTTTTCATAAGGATCTAAGACATGTAACCTTTCATTTAAAAAGTTAGTAGTTTATTTGTTATTACTTTAAGGTAGCTTCCCACATATTATACTGGAAATTAAAATTCTCTTGTAGGTGATGAGTATGGATTAAAAATTCAGCTAGAAGAACAAAAAAGAGCTGCAGATGAGAAATACAGATGTAAACAAAGGCAAATCAGAGAACTTCAAGAAGATATCCAGGTGATTTCTACAGATGTTCTAGTAATAAGCCATAAATAAAAATACCATTATTACTACTCAATCTTGTACAAAAAACATCTTTAGAGAGGTAGGCCATGAGAAACTCAAACCTCATTTAAAGAAGAAAAACAAGTAAAGAAAATATAAAGCAAATTAGTTAAAATTCTATGGCTGAGAGGCAATAACTTTATTAGTATCAACCACAGCTAGACAATTATGATTTATCTACTAGCCATTACTTAGTGACCTCACTGAATTCCTTAAAGATCACATTCAATTTTTAAACACAAAGTTTAAAACAGAAAAATCTAGTTAAAGTAGCCACTAAAGCAAACCACTGAAAGGCAGAAGAATGTGTTTTGGTAAATTGGGCCTAGCTAAGGTAACGAACTGGTAACACAAATTATGAATCTTTGAAAAATGGATAATTTCAAGTAATTGTTTCTAAAGTTCCCAGGAGAATGAGATTCAAAACTAATTCATAGGACTACTGTATTCCTTATCCACTAATACAGTAAATATAGTACATAAATAAGACAAAAAATTCAAATTGAGGGAACAGCTGGCAAATGGCAAGCAATAAATCATATTTTTTTATTCTGATCATGAGTATGTTGACACTTTATTTTCTACAGAGCATGGAAAATACTTTTGAAGTTATAGAACACTTAGCAAATAACGCCAAAGAGAAATTATCAGAGAAACAAACACTCGCATTTCAACTTCGTAAGGAGACTGAGGAGCAGAAGCCGAAATTACAGCGAGTAACCAAGCAGGTGCTAGAGACCTTAAAGCTGACCCTAATACTCGCATCTTTCAACTACTAAATGAACTCAGAGCCCGCTTTCCTTAACTCATGGAAAGTAGTTTTATATAGTGCCTGACTTATTTATTAATATTAACAGTGTGGAAGACTCAGAAGAGAAATCCGCATTTTGAAACAAACAAATGATGAAACTCTAGAGGAACAAGACATTCAGCTCCGTGAGATCATACAGTTTCACAAGGACATTGACCAAATGTTAGTTAATGCCATGGAAAATGCAGAAATTCATGTCATTTTTCAAACGTATTTTCAGCAGGTAATAGAGTCTAATATAGTAGGTCTGTGTATCTAATTAACTTTCTTCTAAAGTGTGTAGGACTAATGACTGAAACATTCTTTCAGGATGGGTTAGAACTACCTACAGCAAAAGCCCCGAGCTCAAGAGCCTCTTCCCAGTCTTCACTTTCATCACTCAGGTAAGGGAAGCGGGTCCTCAACCTCACAGCTGCTACTGGCCAGCACACTACCCACTCAGCTACCTACCCACATCACTCACCTTCAGCAACCGCACTACGGTACAGACACACAGTATAGCAAGCTGCCTGCAGCTGCTAATATTTCTATTATGACACACTTACTGTAACTAGGAAGTTATTTTAGGGAACAAGGTTGAGTGAAAATTAGGGTAATATAGCAAACATTTTGGGTGAACTCTAACTCTAGGAAAATTTAAATCTTTTTAAACTCGATAAGAGTAAGTTAGATGCACAAATAACTGATTTTCTAATTATAGATGTTTATTTACGGTATCTTACTTAGCTTAATGCAAACCAAAATCTACCAGGGGGAATAAGTCTTTGTTGACATGTTGATCAATAATAAACCTGATTTTAAGATTTCTAATCTTCTACAGTTGAAAGTTATGTACTAGTTTTTATTAGTCTATGTAAGTGTTTCATTAAAAAAAAAAGAGAGAAATCCCCAAAGACAGTATTTTAAGCTTAAAAACCTTTTTTCTACATAAATATATCAAACTACTCAGTTTACTATATATTAAATTTTTCTGTACTTTTAATAAAACATATCATTTCAGAAGCAAATGGCTATTTTCCAAACCATCTCACCATCTCACTGCCAACCCCGTTCCTCTTCAGCGTAAATGACTTTAAACTATCATTTTGATCACCTTTTCAAGCACCCACTCCTTTTGTTTCCACCTTACAAACTACTGCTTCCAATTCTATATGAAACTGTTTACACTTGAAAATATTTTTCTCACAGAAAGAATTAACAATTTACTTAAACTATGTTCATTTCTTTTTTTGAAAGAATTGGTCATATTTTTAGATTTTATAACATTAATAGCTTTCGTAGTTCTTTAATTACTTATGGAATTAAAAAAATATTATTTTGCCAAAAGAAAGGTCTTTTGAAGTACATTTTGCATTAAGTTTATAGAAAATCCTTTCTTGTTCCAGGTCGCTCGAGGACTCAATTCCCCCCTCTCCACCTACAGCTAAAGTGATACAGCTCAGATTCCCTGAGCCTCCGCCAAGAAGTGATAGCTCTAGGTCAGCTAGTAGTGGCAGTAATTCCAACATTCCTAAACAAAAAAAGCTCAACAAATAAACATGCTTCTTTTAATCTTTTGTACAAATTTTGAACACAAATGAAAATCTTATTACTAGTTAAGTCTCCCTCTTTTCCTGGGGTTCCATTTATCGACGATATAGGCTTACTAAAATAGTACCAGAAGTATAGAGCAGACAAAAGTTCTTCACAGTGGCTGTAAAAGCTGTTTGGGAAAAGAACAAAGGGAGTTTTTGTTTGTTTTTTCCTACTGTTTTATTTATAGTGAGGGAAAACTGCAGAACTTTAGCCAAGCCATGTGACAAAGCAGAGGGAAATCAGCAGTTTCTCTTTTTTACTAGAACATGTCTATAGTGTTAGATGTTTTATGAAGTAACACATTTATAAGATTCTTTCACTAATACACTTCTAAAGATTTATTCTATATCAATAGGGAAGTTTTCATTTACTCTAGATCACAAATTACTTTTTAAAATAAAAAACAAAAAGCAAACAACCGTATTCTTCAGATTTTTTTTTGGGGGGGTAGGCATGAGGGAGGAAACTGGTAAAGGGCATATTCTGTTTGTTTGTACTGGTTATAACGTGTAACCAAAAAGACACCATCACTCCCACTCCCTCAAGAAAATAATGTAGTAAGAAAGACACTGTATATATGTGTGTGTACATATACACTTATCTCTGTACATGCACAAATAAAGTACAACTTAAGCGGCTAAAAATATTTCTTCTCTGACCTTAAATTTACACTGGAGGTAGATATTGCATACTATATTTAAAATTGTTTTTTCTAGTTAATACTTTATTTCCAGCACTTTGAATTTTTCGGACTTACAGTAGGAGACAATTTCAAATAAATTACAATTCATGTATATAAATCAGCATCTCCTTTAAACCTGGGGCAAAATAGTTATTACAACAGTGATTGTCTTAGAACCACTACTCAGTTACTTCTGAAAAAAGCAGCAGTGGTAGTAAATCTGTTTCTACTAATGATCATTTTAAATTTAGAAACATAGTTAAGTCTAATAAGTAAAATGGCTAAGAAAACTCTGGGCACTTTTTGGATCAAATATTGCCTAGATGCACAACATGTAAGATCTAAAACTGATTAATCGTATCATTTTTTAAAATCAATGTTATGATTTTCAGTTGTTTTAGTTTGTAAGTTACTTAAATCATTAAACTTTGTGTTCTACAAAGGCAGAGGTTTTGTTTCTAGGGAGACTACTTTTCTAAGCTTTTTCTTTTCGTAATTTAGAGGTAATTATCACAGGCTTACTAAAGTAACACATAAGCAAAACACACTGGCACTGAAATAGGGCTAACTGCATAATAAATAGTTAGCTACTAGACCCTACTCTGGAATGGCCAGCATCCAAGTTTACATTTAACCACTATACTAACTACATGTAATAATGCTAAATTTTAAGACAAAGGATGAACCCTCTGTTTGCAGATCTGGACTAAGAAGTTATAGTTACTCTTGGAAATTAAGACAAAGCTGTCCAGGGTACATACAAACTATGGACATATTAATGTAAAAGAAAATACTGAAGACAGAACTGAGAATCAATTTAAATCCCCAATATTTTTTTCTGTGACAACTCCTTAAATATTCCAAGGAACTGGATGCTTAGTGTAGTCTGCTTAGCTTAGTATGTCCTAGGAAAGATGTAATTTTCAAAGTCTGACAGCCTACCCTACAAGGCACTATCCTAAGGGTTAAGTAAGGTTATATGTGTAAGGTTATAAGGTGTACTAGGGATTCTCAAAGATCAAGGGGTGTACAGAGTGGTGTTTTTTACCCTTTTAACAACAACAAACCCTAGCTATGTAGGAATCAGTCTGGAACTATTAATACATAGAATACTCTTAGGAGTTCCTTGGTGCTGGGATAGCAAAATGGCTCAGTGGACAGAGGTACTTGCTGTCAAGCCCAATGAGCCAAGTTTCATTCCTGGGACCTGTAAGGTGGAAGAAGAAATTCCTTCAAGTTGTCCTTCAATGTCCACATATGTGGCACACATGCTCATCATCCTCACCCCAGCCCAAATAATAATAATAATGAGTTCCTTGGTGTAAAAACAAATGTTGAAGTGATTATATTTCTGCTGCCATTATTTATTGTTCTTAATCAAGGTTTCTTTTCTGTATTGTACTGTAAAATAAATGTTATTTTACAGTAGTTTTCCATCACTATAATTTGGTATAAATACTATGTGTCAGTATTAAAGCTTTAGTATTTTACTGGTAGAAACAAACATGCAATGAGTCTCTTCTATTTCTGCCATTCCTTCATGCATGTCTGACGATGGATCCCATCCAATGACCAATAAGAGATTAAAAGCTTATTGCTATTTATACTTTCTAGAATCCTAATTTAAGAGCATCAGAAATGCAGCAGCTATGATACTTACTGATCTTGCCAAGAGTCTACTAGTCTACTATTCACTTTCTAGTAATTCAGAGGTGTTCTTTGAAAGCTGAAGATGATTTCTTCTTTAGCTGTTTGTATGTATAGGTCCACACATGGTACTCTGTGTGTGTGTGTGTGTGTGTGTCTGTCTGTCTGACAGAGGACAAGCTTTGGGAGTCAGTTCTCTCCCTACACCATGGGGTCTTGGGATTAGACTCAGGTTATCTGGCATGGCTGGTACTTTTATCTACTGATCCACCTCAGAGGCTTGGGATTTACTCTGGATTATTTACTAGGATTCAATGAGGGGCATCAATAAAGGAGGAAAGTGACAGATAAGAAAACTAAAGCTGCAAATCAACCCTCTGCTACTGAGAAACATGCCTACTGACTTTCCAAACATTTGCAATGTGATAGCAGAAGAAAATCAGATTTATAGGGTGCTTCTCTGCTGCTATTTTTATTAATAATTATTTCCTATTCTCATCTAGTTTGATACAGAATTCTCAAAGGGTTAGGTCAGTGTTTAAAATTAAGGATTTTCTTATGACTATAACCATTAAGTAAAAATAATATTGGAGAAATAAAATAGGCTCTGATTAACCAACTTTCGTGGTCTTATTCTTAAGGTATTTTGTTAATCTGGGAAGAAAACAGTATTCACAAACTATTGATATCAAGTCTTAGATAAGTCAAGTCATAATTTATCACTTAAAAATGAAATGGTGTAAAAATTTTAATACTGAAAACAAATGACTGAAAATAATATCTAAGAAACATTCAACCATAAATTGTTCCCCATCCCCAAAGGCTAAGGGCTTTTAACAAAAAACAGAATAAAGTATTTTTTGATAAAACAATCAAATTGTTCAATGCAAACATATTTTTCTAACAGTGAAATAAGATGGACCCAAGGAAGGATTCTCACAAACCATATTACAGTGAAGAAACAAAGTACTCAGAAAATATCTTTATGTGAAAAAGTCTGAGTTGTCAGTTAAAAGCTGTGTCCACACATACCCACACCACTGACTGACAAAGGGGCTGATAATTAAAACAGCCTTTTGTGATCTGCTACAAATAAATTTAGACTTAGAACTATTTGTTAGGGCTAAAGAATCCCCAAACTTCTGAAAATTAGTGTACATTTCCTTAGCAGATCATTTTTTTGGCTTATTTCCTTTTTCTTTTTCAAATTCAGCTATCTGATTAAATATATTGAGTAAATTTTGAGGTAAATTTTTCTTAACTCTGCTTTCTGGCTGCTCTTTGCTATTGAGCATCTCTTCTGGAGCCTCAGTTTTGTTACCCTCCCCACAGCTGTCATCCTTTTCATACGCACGCTCTCCCTGATTTGTATTTAACTGGTATCTTTGCTCATGTTTACTGACATCCCGTGATCCAGAGTACACATATTTTTTTTGTTTTTCAAGTGACTTCCAAGAGTAGTCTGAACTTGCTGGTGAAGTAGAGTACTTCCCAGAACTTGGCTCCCACCTTCTAGAGTAATCTTTTTTTCCCTCCGTGTCCTTTTCAAATCTTCGGTAACTAGATGCTTTCATCTTGTCCTCTGAATTTCTAGAGAAGGAATCTGAGGAATTTCTCCTACTGGAGAAATGTCTTTCTGATTTATATGGCTTTTCGGTTTTGCTACTACCTGCCTGGGTTTTATAGCTATTGTAAAAATCTGACCTACCTCCCAAATCATCTGGTACTTCAACTGAAGATGTCAGAAGGCCTCTTTCTTTCTCTTTTACCTGTGCATTTGGACACTGTAACCTATCCTGCTTTTCCAGCAGTTTCTCCATTTCTTGCTTTTGATTAAGGAAAGATGCTGAGGTATTAGTTGGAACCGGATAGCAATCATCTTTCCTACTTTGATCTGTGTGGCCTGAAGATGTCCTAGACCAGTGCCTCTTGGAACTGCGAGAAGACTCCGAACGATTCCTCTTAGTTTTCTTATGCCGTTTGTGGCTAGAAGAGGAAGAAGATGAGGAAGAAGAAACGGATTCATCGGCAGAAGAAACACTTGAAGAGGAAGAAGATGATTTTCTTCTTTTCTTCTTTAGCCTTAAAAAAATTAGTTGGCTCATCAGACATGTTAAGTACAAAAACATTAGTCAAATATTCCTTAAGATTTTACCCTAGTTTGTGTCACTTGAAGATGTTGTAAATTAGCTACCACTCAGACATAATACCAGTCTCAATTACTTCATCAAGTTTTCTATGAAGTGTGACTTTTGAGAACACCTATGACGAAAGGTGTCACTACAAGCAAATCCAGGACTTGTGAAAGATGAGTAACCTTTCTAGCATTGTTTACTCTACCTGAACATGTAAGAAGCAGCCTGAGTTTTCTATCTACCTATCCCTAATTTCTTCCTGTTCCCCTTCAGCATTATTTACATTTTGGGGCCAAACAGTTCTTAAGAGTAGCCTGTCCTGTGTACTGCAGGGTGTTGGTACAAAGGCTCCTCTATCCTCTACACACTAGATGCTAGTACTTTCCCACAACTATCAGTAACCACAGAACAAAACCACGAGTACCTAAGATCCGCAGCTCCTCTTCTAAAAGCCGATCTCCCAGAAACAGTTAAAGGAACTTAATTTATATTTCAATGTAATTTTTAAAGCGAAGTCTAGCCTTAGATTTTATTTTGCTTAATTTCTTAATATGTGGAACTATGCTTGCTAAGAATTATGACTTGGGATTTTTTTTTACTTACTTTACCTCCATATGGCACTTTGGGTTCAACTCTGTTGCTTTTAAGTTTAAAAAAAAATAGTGAATATTATAGTTTACCTTTTCTCCTCTTTTAAGAGCTTACGCAACTTTTCTGCACTTGTTTCTATTTTCTTTGTTTTCTGCTTTTCTTCCTTTTCAGCTTGTTTTTCTCTTAATTCCAAAGATTTCTTTTAGAACCCAGATATCGGAAAAAACCACACGTTAAAAATAAAAATAGCAAAATATGCAAAAAACAGTATTTAAAAACCACCCCCCAACCAGAAACCCAATTTAGGATAACCAAATCACCATATAGCCAATATTAAACAAGTTATATTTTTCCAAATAAAAAAATTAATGACACACATTTGGCATTAAATCATTTGAATGGCCAGAACAGTATTGAGGACCATATTGCAGTTGGTATCCCAGAAAAACAGGGAAGCCATTGCAGTAGTACCAATGACCCAGAATGCAAGTAAGATTTAAAAAGAGATGAAAAATTATTTTTTAAAAATGAGAAATTGTAAAGAGGAAACAAATTTTACAAATAAAATTTAAATTAGGACATTCCACAGAGGTGAATTGAGGGGAAAATCACCATGTTCAAATACAAACCATTTTAAAAATAGCACAGCCCAGTTGGATGCATGATTACATAAGAAATCATTTTCCAGTTTGTGGATGGGGATGAGCAGCACCAGATGTCACAGACACAGCAGCAATGGTCCAATTCAGAAGAAAATGCATGAGAAAACATCATCATCAGTATTACAGGAAAGGACAAGTAAAAATGTCTACAAAGGTCTGCATAATTAGCTCAATTATACCAGCAATACTCATAATCTTATAACCATCAGGTACGCTCTCTTCAAAGGAGAACAATCAATATCACATACTGAATTAGGCATACGCATCTTCATATGTGGCTATTTTTACTTTTGAATAAACAAAAAAGCAGTGGTACTATAATGCTATGCAAACCTAATTAGGACAAGCTATTCACTTTCCTAATACTTCACCTAGGTTACCTAGTTTTTCCTAAAAGAAAACGATATTTAATTTTAAATATCATTACATTTCAAAGAGGAAATAAAGAATCACCTGCATATATTTATGAAGTTTCTGCAAAGCATCCTCTGCATCTTTAAAAGTCTCATCCAAAGCCAGAGCTTTCTTATAGTAACTTTCAGCATTTAAAAACTTTTCTTCTTCTTCTAACCTTAGGAGGATTAAGCATTTTGTAAAACAAATTTATCCAAATACATAGAGAAATCATCAGACATTTATGGCAGAACTTATTAGAGGCAAGTAATGCTTAGCAAATTATTTCTAATTACCTATTCATGTTGACTTAGTAAAAAGACTACTTAAATGAAAATCCATTACTAGTACCTAAAACAATACTAGTATTTTTCCTTAGAAATAAAGGAAAATACATACATAACCTGTTGTCTGAAAATTTAGTATGATTTTTGTCATTATAACAGAGTTAGATATACATACACATAGTTGTAGATAACGTTATAACCTACAATCACTATTGTCATATAATCTTCAAGTCTAAACTATGAAAAATCAGAATGTTTTTCAGGATGTGGTGGCATACACCTATTATCCCAGCACTTCGGAGGCAAGGGAGGAGAAAGGTACTATGATTTTAGGCTAATCTGGTATAAACAGCAAGTTCCAGGCCAGCCAGGGCTACATAGAGAAAGGAAGTTTGGTATAGGGCAGTCAAAGGACTTACCAAGTACTTCTAGTTAACAGAAGAAAAAAATTATTACTACAAACCAAATGGGATTGGTTTGTGTTAGTGGACTGGATATGGGGAGCCAAGGGACAAGTAAAATCACTACCAATAGTTGTGATTGGATAACTGGTTAATGTAGCATTCTCTCAGTTAAAAGATGCCAATACATCAGGAATAAGACAACCTCATTTCAGTGGTACTAGCTGTTTACTTGCTAACAATGAAAGAGCTTCTCCAGCCACTGACTAAAATTTCATTAATTAGTAACTTGTGGGCATTTTCATCCCACAAATGCTTAGGTGCAATGCTCATCCAGGCAAGAATGGCCAGGAAGATCTGTGATACTGAAGAGATCAGTCTTTCTTCAGTCATAGCAGAGAAAGGACTAGGGACGTAGCTCATTTATAGAGTATTTGCCTGGCATGTTTGACATATCAACTGGGTTGGTATCTGGGTTCCATTCCCAGTATTGCAAAAAGAAAAGAGAAACAGCACAATGATGTTACTGCCATAAGTGGCTTTTAGTTATTAAAACTGATTCCTGCATGCCAGAACATGGTCCATGAATGACAACATGTGAGATTTCTGAGAACTTGTAAGAAACTTCAAGTAAATAGGAGTCTTGTAGCCTCTGTCTCTACTATGGCTTTGTTCTTGGAATGTGCTTTCAGGTCCCCCACCTCCCGATCCCAAGTGTAGTAAACAGGAGTGGGTTTGCTTCAGATTACACACTGTGCTTACTTTTGTTGTTCAAAAATGTTACCAAGCTCAGGTTGCCCTTGTGACTGTATGTAGCCTGAACTCATATGACTCTGCCTACCTCTCAGAATATGCTTGGAACATAAACTGTCTGTTGCTCTGAACAAAGTTGCTATTGCATGAAACTTTAGTCCACCTGACTTTTAGGCTCCACTCTCCCAGGTTCATGCTGCCAACTAGAGCAGCAACAATGCAAATATTTTAACTCCACCATTGAATCTGAATTTGTGGGACTTACCAGAAAGAATAGAGCTATAAGCTGACTATACGAGCAGAATCTTAATCATAATTTGCTAGAAATCACTTAATTCATATTTAGAATATTATATACTATTACAATAAATGACTGAAAAATTAAATACTAAAGCAAAACCTTCTGATATGTACTCTTGAAACAGAACATGTAACTTATTCTATTGCACTTTATCTATATTTCTATGTAACAAAAAAGACATTCTGAGCAATTAACCCCGAGATACTAAAGCATCTCCAGTCACAAAGACACAGACATACACATGTACACACATGTGCACATTCAGTAATAAGCCAAGAATAAGGGACAAAACCCCTGCCACCCAAAACTGAAAGTGTGCTCTGAAACTGCATATGCTAAGAAGCTATATATATATATTTTTTAATAGAAACCTCAGTGTATCACAGGAATTGGCTGACTTTTACTATTAAATGAAATCCCATACTTACTGCCCTCCTCTTTCTACAAGTGTCTGGCAGAGATATTTCCTTGCATTCCTGTGAGTTGGGCAGTTTTCTAATGCAAGCTCAAAATCTTCTATTGCTTTGTTCAGACTTCCTTTTGTTGCATATCTAAAGACATTAAACAAAAGTAGAAAAATTTAATCTTGTGACCCATTTTTCACATTCTTCAAAACATCTCCTTAAAATCCACAGTTCACTTACAATGCCCCACGAGCTACCAGAGCTTCCACATTTTGTTTGTCTATTTCCAGAGCTTTATTGTATTCGTTCATAGCATCCACATGTCGCCCCACCTTAAAATAATCGACTCCAATCTTCACACTGAAAACACATTTGTGAAACATCACAAATATTTTATAAGTATCTAAGTAAAATGCTAGTATAAATCATTATTAAATGAAAAGGCACTTAAATTGGACAGAAATTTAATTTTTAAATTACTCTCAATATACTTAAAAGGCACCCTGTTTTACAGATTCTCATGGCAAACATTTATAAACTTCAGATACCAAGACACTAATTTTTTCTGGAAAACAATTCTGAACAAAATTTGTCTGCTAAGATTCCAATGTAAGACCAATATAATACCTATATGAGTAATGTCAAAAATGTTCATTCACTTGTAAACACATTTTAGTCTTAATGATGAGAGAATTCGTGTCTGACTAAAAGTTTCATACTAGATAATTGCCACTGTTAGAACAATCTCCATACCATTTTAAAGCCCAAGATGCTGACTGTTTCTTTCTTAATGCTGAAGCAAAATCATCTTCAGAGAAATTTTTGCTATAAAGAAATGAGAGTAAAAAATGTAAATACTTTAGAAGTACACTTCATTCTGTCTCTGGTAGATACAACAGTGAAACAGTGAATTTTAAGCAGGAAATTCATATTACATCTATACAGGCAAGTCCTTTTAAACTGTCAAATGTGAATATTACTGTTAAATGGTATTTTTCTTAAGCATATACATAAAATGTTCTGTATCCTCCTCTACCTGGTCAAATGGCATCTCCCTGACATTGCTTGGCATGCAGACCAGGAGGAGATAGGCTCACTTCACTCTCCCTTCAGTGTATTCTGATGGTCAAATGTTCTTCAGCTAGACAGCTTCTGAGCTAACCCACTCCCCTCACCACCTTTTTCAGCTAAGAGGATGCATATCTATTTTTACCTTTGTAGGCCTCTCATTAAAGATGGTGGATGAGATTCGTCTATTCCTAGTTTCTCTAGAAGGAATTCAACTACTCCTGGATTAACAAATCCCAGAGAACTCTGCATGATATTTTCATAGGACTCCAAAGAATTACTATTTAGTTCAACACTCCTCCTTTGTTTAAAAAAAAAAAGAAAAAGAAATCAGAAACACAAACAATATTAATGACACCCACCCGTCCTCTACTAAAAACATGACTATAGTAAAGGTCTCAATTCTAACGCCACTTCTGTACACAAGAGTCATGCACTATTATCATATGATTCCTTCTAGCAAGCCAAAAGTAATTTAAAGGTCATAAAATGAAATTGTAGTTCTAATTTGTTAGAAATGGATAAAAGATAAATACCTGTAATACAAAGGAAGCTCTTCAGAAGTAATCACACCTAGTTTAATGCCAGACAGGTGTGGAGGAAGAGATGAGCTATACAGAGATACTGCAAGCTTTTCATGGTATCTGTCAATATCCTTGATTCCAGCTTTCAAGAAGAAAAACGGATCAAACAATAACAAAGTGAAAACAAAAATAAACTTTTCAAACACTACCTTCATTAAACTACATTTTCAACATTAATTTGAAACTTTTAATTAGCATGTTGAAGCTGATCACCTCGAATTATGTCACCAGTTTGGTAGTATGATAAAGGATCTCCATGGTTACTGTGAGAAGGCACATCTCTTAAAGGACAAAGAGCCTGAAACGAGAAGTATTTGAAAACACCACACATTTGACTTTTTGGCAAGAACAGTATCTCTTATCTTATTTATTATGAATGGTAATATTGCACATGAACATTAACAATTCTAAAATCTTACACTATTTTCTTTTTAAACAATCCATAATTATACATTATTTACAGGGTACAATTATACAGTATTTACAGGGTGGCAAATCAGAACACATACACAATTATCCTATGGGTAAACATTCCATTGGGTTTAAGTCTTCAGATTCTTTTCTAGTCGCAGACCGCCCATCCTCCTGTGCTGCAGAACATCTAGATTCTAATCTAACTGTCTTTGATATCAGCTCTCTACCTCCCTTCAGTCCTCTCACCCCTTGCTGACTCTGGCTACACTATTGTGTTTTTCAGTATCAACTTTTTGGCTACTATACACAATGTGAACATATAATATTCGTCTTTCTGTGTTTGCCTTTCATCAGAGACAGGGTCTTTCAGGCCATCTATTTTTCACAGATGGCACACTTTCATTCTTTTTGATGGCTTTAAACAACTGTTAACAGACATGTCTGTGACTTAAATTTAAGATTTTTAAGTTACAATTGTGTCCAATCACAATAAAACTTTTTTTCCAGTTTTAAGAATCAAATAAAGAAAAAAAAAGAATCAAATAAAGATACAAAAGATATTAGCATTTGCTAAATGAAGTGTGCACTCTCTTGTTTGTGTTTCTTCTCTTCATATGGTAAGACAGATAGCCAACATCGACAGTGTTAAAGTGAAGCATTCCAAACGAGGCAAGTATCTTATTACACTGAGAGAATGTTATATGTTTATTATAAATATATGATAGGAAGGTTTTGGTGAATTACTTATATGCAAACATCTAGTGCCCAATTATTAAGCATATGTTTAACCACAAGCTATCTGTTCAGAATACCAATGAACAGAATCATAACCACTAACAGATCTTTATGATGTAAAAAAGGAAACTGACCTGCAACTAGAGTCCCCAAACCCTAAAACACCCAAAATGGAGGAAATGTAACACTGTAGTACTTGTTTTTTTGAGATAAGGTTTCACTACAGAGATCAGGCTGGCCTTGAACTAAAAGTTCAGCCCACCTCTGCTTCCTGAGTACTCGGGTTAAAGGCATGCATTGCCAATGTCCAGCTCTCTAAAGCTTTTAGTAAGAAGAGCAACTCAGCTCTTCAGCTTATATTTAACCCCCCCAATATCCTATCAGGTAAATTTATGAAGAATTGGATAAGCAGTGACTATAGACAAGTGATGACTATAGAGTGACTTACTGTGATTTCTAAGTGAGATATATCTCTCATGATGCCACTTCCTAAACAGATCAACACCATGAAAAAACCAAATTCCCGAATAGAGCTAATTCTTCCAATCACTATATCACCACGTTCAATATCTCGGAAGAACAGTTCTCTCCGGTCCATGCTTGGGATCTCCATGAATTGCTCTAAAGGTGGCATGACTGCATAATGATCTGGAATCAAATCAAATCAAAACGATAATTTTGACTTCCTTCTTCTTTGATATACTGCTTTAAACCAAGCAATCAATCTTGAAAAACTTTCCAGACTAAACTTACTGTCATTGTCATCATGCACGTCAGAGGGTGTAGATGCATCTGATTTCCAAGACAGGGCAAAAAGCAGATCCGCTTTTTTAGAGATGAATTTCTGTATTTCAATGTTGTCAACTCTCTTCTCTTTCCTTCAAAGAAAGATGAAAAACATATATATATATATGGGGAGGGAGGAGCGCGAAGCTCGCAAATCTCTCATACATCCAAACGGATGTACGGAGGTTTTCATTACCCAATCCTGCTCAGAGTCTCTGGAGGTTTTATTTCAGTATTTTAGCTTTTCAACATGTATTTATTTATTGCTGATATGTGGCGTCTACGTGCCACTGTGTGCAACTCGGGGGTCATAGGACAACGCTGGAATTCGTTCTCTCCTACCCTTGTGAATCCCGGGAATCAGTCAGGTCAGGACGCTCGCTGGCAAGTGACTTTACCCACTGAGTTCCGGAAGAAGTTTTAAGCCCATTCTCTCTGGACGTACTACTTGGACACGGGAGCTTTGAAAGCTCTGGCTCCTTCTGTTCGGAAGGAGCAAGCCGGCCATTCAGCCAGGAGCCAGTGCCCGGACACACACCCCGGGGCTCCGGCTCTCCAGTCTGCCCCGCGCCCTGGCCAGGCCCGGGTTACGGCCCCCATACCTGCCGGCTCCCGGAGGCGGCGCCGCGCCGCGGGCTGGCTCGGCCGCCGTGCCCAGAAGGCTCCGGAAGTGCGGGTTGTCTTGCTGCTCACTCCGCAGCAGCGACAGCAGCGCCGGGCCGTGGCAGCCCAGCGACTGCCGCAGCAAGTCGCGGTCCATGGCGAGCCCGCCAGGGTCCGGCTCCCGAGCCCGCGCTCCCGCAAGCCGAGAGAAGCTGCCCCCGACGCGCTAACCTCCCGGAAGCGCTCGCGACTGCGAGCTGCCTCAGTCTCGCGAGACCCGGCGGGACTACGGGAACTCGCTGGAAGCGCGAAGCTGGTCTGGCGCTGGGCGGAGTAGAGGTTGAGGTGTGATGTGCGGGAACGCTTCCATTAAGCACGCACGTCGGGCTGTGGTTCCTGGGTCGGAACGGCCAGAGCTCGAGTTTCTGTTCACTCCGTGCTGCCGAGTTTGTCGGTGCAAGGAAGTCTGTGCGGCCGCGGAGGAAGTTTCCTCAGTCCCATCTGCTGGGGGCGGTGCCCCGTGTTTTCTCAGGATTGTCTCAAGGTGGCGGTCCCGGGAAAGCTGCCTGGTGGACCGAAGGGGCGAAGACAGACAGGGACCTATCGTTGACTTAGCAGCCGGAGGTGTGTCCACCGTGCACCTTGTCTTTTAGAGGGACTTCATTGTCACTAGCCCGGAGAGTTTTTAAAAGTGCCCCGCGCATGCTCTGTTCTAGTCGGGGTGGTACAGGGGATAGAAGTGGTGAAGGAAACTGAGAAAGCAGAGTGTTCCAAACAGATTTTTCACTGCCTGGTTTCTAGCCCTACTTTTATTGTGATTTCAAATTTCATTTTAAAGTAAACACATATGTGTATCCTGTAACAAACACTAGACTCTAAAAGTGAAAATACGCCTGGCTCAGAGTGACTCTGTTTAGTGATGGAATATACATAAGACTATAGATATACAGCCGTAACACAATGGTAATTAACGTTGGGCGCTAACTAAGGTGTCTCCTCAGGTCCTTCTCTAGGCAGAGGGTAATGGAGTTGCTGGGGTAGTTAGAAGAGGAAGAGTTAAATAAGGGCAGTCTACACATGGGACAGTATAATTAAAGAAGTACAAATGTGAAAAATCAAGATGTATTCTGGAGACCACAATGTGATATTAAAAATGTAGGGGTATCTCTATTAACAGACATTCTCATTATATAAACACCATTTCAGAAGGGGCGCAGAGAAAGAAAGGGAAGGAAGGAAAGATGGGAAAAGAGAAAAAGATTAACTTCATGACTTATTTAGCAAAAAAACCACAGAAATTTAGTTCAAACAAGGCAGCCATATTGAGCAGTAACTGAAGTGTATTTTAAGATAGTTTTTTTGATTTCCCAAAGTAACATGTACAGTCTGGGTTACCATTTCTGAAGGATGTACACGTAACGTTTTACTTCATATGACACATGCATATGTAGACGGGCTCTGGTTCTTGATCCTACTGTAAACTGTCAGCAGACCTTATTTCCATCGAGGCCAAGGAAAGTGTGTATTTGGGAAGGCAGGGACGAAATAATACTATATCTGTTTTCATTTTCTGCTTCTTTTTATGATTGACTCGCTCCAAAAGTAGACATTACCCGTTTATATATTTGCTTCGGTTCCTTGGGCCAGAGTTTCATGTAGCTCAGGCTAGCCCTGAACTGGTGTAGTTGGGGGTGACTTTCTGAACTTAGATCCTCCTGCTTGCACATCCTGAGTGCTGGAATTATGCTACCATGTACAGTTTATGCAGTGCTGGGTATGGAAATGAAGGCTTTGTGCGTGCTAGCAAGCACTCTGCCAGCTGAGTACACACTTACTCTCAATTATACTGAATCGGTAGCAAAAAGTTTAGAGCTTTAGTACACCTGACAGGCTTACATATATGTTATTCTTTTTTTCCTGTTTATGTTTCCACTATTTATGTTTATCTATAGCAACACTGTTAGTCTGTGATGATGGCTTTACTAATAGGAACGTTGTAATCAGTTGTATTCTGGTAGAGGTGATTGAGTGTGAGATTCGGGAAGATCAGCCAGGGGAGAAGCTTTTTGAGATGTGAGACCACAGGAGACCACTTAGGAAGCCAGTGACACATTCATTAGCACTGGTTACACATTTACTAACAGCACCTCCATGCTACCCACTTACACAGTAGGAAACACTTTAGATAGTGTCGATAAAGAAGAGAAAACAGAGGGACAGGATCTGGGAGTTGAAAATCATCACAGAGAGTGGGCACTAGCTATGAGAAATGAGAAACAACCCACAGCCAGCCCTGGCAGCCAAGGCAGCAGATGGCCAGTGCTGTCAGATTCCACACAGACAAAGATATGGGAGTATCAGAAACACACAGAGGCCAAAGAGGAAGAAATCAGCATTTGACTGCTTAGACATACTTATCAACATAGTTTACAAAATGTTTTGCATTAAAGAAAACCACTTCAAATAAAAAAGACATTCATTTTAAAGTATTTTTAGATTCACAGCAAATTGAGTAGACGATACAGACATTTCCCTAGTATTACATATGCATAGCCTTCTTCATCAAAATTCTCCACCAGAATGGGACATTGGTTACAACTATGAAACTCAACAATGAGCCTACATTGACATGTAATATCACAGATACTCCATGGTTTACTAAAGAATTCATATGATGCAGACAAATACATGTGTTGCACATCACAGTAGCCTACAAAACAGTTTCACTGTCCTAAAAAGAAAAAAAAATCCTCTATAGACTCTGTTCTTTCTTCCCCAGAAATCCTAATAAACAACCTTTTACTGTCTCTATAATTTTCCCCTTTCAAGATTATCATTAGTTTGAATAGTTCAGTATGTAGCCTTTTCAAATTTGGTTCTTTCACACACACACAGACACACACACACCCAAACGTGTGTCCTCAGTCTCTTTTGGTAATTTCTCCTTAATGCTGAACAATAGATATTCTATTGGCTTATGACACCTACCCAGTCTACATCGGGGAAGCTAGTTTCCTTTACTAATTTAAGTCCATTTAAATAGCACTTTCATCTGAAAATATTCTCATAGACACACCAAGAAATATTTTGTCATCGATCTGGCTATCCCTTAATACAGTCAAACTGATAAATAACATGTTTATACATGTATAAAATGAATTATTTTTAATATAAATGTAAACAGTGATTATTCTGGTAGCTGTATTCCTTTACTTTTGCTAGTCCCTGAGAACCACACAGAGAAACCAAGGTTTATTTCAAGCTGCACCTCAATACTGGGCAGATAAATGATTTATTGTAACCCCTCTGCTAATCTGGCTACCCGTAATGACCCATTCTGCCCTACGTTTGGGGGCCACTTTGTCCTGGCCCGAGCTGCTGCTCCGGTCCACGGGTCAGGGTCTAGCAAGAGAGAGAGTGGGGATGGAAGGGCAAGAGACGCGAAGAGTGGAGACAATACAGAGTTTGATCAAGTCTCTCTTTATTGAAAGAAAATCCTGGGTATTTATATGCTTTTCTACGTGCCTTGCCCTCGTGGACAAGCAGGGGAACACAGCTGAAGGCACTATGCCACGTGCCTTGCAGCGTGAATACCAGGTACACCTTGCAGCTGGGGGCACTAAACAGTGTAACAAGGTGTTTATCGGGGTGTGCTCAGCTGTTGTGGGCTGTTGAAAACAAATCTCTTGTCAGGGTATATGGCCTGAGATGGCTGCAAAGATGATAGCCGCTTTCTGCTAGGAGTCGGCTCCCAACAGCTACCTCTCAGCACATCCCAATATTATTATTGATCTGGCTCTTTGGGCTTTAGATTGTTTTTCTTCCTGGACTCTCTCCTCTCTGTGGCAATCTGAAACTGCTCCTCCTACCTCCCCCATACTTAACTCTGGCTGGTGGACATTCCACCCTTTTCTCTCTTCTGCCCAGCCATTGGGTGATTGGAATTTATTAACCAGGCAGAGAATGAATGGTAAGAATTGTTTACACAAACTTGGAACAGGAGATTCTTGACCTAAGCATTACAATGCCATGTCTGGATTGAATGCCCAGTCTGCTTTGAGGGCAGAGAAATCAGCATTTGAATAACACAAAGATAACCTTTACACAGTGCACAAAACATTAAGCCTACATTCACATTTTTAAAGAAACCCGGGAAGAACGTGGTTTCAGCTAACCCTCTAAATTGCACAGAATGGTAAAATGCTGACAACACACACACACACACACACACACACACACACACACACACACACTTAGACAATGCAAATTCTACAGTTAGTATTTTGACTCAAACATTTATTAACCTTTCATACCTCTTCATTTTTCAAACGGCAGAAGGAAAGACAGAAACTACTAAATAGTATTAATTGACCCCTAGTTTCAAGCCAGACATGGTGGTGGTTAGTTCATACCTAAAATCCCAGAACTCGAAGCCAAGGCAGTAGGAATGCTGGCTCAAGACTTGCCTGGACAGCACAGAAAGACTTATCTCAAAACAAAACAAAACAAAACAAAACAAAACAAAAACCAAAACAAAACAAAAGAAAAGGAAAGAAAAGAAAAGGGATTCTTTAGTTCTAAACCATCAACTTATTTATGTTGGATAAAGCAATAAATTTTTTTTCAGGAAAAAAAGAGGATAGTTGGAGAATTTCAGATTTACTATAAAAATAGAATAGTCAAGACAGCATTTTATAGGTACAGATGACAAATACAGGTATGAAAACCTGTGCTATATCATATTGTATCAGGGAAATCCAAATGTAAACTGCAATGAGATACCACTGAAACTTATTAGAGCAGGTTCTAGGACATTGGCAATACCAATGTGATCATGTGAGACAACAGAATTCTTCCCTTGTTGGTTTGAATGTTAAATGGTGCAGCCACTTCAGGAAAGTTGGAGAGCTTTCACAAAACCCAAAACATCATCATAAAACCCAGTGACTGCATTCAGTTTACCTTGGTTGCTGAAAATTATACACACAAAACTCTACACATGGATATATAGAAGTTTTAATCATTCTTGTCAAAAATTAGAAACTAAGATGTCTTCCCATAGGTGGATGGATAAACTATGGTATCATCAGACAATAGGATATATAGTATTCAGAATCTGCTGCCCTGTGTCTGCTTCCCACTCTTGGTAGACAGGCCTGTTGTTCACCAAGCTGGACTGGAGGTAGGGAAGCTTAGCTAGATTCGTGAATGCAGTGCAGGATCTCGGCAGGCTATGAGTGTGCTGGCAATGACACTGGTTTGGGTTTATTGGGTGTGGGTTATTTATGCCTCCAGGGAGGTGAGCAGGGTCTCTGGGGCAAGATTTGTGTGAGCAGTGTATCACTGGCCATGGCAGGGCTGTTGGAAGATGATTCATTTACATACCGAGGGACTGTAGTGTGTGTGTCTAAGGTCAAACAAGGAGTGATAACTGTCAGGGCAATACAGTCTTACTAGGGTTGATGCTGGGGGAGCTGGCTTTATGGCACCAGGTTGGGGGGGGGAGTTAGCCAACTCCTGCAGTCCTCTTATTGGAGGTATCTGGGGATTGAAGCTCCCTTGGCCCTTCCTTTGGCGCCCTGGGCCATTATGGTCCCACAAGCATTAAGGAGAAATTAATCACCAAATGATGAAAACAACCTGAGGAAATTTAAATACATATGAATGATTGAAAGAAGCAAATTTGAAAAGGCTACGTACTGAATTATCCCAACTGATGATAATCTCAAAAAAGAAAAACTACAGAGATAGTAAAATGTTCTCTGGTTATCAGGACTTCTTAGGAGGGAAGGAAGAACATTATTTTTTAAGGGCAGTGACACTGTCTGTAGGCTACTATGATGATGTCATCCAATTCATTGAGAGCTTAAAAAGGAAACAAGGCTGAGGAGAAAGGAATATGTGTTTTTTTCCTTGCTTTAATGCTTGAGTTGGGACATCTAATTTCATCTTCTCCTCTCCTCAGAGTAGAATTTAAATCATTGAGTGCTTATTCTCTGGCCTGTGGACTCATTTTTGCTTTCCTGGGTCTAGCTAGAGCTTGTAGATTTCATATGACAGGTTCCTCAATCCCTTTAATCTGTCATAGTTGTTTATCATGTGAGGCAGTTCTTCATTTTATATAGTGTGTGTGTGTGTGTGTGTGTACCTTATTCTGTTTCCTTGTTTAATTATATGTGAATGTCCAAAGATATGTCTGACTCTGCCAATAGTGGGTCACTTGACTTCATTGTTAACCATAGGGTACAAGAGTTGAGAGTACTGTTGTGCTGCCATACAGGTTGCTGTGTAGTATTTGACACCCTGGAGTGACTCAAGGAAGAGGGAGGAATACTAAGGAAAATATAATTACCTAATACTTACTTACTCAAATACTTACTGCCACTATTAGCAGAGTACCTTCAACTACAAGCCATATGATAAAGGTTGGTTACAGCCTCATCCCAACAGTCCTGTTTGAATGGATTCCTACAGTTCTCAAGAAAGGAAATTTTGTCAGTTTAATCCACTTGAGGGTGCTATAAGATCATTATAATATCAAACTGTGTTCATGTCCAAAAAAACCGCACAGCAACCAAGTATATATTGAGGCATTGAGGCATGGAGATCTTTGACTTATTTCAAGACAACCAACTGTCTTTAACATTGTCTTTATCTTTTAGTGAGTGGTAAACATTTTGAAGATATTATTTTCATGAAAATAAGTTCATAATCTATTGATCAATTGTCCATCATTGGTTACCTTAGGACTTTTGAGATATTTTAGGGCATTTCTTTTTGTTTATTTGTTTGTTTGTTTTTCCCTACAGTAATATTCACTGATTTTTGTTTTAATCTAGGCTAAGTAATTCTGAACAGATCCAGAGTATACATAGCTCCAGGGCAATGCATCCCAGTATTGATATTTTTATGTCAGACTTACAGGTAATATATGTAACACTCCTGGAGAGGCACAGTGTATAGCATTTCTGGAGATGTACAGTGCTTAGCCATATGAAATGACTCTCTGTAGCCTTTTATAACATAATCCTTGTATGATATATATGGCACTCTTGGAGATATACAGAGCTTGATTGTATGGAGTGACCATCTGAAGTGTCAGTCTCATCCAGTATCTCTTCCATGTTTTTATTTGTTTATACAAAGGATTAGAAAATACAATGGCTGTACCTCAAAGTAACTCCACCATAATTGTTGAGAGAAATTTAAAGATATGTTCACTACTGGTATGGATTAGGTTGGGTTAGTATGCTTTTTAACTTGAGTGTGACTGTTCATAAACACATGCACACATACAAATACCCACATAGTAGATTCTTATGTTTATATTTTGTGACAGTGTTTTAGAATACTATAACAAAGAATGTACAACACTTTTAACAAGAGACATGGATAGTAAAATGATAAATAGAGTTAATTGTCAGGACATTCTAGATTGCTTTGGTGATCATTTTAAATTCAAATTATACATTGTTATAGAATCAGAATAATTGAACATCTTTAGGTTACCAAATGGTAATTTCTGAATTTTATTGGTGGAAGCACCAAAAGAGAATGTCAGGAATTACAAATACATTAGCTGTTTTGTATATTGCTGTTTTTAGTGGAACCCAGTGGAACAGCCAGTACATCAGAGAGGGGATTGACACTATTTTAGATATGACACAGTTTTAAACTGTGAACTGCACCAGTATTTACTCAGCAAATATTTGTTTGGCATTAGGTACGATTTGAAATGTTAATGACATAATCTTGAAAAAGATTCATCAATATTCCTGCCTTTATGAGGCTTTTATTCTTGAGGGAGACATAGAAAGCAACAACTATAAGTAAATTATGCAGCATATTGGTGATACTTCCTATAGAAAATTAACTAAATCAGGGGCAACAGTGTTGAAAATGCACAGGGATTGGTGTAGTCATTTCAATAGGAAAATTATAGAAAGTCTCATTGAGGCCTTCTGTATGTGAAGACCGTACAGGAGATGAGGCATTAGTCATTCAACTTTTCTGAGGGGAAAAGAGGAAGAAAAACCAGGACAGAAGGTCTAAGGAAGAAGTATTTGATACATATGAGGAACGGGGTGGGGGGAAGATGTGGTAGGAACAGTAGGACCATTTAGGTGTAGAGTTTTGTAGGTTACTATGTGAATGTGGCTATCACTGTTAGTGGTTGGAGTAACATTAAGGTATTAAGCAGATGGCCATAATGACTTTTGTTATAAAAAGGTTTGGTTTGGAATTGCCTATGTGTTCATAAAAGCTGGAGCAAATTCTACAGGAAGGTAAATATATCTTCTTATTTATTAAGAAATAAAACTTTAAAGTTATGCTATTATAAAAATGAGAATATAGAGTTTAAGTGTTTCTAAAAAATTTAAGAGTTTGAAAAATTATTACTATGAAGTAGGTACTTATCATAATGAGAATAACTTTAGCCTAGGAGTCCTAGCTATGTTCTGAGCAAATCACAATCACCCATGTGTCTCTTGTCATTCAGTGATGAACATTGATGTCTAAACCTAATCTGTACTCTATTAAGAAATGGACCTTGTAAGTCTTACATGATACTCCACTTCTCTCTTTAAGCTGCTGCACTTTTTCCTATGAAATCGTACGGAGCTATTTTTCTTCTGTATTGTAGTGCTGGCAAGTGGGTTCCCACTGGCTGGTTTCTTTAAGTGAGTGAGATCTTCTGGTTTCTTTAGGTGTAGTTTAGGAAAGGCACAAGCCTCAGAAATTACAGGGAGAGATTGAGTAGTTGCTGTAAGGGAATCTCAAGGTGGCAGTTCTATAGAACACATTCTGGGCACAGATTCTTAGTTTTAAATTCATGTAATTTCATACATCCTCAGCATAAAATTGAAGTTTTGGCCAACAGTTCATACATACTTGATACAGACTAACCAAACTGGCTGATCACCAATCTAGATAGCACATACTAATGTATTCATGGTAAGATATGGTTATTGTGTGGATCAAAAAATAATTTTTGACTTCAATATATCTTCTCATGGAAAGACAACTTTAGTTAGAAGTTTGCTAGTGAGCCTGTGAAAGCAAAAGAATGAATGCAAATGGAAAAAGCAAAGCAAAGCAAAAGCAAATGCTACCTGTCATAGTATGATAATGAAAAACTGCACCAGTGCAGTGTTATATATGTATCCATTTCCTTTATGTGGGTATTCCTGCTAAGGTGATCAATACTCTAGAACTTCTACTGTATTCGGTTTCCTGGGGGCCAACCTTGTCCACATTCAATATCATGTGGAGTAGAATCACACACACTTCTTACTTACAACAGAATTGGAATATTGTGTAGGTTTTAGGCTTTTGTTCTAAAATTTCATTAAGTGCATTTAAAAGGCTTAGCAGCAAAATATCTAAGTTCATAATGCTTTTATATTGCTACTTGCAAGATCTGGAATTTAAGAACATTCCTTATTTTTCATATTTTCTGAAAAGTAATCCCATGTTGAATAATCCCCATTATAGATCACTACTAGGTGATCTTTACTTTATTCAGTTTCAGTACTAGTATGGTAATTATCATGAATACAAGAATTGTAGGTAAGTCATTCTAATACTTATTACACATCAACTTATTCCAGATATCTTTGGGCTGAGAATTCAATGGTGAAGAAATCATAGAAAGATACCTGTTGGAAAAGTATAGTATAAATGGTCATTCCTAATGTTTTTCTTTCATACTGAAGAATTTTCTCATAAACTTTTTGAAAAAAATCTATTTCACAGAATGAAAGATATAGAACTTACTGGAAAAAAATGTCACCATGGGTAAGAGCTTTGAGGATTCATTGGCTCACTCCAGTTTCTGTTATCTCTGTCTGATCCCTGTGTGGGATGAAGATGTGACTGAACATTCGGTTTCCTGCTCCTCCTCTTATCCTTTCTCTGCCTATTGCCACACCTTCCCTGTCAGGGTGCATGCTATCCCTCTAGAACCATAAGCCAGAGCAAACTCTTTTTTTCCCTCCCTAAGTTGTATTTGATAATGATATTCTACCACAGCAAGAGAGAAGTAACTCTCTTCTAGTAAGTTTTCATTTGCCCTGACTTGTTAAAGTAGCCTTCTGGCCTTGTTCTTCCATATCTGCATTGTAATCATTGCTTTAGTATTCCATTTGACCATATAGCCTAGCTTATATAACTATGGAAATTTGGTCTAAGGCATGGCCATGTGATTTGTGAATTATTAATGTTTTTATCTTGTCCAAATGATTCAGTGGTAATCCTTTCCTAAGTCAGACACTTGACATAGAAATATAGCCATTATTTTATATAGTGCCAGAAGTGCTGTAAATAGAAAAAATTAAAAGGTGTGACTTCCATTTTCAGTTGGACTGAGTATCTGGTAACAGCTGTGGTGGTTTGAATGAGAATGGCCCTCATAGTCTCATCCTTTGAATATTTGTTCCCCAGTTAGTGGAATTGTTTAAAGAGGATTAGGAGGTGTGGCCTTGTTGGAGGAAGTGTGTCACTAGGGATGGCCTTTAAGGTTTCAAAATCTCATGCCATTCCCAGTTAGCACTCTCTCTCCCATCCCTCTCACCTCTCCCTCTTACCCCCTCCCTCTCATGCCTCCTCTGATCCAGTCTCTGTCTCTCCCTCCCTTAATCCCCATCCATACCTCATTCCTGTGGATCAGATGTAGGCTCTCAGTTACTACACCAGTGCAATGCTTGCTGCTATGCTCTTTGCCATCATGGTCATGGACTTTAACTCTTTGGATCTATGAGCCCAAATTAAATGCATTCTTTTATAAGTTGGCTTGGTAATGCTGTTTTGTTCCAGAAATAGAAAAGTAGCAAGGATAGACGTTGATACTGTGTGTGGGGCTGCAGCTGTAACAGGTCTGGCTATGCTGTTTGGGGGAGGAATGTTAAGAGATTGAGTTTCATAAGAGACTTTGTATTGTAGTTTCAAACAGTCTTGATTCTGAAATACGACTTTTCAAGTTGGACAAAGCACATTTTGTATTATGATATAGCCATAAACATATGGGGACTAGGGAATGGAATGTGGTAGTCTGAGTGAGAATGGTCCCCATATGCTTACACATGTACTCCCCATATGTGTGGTCTCCAGTTGGTGGAACTATTTGGGAACGATTAGGAGGTATGGCCTCCTTGGAGGTAGTGTGTAACTGGGCATGGGTTGGAGTTTTCAAAAGCCAATGCCAATCCCAATTAACTCTTTCACTGCCTCATGCTTGTGGATCAGATGTAAACTCTCAGCTATTTCTCCAGTGCCATTCCTACCTGCCTGCTACCATGCTTCCTGCCATGATGATCATGGACTCTAATCCTTCGGAACTATGAGTCTCAGGTTAAATGCTTTTTTATAAAAGCTTTTTTATAAAAAGGATTTTGAAAAAAAGTTGGCTTGGTCATTATATTTTTCATAGCAATAGAAAAGTAATGAAGACACAGTCCATACCTGGTCTCAAAGCAAATGAAACAATAAATGACAATTTACATATAATACAATGACAAAAAGAAAAGAACAGAGAAAAACAGACCCTGGTTACTCATACTAGGACAATGTTGTGTCACTGAGTGGTACTCCTGACTCTAGAGATACTTAGGCCACGGTCCAAAGAGGTATAACACTGACAGCATGTATGTTAGTCAGAGTTATTGAGAGGAACAGAACTGATAGAATGAATCTCTCTATATGTTTATATATCCATACATCTATCTATCATCTATCTATCTATCTATCTATCTATCTATCTATCTATCTATCTATCTATCTATCTA